>NC_133389.1:183938881-184241911 GCF_047511655.1 Castor canadensis | reverse complement strand
CCATCTCCACACTGGACACAGTGCAGGGACCAGACCTTCCCAGATTGAGGGAGTGCCTCTGTCTGTGTCCCCTGCCGTGCCTGGCCCCACCTCAGCATCTCAAAGTCTTGGACCACAGTGACCTTCAGTCTTGTGAGCTCTTTGCCTCCTAGTGGATGTCAGGGGCTTCCTGGCAATGTACAGGTGTTGGACAGACCTTGGGAGGGGTCCACCTATTTACATGGGGTCCAAAATACAGGATGGGTCATGATATGTTCAGGAAAAAACACACATGCCCGCCCCATGGTGGGCCCTCCCTTCTAACCGTTTCTCCTCTCTCCAGGCATCCCCTCTGGCTTGACTTGCTTTGGGCACTGAGAACCACTAAGCATTCCATGTCTAGCTGAGTCTCTGGGGCTTCCTGGCGTGATCACTGGTGCTACTGTCTTCTTGGGTCAGTCCATTGTTCTGCGTGTGCAGGACTGGGCACCACACCTCCTGCAGGACTCTAACATGTAGTTTGCCATCCAACCAGAGGAACAGTGATGGTGGGGAGGTGGCTTCTCCAGCAAGGGAGGAATGGGGGAAGGCAGGGCACAGAGATTCTCTTGAGTCCCATAAAAGGGCACAACTAGTGTGGAAGCATGAGCCAATTTCAGAGCAGATTCTGTCCCTCTTGTGGATCTAATCTGTGGTGTCTTTGTTGAAGAGCAAGCTTCCAGAGGCTGGTTGGTCAGTGGTGTGTTGCTGAGGAGGAAGTACCTTGTGTCTGCTCTCACTCCATGGGTCATTTAGATGGTGGCCTGTGACAACCCAGAAAGTTAAACACAAAGCAAGGACAGAGGACAGGATGGATTGCATGATATGCAATCCTGAGAGACTCTGACACTGACTGACCCTGGAGTGGCAGCAGCGGGAGGCCATGAGGGCCATGACGCTGAGGAGCATGGTGGGGCCTGAGGACTGGTGGGGACAGAGTGGGAGGAGCTGCCCTGCAGGCCCTGGCTACCCACCCTGTTCTGCTCATCTCATTATCCACCCACAGGAGGGACTCTGGAGCCAGGTTACCCTACCTGCCACCTTCAGGTCAATCAGTTTTGTTCCTATCCCAGCAAGTGCTCTGCTTCAGGACTCTATGCTTGTCCCAGGACAATGTATCCCCTTTGGGAGCAGTGAGCGGGTCACCACCCTGACTGCCTGGGAGGCCTGCTCTGCACCCGAGGAGCTATTGACACCCTTACCTGCACAGCAAGTTCGTTGCAGCTTTGCAAAAGGAAGCCACTGTGCCTCTGCATGCCTCAATGACTGGCTGTAACAGGGCTCCATAAACTGGCTGTACCTCAGCCAGGGGACTACTTCTCTGGTGGTGCTGATGGATCACATCCCTGTGACTGTTCACAGTGACTAGGCCTTGAGCTCCTTTGTTCTGCACTCATGCACTAAGAGTGTAGGCCAGGCTGCAGTGCCACCATCACCTGGATCTTGTCAGGTCCACCGTGTTAAAACCCCCGTCTGTAAGATACCCCCATTATTCCCTCCACACTGAGCTGCAGGAAGCATTGCTGTAATCAACCCTGGAGCTCAGGATGGTCTGCAAGACAGGGTGCATAGAGGTCAGGTGCACTCTGAGAACGAGCTCTCTGCGCTGACCCCGGCGTCCACCACCACTGCACTGTCTCCTGTCACTAGGATGTCACTAGACTCACCAAAGCTCATCTCTTCTGGGTCCCCATGCTTCTGAGCCTGGTGTGTGAAGATGCTGAGGTGGAAACTGAGGTCCCTTCTCCCCACAACATGTCACTTCTGTCTCCTGAACGAGGAGTGTGGGCACAGAGGTGGGCACCTGGGATCCCAGTGGGTCTGGGGGTGCAAATTCTGGCTGCAGTGGCTCCTGGGTCTTTGTGAAGAGGGAGGGTTGAGCTCCCTCTCCTTGCCTCCTCTCCTGTCCCTATCAGCTGGGCAGCTCATGCGGGTGCCTGCTCCTGGGGGTCACTCTGAGGGGAAGGATTCTCTGCACCTGTCAGGGCAGGGACTTGCAGCCTCCAGTGGCCAATTAGGGAGGCTCTGCGTCTGTGCAATGTGCTGGGACTCTAGGTTGCCCTGAGTCTCCCCCACACCCTTCCCTTGTCCAATTCACCCAAGCCCAGAGTCCCTTAAGGGGCCTGAGAGGCAAAGGAGAGACAGGCAGAGAATCTAAAATCAGAGCAACAGCCCTCAGTGGACTGTCCCTGGGCTCAGGTGTGAGCGCCTGGGTGCTAAGCCCTCTCCTTCACCACTTCTTCCTGCTCATCCCCTCAATTTGCTTGAGAAGGTCTTTCTGCCTTGGCTCCTTCGCTGGGCTACGCTTTCTCTTCCTCTGTGGAGTTGTGTTCTCCTTGTATTATGTCCCATTGTTAATAAGGTCCCCTCTATTGCCAACAAACATGCGTAATATTCCGTTTTTAAAAAATTCAACTTGAGCACAGCTTTGAAGGTGCTCCCCAAACCATGAAGAAGCAAGGGTGTTAGAAGGAAACTTCCCACTGAACACCCCAAAACCTTTGCCCTGTTTACAAGTACACTGACTCTGCAGCCATGGATGTGTGCTTGCAAGTTTTGTTTTTGTCTTATAAAAGGTGGATCACAATATTCATTAGATCTGCAATCTGTTTTTCACTTAACTCTATGTCATGGACAGCTAAACCAGCTTTCTTCCTTTATGTGTGTAGAATTTATTTGTCTATTATATTAATAGACCTTGAGGTTATTTTTCCCTACCATAAACAGTATTGCAAAGAGTCCATCATGTCTTCCCAGGATTTTTATGCTTGTTCCCCATTGCTCTCCGAGTTATCAGTGCAGTTTCTTCTGCCATTGCCACGTGCATTTGTCTCCTCTCCCCACGACTCACTGGTATCAGTCTTTAAAGAGTTTGTGTGTCTAATGTAGTGTGATGGATAATTTTATGTGTCAACACAAATAGGTCAGACATTTGGTCAAATATTATTCTGGTGGGTCTGTGAAGGCGTTGAGGACATGTTTAACACTTAGGTCCCTGGACTGGGTAAGTGGGTTTCCCCCTATCCTGTGAGTGGGCCTCATTTAACCAGAGGAAGGCCTGAAGACAACAAAAAGCCTGTCACCCCTGAGGAAGCAGAAACTCCTGCCTTTGAGATGGGATGTCAGTTTTCTTCTTGCCTTCAACCTTGACCTGGAAGTCCAGCGCTCTGTGTCTCCAGCTGGCCTTCTGCAAATGTTGGGACTTGTCAGCCTCCATAATTACGTGAACTGACTCGCTACAATCTCACCCGCTCTGGTTCCCTACAGATCCCTGACTGATACATGGTGTTTCATCTTAGTGATTATAACTTAGCCTGGGTGACCGCTCGTCTTTCCATACATTCATTGGCCGTCTGTGTCTAGTTCTTTGCATTCACACACCCTATCCACTGGTGAGGTTGTCCTGCCTGAGCACCATTGCCTAAACCAGATGGGCAGGGCAGGCTGAGTCCCATGCAGAGGGTGCCCCCTTCCCTGCAGACCATAGGGCCAGCCTGATGGTTCCATGTTGCCAGGGCCAGCAACTCACAGCGTTACTTTCCCAATGGTGGGCAGAGCCATTCCCATTCATTTTAGTTTGGGGCTTTGACAATCCTGCTCAACTTCACCCCAGAGTAGATCCTAGACGCTACCTGTAGTTCAGCCTCTGCCCACCCTCGTCCACCCTTCTGGGAAGGAAAGCTCTTCTGTACAGTGCTCAGTATTTGCTCTTTCTTTTTTCACAATAACATTTCATTTTTCCATAGGACTGCTGAGCTTTATCTGCCCCCCTGAGACCCAACCCGGCTTAGCTTCTGAGATCAGGTGTGTTCAGGGGTATGGCTGCAGATGAGCTTTTGCTTATTGGGTTTTATGAACTCTTTACATATTACAGATCCTTCATATCTTGTGTATGTTGCAAACACCTTTTCCAGTTTGCTAATGGCTTCTAGCTTTGTTTCTGGGTCCCATATGACTGTCCCCAGGCACACATCCTGATCACTCCTCGAACTCTCCTAGGACATGGGATTTTTCATGGGTTTGCTTTCCTCTTAATCATACATCAGAACAACAAGCTCACCACCCAAAGCCTCCCACACTCTTCCCAAACCATGGAAGTTTACTTATTTCAACAAGCAGATCGTTAATACACACACGATTTGTGTTTGTGTGTGCTATGATGTTGGTATTCTAATTTCTTTCCACACAGAAAGCCAATCAGCCTTTATTTGTTATTTTCACCTCTCCATATGTTACAGTTTGGTTGTGAATTGTCCCCCAAAGGCTCATGTGCTGAAAGCTCAGTTCCCAGTGCCATGTTCAGGGGTGGGGCTTTTGGGAAGTGACTGGATCCTGAGGGCTTTGCTCTAATCAGTGGATCCATCCCTTGATGGATTCATAACATTGGGCACTGCCTTATTGAGCAGTGGTGGAGAGTGGGGGGCTAGTTGGAGGAAGCACGTCACTGAGGACATGCTCTGGGAAGGATCCATCTTATCCCCAGCTCTTCCTCTCTCTGTCCATCTCTGTCCATCTCTGGCTTTCTCTCTCTCTCTCTCTCTCTCTCTCTCTCTCTCTCTCTGCTTCCTGCATACCATCAGGTGAGCAGCCTCAACCACACACACCTGGCACCATGACACTGCTGCAGGCCTGAAGCAATGGAGCCAGGCATCCATGAACCAAAACCTCTGTAACCGTGAGCCACAGTAAGTCTACCTCCCTTTAAACCATTTCTCCTCAGTGTTTGTCACAGGGATGAGCGGATTAACACACCGTAATTTTATTTCTAATTATAGCTTCTTAATAAAAAGCTATGACAGTCAAGGCGACGATTCATCTTTTAAAATAATTGGAAATGACCAAGACAAGCAATTTTGATACAACATGGAGAAAGTGTCCCCACACTTTAGTTTCAGGGCCCAAACTAACCGTGCGATGGTGGGTGAGTTACCCGTCCTCTCTGTTCACTTTATTATTATTAATGGCACCTGTCCCCATACCAGTGCCTCCTCTAGCTTCTTCTCCATCACCCCCATGCAATCTTCCCGAACAGGTCTCTGGGGGACATTTCTCGCATGCCCCTGGAGATGGAAGGGTCAGTCATCTCTGCGTGAGTGCGTGGACACAAAGCCGCTGCTGTCCCCACACTTCACCTTCTCTCTCTGAGCACTTTCTCACCTGGCAAGTTTCCTATTCACATGTCTGCTGGTTTCCCCCGCTGCATTTCATTTTTAATAGTGTATATTAATTACACAAAGGGATTTCATTGTGATGTTTTTATGCATGCATGTGATGCTCTTTGACCAAGTTCACTTCTTCTGTTTCTGTATCACCCCTGCCCTTTTAAAAGCAATTTAACAGGTTTTGTTGTTGTGTTTTCATGCATCACACGTACTGCCTTCTCTCTTCACTCTTCACTCTTATGCTGGTTCCCAGCAGACCGTCTCTGCTTCACACTCCTGTCATTCATTTTTGAAGGTCTTTATTCCACACATGAGAGAGAACGTGTGCTATTGTCTTACTGAGTCTGTGTTATTTTGTTTAACATGAGGGTCTCCAATTCTGTCCATTTTTTCCACAAACAAAGTAATTCCTTTCTTCTTTATGGTGAGGAGCTATGCACTGTGTGTACACACCACATTTTCTTTATCTGCTCACCAATGATGGACACTCAGGCTGATGCCATAATTTGGCTCCTGTGAATAGTGGATATAGCAATAAATGTGGGCGTGCGGTGTCTCTCAGATGCTGACTGACATTCCTTGGGATTTTGCTCAGGAGTGTTACAGCAGGATCATACAGTAGCTCTGATTTTAGTTTCAAAAAAACTCCATACGGATTTCCGTAATGGCTGCACTAACATTTCCACCAAGAGTGAGTCAGGCTACCTCTCCCCCATCCTTGCCAGCGTTCGTTGTTGACTGTGTTCTTGATGATAACCATTTTGACTGGAGTGTCATTTTGATTTGTGTTTCCTTTATAGCTAAGGGTGTTGAACATTTCTTCATGTGTTTATTAGCCATTTGCTCGTCTTCTTTTGAGAACTCTGTTCAACTCATTGCCCATTTATTAATTTATAGGATTGTTTTTATTTTGGTGTATAATTTTTGGTGCTCATTACATATTCTAGATCTCAATCCTTTATCTGATGAGTAGCTGGCAAAGATTTTCTCACAACCCGTGGGCTGTCTCTTAATTCTGGTAACTGCTTCCTTTGATATGCAGAAGCTGTTTGATTTGATGCAGCCCTATTTTTGATGAAGGGATGTTGAATTTTGCCAGTGGATTTTTCTGCATCTATTGACATGACAATGTGATTTTTGTCCTATGTGCTATACTACACTTATTGATTTGCATATGTTGAAATGTCCTTGCTTTCCTGGAATAAAACCAACTCAATCATGGTGCCTGATCTTTTTAATGTGTTGCTGAATTCAGTTTGTAAGTATTTTGATGAGAGTTTTTGTGGGAAATTGGTGTATAATTTTCTGTCATGTTATCTGGTTTTGGTATCAGCATATAACTGGCTTTATAGCATGAGTTTGGGAGCATTCCTTCCCTTTTTATTTCATGGAATAACTCAAGGAGCACTGGTGTTAGCTCTTCTTTAAAGGTCTGGTAGAATTCGGCAGTGGAACTATCCAGTCATGGGCTGTTCTTCATTGGGAGACTGTATCTACTTCAATCTCACTGCTTATTATAGATCTGTTTTAATGGTTTGTGTCCTCTTGGCTCAATTTTGGGAGGTCATATGCATCTAGAAATTTATCCAATTGTTCTAGATTTTCTAGTTCATTAGAATATGTTTTTGAAGTATTCACTAATGATTTTCTGGATTTCATTGTTCTTTGTTGTGAAATCCCCTTTCTCATCTCAATTTTATTAATTTGGGTCCTCTCCCTCTTTCTTTTGGCTCATTTGGCTAAAGATTTGTCAATCTTACTTACATTTTCAAAGAACCAACTTTTTGTTTCATTTATTCTTTGTGGTGATCTTCTAGCTTCCATTTTGTTAGTTTATGCCCTAATCTTTATTACTTCTTTCCATCTTCTTTTTTAAGATTGGCTTTTTCTTATTTTTCTAAGAGCTTGAGATGAATCATTAGGTTATTTCTTTGAAATTTCTCTGATTTTTTTTAATAGTAAGAACTCATGGTTATCAGATTTTTCTTAGCACTGCCTTTTCTGTGTCTCAAAGGTTCATTTGCTTCCAGAAATTTCAAAAATTTCCTCCCTTATTTCTTCAATGACACACTGATTGTTCAAAAGTGAATTGCTCAGTCTCCATGCATTAAAATATTTTCTGTAGATTACCTTATTATTCATTTCTATTTTTATTCCATGCAGCCTGATAAAATACAGGAAGATATTTCAATTTTTATGTATTTATTAAGACTTGATTTAGATCCTAAAATATGATCTATTTTGGAGAAAGTTCCATGAGCTAAGAATGTGTATTCTGCAGTTGTTGGGTGAAATATACTGTAGAGATTAAGTCCATTTGATCTTAATTCTGAACTTTCTTTGTTGACTGGATGACTTATCTACTGGTGAGAGTGACATACTAAAGTCACCATCCACTATTGTATTGGGGTCTGTCTGAGCTTTTACGACTAGCAGTGTTTCCCTTATGAAATGTGGCAGGTGTGTGTTTACAACAGCTAAAGCCTCCAGAAGGATTTCTCTTTATCAGTGTGAAGTGAACTCCTTTGCCTCTTCTGACTAATTTTGTTTTGGAGTCACCTTTTCATCTGATGAGGGTTATTTTTCCTCCACATTTTCATGGTTGCACTTACCTTTCTCTTAGTGTGTAGAATTTCTTTGAATATTTTCTTTAGTGCTGGTTTAGTGGTCACAAATTGTTTTTGCGTATCATAGAACATTTTTATTTCTTCTTCAATGATGTATGATAGCTTTGCTGCATGGGGTAGCATAGATGTGATTGTAGGTTTTTGACAGACTCGGGGATTTACCATAATGAGAGCATATTGGAAACACTTCTCTGCACTTTGGTTCTTATTTTCTTTTCATCCAATTGTACCTCATGAGAATCCTTTGAACTGTGAGAAACACAGTTCATTCTCACTATGGCAAGTGAACTTTAACAAGCCATCGCTATACTAAGATTTATTAATTTTTCCTCAACTTTTCAAGTCATAGCTTTATTTCTGTCTTTTTATTTGTTTGTTTTTTGGTGGTGCTCAGACCCAGTCCTTGCTAGGAAGGTGCTCTATCACTTGATCCCTACCCCCAGGCCATTTTTGGCTTTATTCATTGCTTGGATGGGTCCTGCATTTTTGTCCAGGGTCAGCCCCAGACTGCAGTCATCCTGCCTATGCTTCCTGCATACTTGGGTTACAGGAACCAAGCCCCACATGGGGGTGATTTATTGAGATGAGGTCTTTGTACTTTTTCTTCCTAGGCTGGCCTTGAACCACAGTCCTTCAAATGGACACCTCCTGATAGCAGAGATTACAGGTTTGTACCACCATACCTGACCCAGTATTTTTGCAACTATGAAAAATGATGCATTAGTCATGTATGTTCATGAATTATCATGGATTTTCAATTGTGTTTGTTTGTTTATTTGATACAGAGTCTTTCTGTCTATCTCAAGATGGCCTCAAACTTCAGATCTACCTGCCTCCATCTCCTGAGTGCTCATATTAAAGGAGTGAAGTTCTGTGCCTAGATTTAATTGTGTTTGATGAGATGAGAATATGTACTTTTTACAATTATTATATCTTCTTGATGGATTATTCCTTTTGTAAATATGTACTGACATTTATCCCTTCTAATTTTGGCTTGGAGTTTGCCTTGCCGGATGAGAAAATAGGTACTCCGGCTTTCAGACTCCATTTGCTTTGGATCTCATTGCCCATCCTCTCACTTCTGTCTTTGCCAGTGAGGTGAATTTCTTGTAGACAGCAAACAGGATCTTGATTTTCAATCCTTTCAGTCATTCTGCCTGTTTTAATTGAAAAATTAAGACCATTTGTATTTAGGATTATTATTAAGAATATGTACTGACTTCTTTCATCTTAGAGATTTGTTGCTTTACTGAGTTAATATTTGATTCTTTCCTACTCCTCTTTTGTTTCTTATAGTGAAATTTAGTCTGTCCTAAACCCTTCTGATTGTGTATATCTTTCTTCCTATTCCACATGTAATATTCCTTTAAGTATCTTCTGCAGTGCTGGCCTGGTAGCCATGAATTGCTTCAGTTTCTAATTATCATGGAAGGTCTTTGTTTCTCTTCCAGTTTTAACTAATAACTGCTGAAAGAGCAGTTTTTGTTGGTAGTCATTTTGGTTCAGGACTTGAAACACATCAGCCCATGGTCTGATCACCTTTAGGGTTTCTGCTGAGAGGTCTGCTGTTATTCTGATGGGCTTGCCTTTGTAAATACCATGTCTCTTCTCTCTGTGGCTTTCAGTATCTTTCTTTGTTCTGCATTCTTAGATTTTTAGCTATAATAGGTCATGGAGGGATTCTTTTCTAGTCATGTCTATTTGCCTTATGTAGTTGGATGTCCATTTCTTTCCCTATATTTAGTAAGCTTCCTGTTATAATTTTATTGAATAAGTTTTTATGCCTTTAGTCTGTATCTCTGTTCCCTCTTCTACACCACAGAGTCATAGGCTTGGTCTCTTAATCGTGTCCCACAGGTCTTGGATATTGTCATCATGATTGCTTATTATTTTTAAATTGTTATTTGAATTTATACTTCCTCAACTTTGTCTTCAGTCCCTAATAGTATTCATCTTCATGGTTGAGTCTATTTGTGATGCTTTATATGAGTTTTCATTTAATTTATTGAGATTTTCATTTCTAAAATTTCTCCTTTTTCATAATCTCTGTCAGTTTTCTAAATTTCTCTTCCCAGTTGTTGAAATTGTCATCCAATTGAATTTGTCATCGAGGTCCTAAATTCACTTAGTTACTTCATTCATCTTTTTATTTGACTCCTCTTTGAGGCATTTGATAATTTTTTAAACTAGGATTTCAAATTCTTTGTCTGGCATTTCAACCATTTCAATAACTTTGGATTCAGTTCCTGAAGTTTTGAACTTTTAAAGGAATCATGTGCCCTTGTTTTTCCATATTCTTGTGTTTCTAAGTTACAACTTGTACATATGTCATAATGGATATCTCTTGTGGTTATATTTGGGATCTCCTTAGTGAGCAGCCTTCTTTAGAGGTCTCAAAAGAGAGTAGAAAACAATGACTGTAATAAAAACAAGAGGGGGGCAGGGAATAGGAAAAAAGAAGAAGCAAGGTTAAATGAAAAAGGAGATAAATGTGAGGAAATACAAAATAGCAAGAGATTTTTAAGAATTATTTAAAATTTATTTAAAAATGAAAGAATGCACAAATAAATTTAGAAAAAGGTAAAAATTGGAATAAAAATTAAAAACATGGAAAGATCTTTTAAAAAGTAAAATAAAAGCAATACTGAAAACAAAATAAAAAGAAAGAATTAAAAGAAAAAAGCTTTAAAATGCCCAAAAAAATTGGAGAAGTGTCCTTCTGGCCCTCTAATATCAGAGTCTACAGGTGTGTGTGGGGGTAATGAGACAACACTGGAGTCTACTACAGTTCCTACTGTTCATGCTGGTAGTGAATGTGGGCTGAGGGTCAGGTCCATCAAAGGTCAGGTGTCAGCTTCAGGGCTGCATTCATGTTAGAAGCTTCCTTTCTTTGTGTAGTGGGAGCTTCTGCTTGTCCCAATAAGCTTTGTGATATGTGGGTTGGGCAGGTTCCAAACTCACATCAGAGGTTTCCCAGTTTGTGCACCCAGAGATGGCAAACATGCAAGCTGAGGGGGTGTCCCTTGGGTATGTTAGAGAAAAGAGAAAGTAAATGTAGCACTGAGGTCTTCACTGGAGGGGGAGGTCCAAAGGAACTGGGTACACTATAGTCTTGATTCTTTTAGACCCTGTACAGCATTAAACTACCCTGAAGGAGGGAAGAAGCTGGTGGAATCTAGGGATTTTCTGAATCTAGGCTCAGAGTTTTCAGTCCCACCTAACAGCAACCACAAGTGGCAGGGCAGCAGCTCTGGAGGCCATGGCTTGAGCTCAGTGCTCTCCATTTGTGCAGCGATCTTCAGGTGGTGGTGCTCGCTCTTTGCCACAGCCCAAGCTCAGTCAGCAAGTCTACATCCAAACTTCCCTTCACCACAACCACTTTTAATGTCTGTCTCCTACCCAGTTGCTGTGGTAGGATTCCCCCAAGCTCCCTGAGTTGTGATTATTCCTTGTTTTTAGGTCCCCAGAGTAACTCAGTGTCAAACAACAGGTCTCTGTCAAGATGGTGCTTGGTTAGTACTCTGAGTTGTGGGGAGTGACAATGGCTTTCTTCTCTAGTGCTGACCTGCCATGAAAGAGGAGTCACTGCTGCCTTAAATCCCCTTCAATGGCTTTAAGGCTTGTGAGCACTATGGGATTATTTGCCACTGAGACTGCCAATTTGTTGCCAAAAGGCTGTCTTCCCTTGTTGTTCTGGCTTTGGGTTTTCCTTCTCCCCAAAGAGCCAGGCATGGAGCTGTGGGTTGTTTTCTACTTTTCTCTGAATTACCTTTCTATTTCTCTGTGCTTTTAGCTGCCCTGTCATTATTTCATGCTTCCCAATGCTCTTCCTCTTTCTTTCTCCACAATATAATATATCCTTTGGTACCTTCACTCTTCTCACTCATGAGATTGCATGGAGGAAGCTAATTTGCCATCTTGTGCACTCAATTTCAAAAAACACTCCTGTATTCAAAAGGACAAATTGTTCCAGATACAATAATAGTGGATGTCTTCAATACTCCACTCTCATAAATAGACAGATCACCCAGACAAAAAAATCAACAGTGAAACTTCAGAGTTAAACTCCATCATAGGTCTAATGGACTTAACAGACATCTACAGAATATTCAGCCAGCAACTGTGGTTGACACATTCTTCCCAGAAGTTCATGGAATTTTCTCCAAAACAGAACATATTTTAAGACACAAAGCAAGTTTTAACAAATACAAGAAAATTGAAATAACTTCCTGTATCTTATCAGATCATAATGAAACAAAATTAGGAGTCAGTAGTGAAACCATAGAAACTATACATAGAGATTGAACAATATAATTCTGAATGATAAGTGAGTCATTGAAGAAATTAGGAAGGAAATTAAAAATTCCTAGAATGAAATAAAAATGAAAGCACAATTTATTAGAACCTTTGGGATACAAAAAAGCATTTCTAAGAATGAACTTATAACTATGAGTGCCTACATTAAAAAATCAAAGAGCTCTCAAATTAAAAAACCTAATGGTGCACATCAATTTGTTAGCAAACAAGAGCAAACCAATCCCAAAAGCAGTAGACATGAAGCAATGGTAACATTTAAGACATTGGAGAAAAGACTGTCTCTTCAACAAACAGCATTGAGGAAACTGGGTATTAACATGTAGAAGAATGAAACTAGATCCCTCTCTCACCCCATACAAAAATCAACTCCAAATGGATCAAAGATCTTAATGAAAGATCTGAAACTTTGAAATTACTACAAAAAACATAAGGAAAACGCTCAAAGACACAGGCATAGGCAACTATGCTTTATGAACAGGACTCCAACTGCTCAGGAAATAACAAGAATTGACAAATGAGATTGCATAAAATCAAAAAGCTTTTATACATGAAATAATTACCAGAATCAGGAGACAATGCACAGAATGGGGGAGAGGTCTTTGCAAGCTTTCATCAGACAATGGATTAATATCCAGAATATATACAGAACTCAAAAAAGATTAAGCATCAAAACAACAAATAATCCAACTAATAAATGGGCAAACAAGTTGAACAGAAAATTCTCAAAGAAAAAGTACAAATGCCTGATAAATACATAAAGAAATTGTTCACCATTCTTAGCCATAAAAAGATTGCAAATCAAAACTGCACTAAGATTCCACCTCACCCCAGTCAGACTTGCTCTCATCAAGAAAACAAGCATCTACAAATGCTGGTGAGGACACAGTGGGTAAAATGTACCTTATATACTTTTAGTGGGAGTGTAAAGTAGTAGGGCTATATGAAAATTAATATGGAGTTTCCTCAAGAAATTAAAGCTAGAACTGCCATATGCTTCTGCTATTCCACTCCTGGGCACATTTCTGAAGGAATGTAAGTCAACATACAATAGAGACACCTGCACACCCATGTCTGCAGCAGCACTATATACAACCATCAAGCTATGGACTCAGTCTAGGTGCCCAACAAACAATGATTAAAGAAAATGTGGTATATGTACACAATGGAATGTTATTTAGCCATCAAGAAGAATGAAATTATGTCATTTGCATGAAAATGGACGGAACTGGAGAGCATCATGTTTAGTGAGATAAGCCAAGCTCAGAAAGGCAAAAATTGCATGTTCTTTTCATAAGCAGAATCTATACCTAACAAATGATAAGAAGACATGATTTAAAGGATGGGGATGGGAAAAGAAAGGGTGTTAGGGGTGAGTATGATCAAAGTACATTACACATTTATGAAAATAGCACAGTGAAGCCCACTGAAAACTGTTTAAAAGAACAGGGAGGGGGTAGGGATTAGGAAAGAGAAAGATAGAAGGAGAATTTGATCGAAGTACATTATATATATATATGTAACTGTCACAATGAAACCTGTTTGCACAATTAATTCATTTTAATAGAAAAGTTGTAAAAAATAAAAGTGTTTAGGGTATAAATTAATGCAATGAGGCTAAAAGAATAACACAGCATTAATGAAATAAAGACTTGGTTCTTTAAAGATAGACAAAATTGATAAACTCTTAGCCAAACTAAAAAAATGAAAGAGAGAAATCACAAGAATTTACAACAGATGCTACTGAAATCTAGAAAATCATCAGGATATATTTTGAAAGCTAATACTCCAAAAATTTGGAAAATCCAGAAGAAATGGATACATTTCTAGGCACATATGACCTACAAAAATTGAGCCAAGAGGATGTAAAAGACCCTAAACAGGTCTGTAACAAGCAATGAGACTGAAGCAGTAATAGAGTCTCCCAACAAAGAAAAGCCCAAGTCCAGAAGGATTCACTGATGACTTCTTCCACATCTTTAAAGCAGAGCTACACCAATGCTCCTCAAACTATTCCACACAATAGAAAGTGAAGGAAGGATACCAAACTCATTCTGTGAGGCCAGTGTTACCCTGATACCAAACCAGATAAGGGCACAACAAATAAAGAAAACCATAGGGCGATATTTCTGATGAACATAGATGCAAAAATTCTCAATAAAATATTTACAAGCTGAACTCAACAACATATTAAAACATCATACACCAAGACACGGTTGATTTAATTCCAGGGACACAAGGATGGTCCAACATAGGCCAATCAATGAACATGACGCAGCACACCAGTAGAACCAAGGACAAAATCACATGGTCATCCAAGAGATGCAGACAAAGATCAACACCTCTTCATGACAAAATCCCTGAAAGAATTAAGAGTGGAAGGATCATATTGCAATGTAATAAAGGCTAAATACGACAAACTTACAGCCAGCATTATATTGAGTGGGGGAAAAGTAAAAGCATTTCCTCTAAAATCAGGGATGAGAAAGGCATGCCCACTCTCTCCACTCTTATCCAACATAGTGCTTGAATTTTTAGCTGGAGCAAAAAATCAAGAGAAAAAAAGAAAAGGGATACAAATAGGAAAGGAAAAAGTCAAATTATCCCTATTTGAAGATGATATTCTCCTATACTTAAAAGTCACTACAAGAAGACAATTGTGACAAACACCATCAGCAAGGTAGCAGCGTACAAAACCAACATGGAGAAGTCAGCAGCTATCCCATGTAGCAATAATGAACATTCAGAGAAAGAAACAGAGAAATCAATCCCACTCACAACAGCCTCAATGAAATGAAATGAAATAAAATACTTAAGAATAAACCTAACCAAGGAGATGAAAGACCTCTTTACAATGGAAATCCTGAAAGACTAAAGAAAGAAAACTAAGTGGAAAGACCTCCCAAGTTCATTGATCACCAGGATAAAAATTGTGAAAATGGCTGTGCTACCAAAAATTATCCACAGAGTCAACGGAATACCCATAGAAATTCCAATGATGTCTTCACAGAACTAGAAAAAAACGGTCCTGAAATTCATATGCAAGCACAAAAGGCTGTGAATAGCCAGCAAAAAGAACCTGAGCAACAAGAGCAATTCTGGGGGCATCACAATACTTGATTTCAAAGTTTACTGCAGAGTCATAGTAAAAAAAACCAGCATGGTAGTGGCACAAAAAGAGAACAAGGGAACAGAACTGAGAAACCGGAAGTAAATCCACGCAGGTGTGGTTACCTGCATCTCCACAAAGCCGTCAAAATCACGTACTGGAGAAAAGATTTGCTTCTTCAACATGCGGTGTTAGACTGAAACCAGGTACCTATCTCTCACCCTGGACAAAAGTCAACCCACATTGGATCAAACACGTTAATGGAAGACCTAAACCTTGAAATTACGAGAGGAAAAAGTAGCGGAACACTTCAAGATTCAGGCATAAATAACAACTTTCTGAATAGAACTCCAATAGTTCAGGAAATAAGAGCAAGACACAACAAATTAAAAAGCACATGTTCGGCAAAGGACACAGTTCCAGAACAAGAGACACCTGTGTAATGGGAAAACTTTTTACCCGCTATTCCTTAGACAAAGTATTTCTATTCAGAATATATAGAGAAGTTTTAAAAATTAAATACCAAAAGAACAAACAATCCAATCAACAAATGAGCAAATGAATTGAATGAAATGCTCAAAAATAGAAGCACAAATGCCCAATAAATACATGAAAAAGTGTTCAACACTTTAGCCATCAAGGAAAGGGGTAGCTCTACCTCACTCGGTCAGGACGGAATCATCCAGAAAATGTGCCGGTGAGGGTGTAGGCGAAGGAGCCCCCACACACTGATGGCCACTACAGAAATAAGCATGGTGGTTCCTCAAAAACTTAAATAAAACCATCACACCGTCCACTGCACCACTCCTGAGGACACACCTGCAGGGGTTAAGTCAGCACATAATAGAGAAACCACAGCAACCAGGTGTATTTTATTTTCTCTGTTTTTTGAGGTACTGGGATGTAAACTCAGGGCCTTCACTTGAGTCACTCCACCAAGCCCTACATTTATGAAGGGTTTTTTTGAGATAGGGTCTCACAAACTATTTACCCAAGCTGACTTTGAACCGAGATCCTCCTGATCTCTGTCTCCAGAGTAGCTGGGGTTACAGACGTGAGCCACTGGCGCCCAGCTCCACCCACGTTTATTGTGGCACTCTTCACAATATCCAAGTTATGGCATCAACACATGAATGACTAAAGAAAAGACGGTATACATATATACACCATGGAGTTTCATTCAGCCATAAAGAAGAACAGAATTTTGTCATTGCAGGAAAATGAATGAAATTGGAGCTCATCATGTTAAACAAAATAATACAGACCCAGAAAGACAAATGTCATGTCCTGACTCGTGTGGAATCTAGATTGTAAAAAGACACGGAAGTAGAAAGGTGACTATTTGGGAGGAGGAAGGGGATTGTGGGAGAGGAGTGGGACAAGGAAGGAAATTGGGATGAGCGTGATCAAAGCACGTGTGTGAAAATGACATAACAAATCCATTAGTTTATACAACTAAAATATGCTAGTAATGACTCTTGTTAAAAACCAGAAGACGGTGAGGAAAAGAATATGTGCTTTTTATTAGTCAAGGCTTATTTTGATTTACTGTTTCATTCCTGTGTTATACCTACTTAACTATGGACAAAAAACTTACACCAAAATAAATCCTAAGATCCAGTTGTCCATCCTGCCTTTAGAGAATGTCCGTTGATAGTAAGCTCCATTTTTCTGCTTCATAAACAGTTCTCAGAGCATGTTTTGCTAGGAGATGCTTCAGATGGGCAGCTGCTGTGGACAGGTCCCTCCTCGTAATTCTGTGCGTCCACTTTCTCCCGTTTCCAGGACCCTGCTGCTGCTGGAGAAGGTCGTGTCAGTCCACGTGGTACCGCCTGGGAAGCAGCAGTTTCCTCTTTGGGTTTTCCTCGTTGGTTGCTTTTCTCCCAGGTCTTTTTGTCTTTACTATTCTGCGTGTATGTCAATACATGCCCTTAAAAGTAATTTTTGAATTTTCTGATATTTCTGTTCCTGAGGCTTAGTGGGTGTCATCAGGTATGGCCATTATTCTTTCAGTATTTGTAGCCGCACGTCTTCTCTCTTCCTCTGTGGCTCCTAACAGATTATGCGTGGGATTTTCACTCCATCGTTTCCACAGTAGTATTTATGTTTTCAATGATTTTTTTTGCTCTGAATACTGTGTAATTTCTTCAGATTTATCTTCCAGTTTACTAATTCTACATTCAATGCTGTCTACTCTTCCCTTCACTCTAGCCATTGAGTTTATAATTTTAATAGCTGCATTTTTCACTTCTGAAAATTCTTTTAATTCCTTTCTAACATGCAGGGTCATTTCTGATGGACTCCTGCTTCTTACATAGGCTTTTTAATCCCTTTTGTTGCCAGCCTGCCTAATTCCCTTTCTTTTTTTTAATTTCTTTTATTCATATGTGCATACAATGTTTGGGTCATTTCTCCCCCTTTCCCCTGCCCCCTCCCTCTCCCCCTACCCCCTTGCTTCCAGGCAGAAACTGTTTTGCCCTTATCTCTAATTTTGTTGAAGAGAGAGTATAAATATTAATAAGGAGGACCAAAGGTTTTTGCTAGTTGAGGTACGGATAGAAATACAGGGAGATTCCTTGCATTGCCTCCATGTACAAATGTGTTACTTTCTAAATTGATTCTTCTCAAACTAACATTTTCTTTAGTTCCTGGTCCCCTTCTATTGGTCTCTGTTGCTTTAAAGTTTCTGCATTAGTTCCTTTGCATTGAGGACATCAAATGCTATCTTATTTTTTTTAGGTGTCTTACCTATCCTCATACCTCCCTTGTGTGCTCTCGCTTTATCATGTGATCAAACTCCAATCCCCTTGTTGTGTTTGCCCTTGATCTAATGTCCACATATGAGGGAGAACATATGATTTTTGGTCTTCTGGGCTGGGCTAACCTTGGTCAGGATGATGTTCTCCGGTTCTATCCATTTACTTGCAAATGATAAGATTTCATTCTTCTTCATGGCTGCAAAAATTCCATTGTGTATAGATACCACATTTTCTTGATCCATTTGTCAGTGGTGGGGCATCTTGGCTGTTTCCATAACTTGGCTATTGTGAACAGTGCTGCAGTAAACATGGGTGTACAGGTGCCTCTGGAGTAACCTGTGTCCCAGTCTTTTGGGTATATCCCCAAGAGTGGTATTGCTGGATCAAATGGCAGGTCTATGTTTAGATCTTTCTTATTTTTTTTAAAGAAATGGTTTGATAAAACTGCTTGACTCATGACAGTCTTTTGATATTGACCCATGAATGGCTGTTATGTTATTTTGTATATTTTTAAACAACACAATAAATGTTTGTTAACTTACCATTTATTTCATAAATTACTTTCCTTCCTTTGTAGCATCTATTCTGAATTTTAGTTTCATAAATCCCTCCCTCCCTTCTTTCTTTCTTTCTTCTCTTTTGTGACAGTACTGGAGGTTGAAGTGAGTATCTCATATTTGCTAGATAAGCACTCTGTCACTTAAGCCAAGCTTCAGTTATTTTGCTTTTAGTGTGATTCAGATGGGGTCTCATGTTTTTTTCCTGGGCTAGGCTTGGACTGTGATTCTCCTACCTTTGCCTTCCATTTCTCTCTCTCTCTCTCTCTCTCTCTCTCTCTCTCTCTCTCTCTCTCTCTCTCTCTCTCTCCCACACCCACACCCATAGGTGTTGCCTATCTAGCATTCTAACTGTGTAAGATACATCATGCTGTTTGTGTCCTATAACACTATGGGTCAGCTATCATAAAATGGAAGGGGCCCTTAGCTGGGCATTTATATTTTATCATTTTTATTAGGATATATTCATTATATGGGGGAAATTCATAGTGACAGTTTCGATTGACTTATATTACACATTGTTCACATTGCCCCCATCGTCTCTTCCCCTCAGCCCTCACCCCATACATAGGCATTTCTTCAATGAAGAGATACAAATGGCTGGCAAGCACATGAGAAAATGTTAAATACCATTAGTCTGAATGGCTATAATAAAAAAGTAGAGAAAACCAAGTTTTAGGAAGGATGTGGAGAGATTGAAAGCAATCAAGTATTTTGCTGGTGCAAACATAAAAGTGAAAAGCCATTTGTCAGTTCCTCAAAAAGCTAAACTCAGAGTCTCTACAAGACCCAGGAAATCCTCTCAGGTATTTCCCAAGTGAACTAGAAACACATATACAAATAAAGTTTTGTATTTTTTATTTTTATCATCACTGTGACAAAATGCCTGACATAAACAACTGAAAGAGGAATGATTTATTTTGAATCATGGTTTCAGAGGGTTCAGTCCAGGTTTCTTGGCCCCATGCACCTGGGCAAAACATCATGGCAACAGGAGCCTGGTGGACAGGAAGCAGAGGAAGAAGTGACTGGGACCAGGTATGACATTTAAGTCATGCCCTCCAGTAACTTACTTCCTCCAACCAAGTCCCACTTCCTGAGGTTTCTAGAAACTCCCCAAATAGCACCACCAGCTGGGGACCAAATGTTCACCACATTCAAACAATTGCATTCCACCCAGGTCCCCAAAGGCTCATGACAATCTCATAATGCATTAGTCCATCTCCAAGAGTCCCCAGAGACTTCAATTCCAATGTTATTCAAAAGTCAAAATTCAAAGTTCCTTCTGAGTCTCAGGCAAACTCTTAGCTCTGAACCCCTATAAAATTCAAAAGCAAGTTATGTACTTCCAACATGCAGTTGCACAGAGCAACCATTCCCATTCCCAAAGGGAAAAATAGGAAAATCACAAGGGAGGATTGGACCAAAGTATGACTAAAACCCAGCAGGGAAAACACTAGATCCTATAGCTCAGGGACCCACATCCAGGGATCTCCCACAGTCTTGGGAATCCCCATCCTATGGATGTGTAGCCTTCAGGGCCTCTCTTCTGTACTGCCTCCACTCATTGCCTGTGGCAGATGTTCCATGTTCCTAGCACCTTCTACATTCTGGAGTCTGCATTGCAACTTAGGCTTCACGATAACAGCCTCATGCACTGCTCTCTCATGGACTGCCTTCAGGGAAGACAATGTCTGACCCTGTCACACATTGCCTGGTCCCCCATGCTTTCCTTTGAAATCTGGGTGGAAGCTTCCATGAACCTACAGTTCTTTCATTTGTCTCTTGTCCTTTTCATGGAAGCATTTATTTTTCTGGAGAAAACAAAGTATAACTACCTTATCTACTTGATAAACAAGATGTACCATAATCTTATCCTTTGAGCTGTGGCTACCTGCATGGGACGATGCCTCTCTGACTTCATTTCCTAGAATACCACTTTTCACCTGCAGACAGAAGCCCTGCTATGTACCATAAGAGTAACTTTTCAGTTAATCCCATGGCAGATACCCCGGTCTGTTTCTCACATCTGTTCACACAGTGCAGCTCAGGCCTGCCTCCAAGGCAGCTGGTGTGCTGGTGACTCCACCTGCACCATGTTGGTACTTATCTACTTTCTCAAGAATTCATCAAAATAACCAGTAGCTGATGACATTCTTTCTCACTATTCCAAAGTACTGTGCATTTGTTACCTTTTAACAACACACTGAAGGAACCTATGGGGCTGGTGGAGTGGCTCAAGTGGTAGAGCACCTGTCTAGCAAGCATGAGGCCCTGAGTTCAAACCTCAATACTGCAAAAAAAAAATCCCCATGAAGACACATATGACAGTCAAATATTTGGCTTTTCATTATGAATTTTTATTAACTTTCAAATTAATTAATTTTACTGAATAAGGAGGGAATTGAAGGATTAAAATGAATTTAAAATTTCCTGACCATAGAAGCACGAGCATATTACTTTTCAAACTACCATATTCAAATTCACATTTCAAAATAATAATATTAACCAGCCTATTCTTATGACAAACTATAGAACTAAACATGCATTCACATTCTTCCTTAACTTCACTCTGACAACACTGTGAGTCAAACATTAGCAGTGCCTTGCCGTGTTCAGAGTCTTTCTAGAGAAATCATCGCCAGGGAAGACCTGGGGCCCAGTGCAGGTCTTCTGAACACAGACCCAGCCTGTCTGTGCTGGAAAGCTGTCCTTGGCCACTTGCCCTCTGCTCTAGCCCTGTCAGAAGTGAGGCAGCCATCAACCTGGGACTGGTTACAGAGCTTATTTCCCCAGCTCTGCAGTAACTACTCCTCTGGGTTCAACCTTCAGGCAACTTTGCCTGCTAACTGGCTGGAGACTCCCTCCTTGCTACAGAGTTCCTAATGAGCTCATCAGACATGGAGACCTGGCCAAGGACAGGCCCTTGGGGGATCTGGATTCTGAGCTGTGAGGGACTTGGGCTGGACACCTTGGGGATCTTAGCAAGAGAGTGTTGGCTAACAACCAGCTCCCAGGGAGTTGCATATACTCAAACTAGTAACGAGCTTGGGCTTCTGACCCCGGCCCCCAGTGAGCCAGCTTGGCAAGCTGCATCTTCTATAGTTCTTAAATTGCCAAGCCACCAACACCTTTGAAGTGAAACTTACAATCTATAGGCCCCAGTGAGCATGAGAAAGGCTCCTGCCTGTCCAAGCTGTCAAATCCTAAATAGCTCAATATTACATGGAGCCAGAATCAGAGCACCTGAAAATACCCTGAAGTTCATTTAGTCAAACCCCATCTTACAGGGAGAAGGCAGAGACAAAGTGGCATTTTATAACCTGTATAAATTCCAATGTCAATCATAAAGAGAAAAGATGCAAGAAGACAAAACTGGAAAAAAACAATGAGGAGGGATTATTTTCAACAGGATGTTGATGTTTATTATAAAAACAATGGTATCTGGAACTGTTGGTTGCCTTATTTCCTCTGTTCTCTGACTATTAGTCAAGACACCTGCCATGGCAGCCAGAGACCGCAGATACCAGGTACCAGTTCCCAGCATGCCTTGCAGCAGGATGCTTGCATGTGATGTAGTTGTGGCCAATGAGACGGGGTGGAGGGGATCATCTGGGAAATGCTTTCTCTGTGGCCAAAAGAGAGCAAGGCAGGAGACCCTCTTTACAAAGCCCAGCAATTGCTCCCAACGTCCATTCCCTTCTGTTATGTCACAGCAGGTCTCTGTGACTAGCTGTTCCTATGGTCACACAGAATGAAGACAGTAACTTTCACCCCCCTTTTGAAGTGGTCATGGTCGTGAACTAAGTTCTGATGCATGTAAGGTAAGAGGAGTGCCACTCAACTGCTTTCCGGAAACTTCCAGAAGAGACAGTGCACACATGACCTGCCTTCCTATTTTTCTCTTCCTCTACCCTTCTACTCATGATGTAGAGGTCGCCATCTTGGACTGTAATCTCAAGTTCAATTGCAGTGGAAAAAAAGGCAAAATATGAGTTATTGTCTCATACCAGCCCTGAACCACCTGCATGGAATTTCCCCTAAAAATAAATGACCTTTCTCTCATTTAAACCACTGTTGCTTTGGTTGTCTATCCCTCACCACTACTGTAATCCTAAATATTACAGGCTTTCCTCCAGGCTCCCTTCCTGTCTATCTTTGTATACGTTCTCGGGAGAATTCAATATTCGGAGTTGCGGCAGTCATGCTGATATGAGTCAACTCCCATGAATACAAAAGTCAGTACTCTGAGAACAGTGAGGAGGAGGAAGGAAAAACCTGCACCTTTGAGCACGTGAAGCAACTTCCAGACCAACTACCCCTCGGCAGTTATGCATGGCAACAAAGCCAGTATTGCTTATGTTCTTTCAGCAAAGCTTTTCCTTTTTCTATTTTCAGCAAAAATATCTTAAAAGATTCAGACACATTGGCTAAAACTGACTCATTAGTAAGAGATATCAGTGGAACAAATTACACAGCCCCAAACAGACATCTGTAAATGGGGCGTTTCTGACAGGGGTGTTTGGAGCCATGGGCCTTTTACTTTTGGGGGAAGAAATTAGAATCCTGCCTCACATAATAGAAGAACTAAATTACAGATGCATTAAAATCCATACATAAGAATACTACAGATTAACAGAAGATCACATAGAAGAATATTTTTATGATATTGGAGGGAGTTTCTCTAAAAGCTTCACAAATCTTAGAAGTAAAAGGAAAAATGTAAGCTTCTTTGTAACGGAGGACACCTTAAATAAAAGCGATAGACAAATACAAAGCCTTGACACACTATCTTAATGTGCAAAGCAAGAATAATTACTGTTTCTACCACCTCCCAATAGTGCCATGGACTGGAGACCAAGCCTTTAACACACGAGGTTTGGGGGGCGATTATCCAAATCACAGCACAGACAAGCAAGAGCTCAGCTGGAAACGTGAAAGAAAGATCTGGGGGCATTTGCCTGAGGTCTTGAAAAGCCTGTCCATATCCCTAGGGATCCAGAAGGCTGCACTCATATATATTTCTGTGTAAATGCTCAGGAAAGACTGGGTGAGTGTTTGAGACACTCACCTCTGGCTGACTTTGAGGCCCTGTGCCAGCAGGAAGTGAAGGCTAAGGCAGACTTGCACATTTCTGAAGCTTTAGAGGAAGGAGAGCCTCCAAACACCCAGATCTCCTCAGGAGAGGGCAGGAGACTGGCTGGCTGGAGGCATTTAAGAAAATATGAATAGTTACTGACTAATAAGTGAGGCTGAGATAGGGGTGATTCTTAGAATGCTGGACTTAAAAATAAAAGCCAGAATGTGTGAAATACCCAGAAATTTCAGCAGCCATATACTGCAAGAAGTAGACTCTACAGAATTATCCCAGGAAGGTCATTAAACAAACACCAAAGCAAACCCTGAGGGTATTTTTATTCCAGAATTGCCACAGGTTATTTAAAATGTCAGTTTATCAATGAAAAATATGAGCTCCCATATATGAGACTCTGCATATACAAGAAGTTTAGTGGATTCCAAGTACAGGAAATCCAGAGATCCATATTTAAACGCACTATAATCAAACTTTCAGAAGCCCAAGACAACACTGAAAGCAGCCAAGACAACTCATTACCCAGTGAATCTTCGATCAGATGAAGAACTGACTTAAAATCAGTAACACAAGCCAGCAAGTAGTGAGATGTCATATTCAAACTGTTGAAAGAAGAAAGCTGATGATCAAGAAATCAACAAAGAGCAAAACTGTACTTCAAAATGAGAAACAAACAAACACATTCCCAGATTTTTAAACATGGGAGAGTCTGCCACAAGACTCTACAAGAAATACTGAAGACAGTCTCTCAGATGGAAAAGAAAGGACATGAGGTGGTAGCTGAGGTCTTCATGAAGAAATGAAGAGATAGTTTGTGTAAACACAATTACATAGGTAAATCAATAAGTCAATACAAATGTATTTTGGTCATTCTTTTCTTCTCCTAATTTAAAAGACAGCCTTATAAAACTATTGATTGGCCTACAACATAAAATTTGTACACAATAGCACAGGGGAGGGACGAGGGAAGGCGATTACATCTGAGTAAAGTTTCTATATAACATTAAAATTAAATTCATATTTACCCAAACCAGATTGTTTCCATTTAAGATGCTAACTTTAATCACCAGGACAACTAAAGAAAATTACTTCAGAAACATCATGAAGAAAGGGTACAGACAACAAAGAAGGGTCAGCAGGACGTCGCTATCAAAACACATGATATACATGGAAAACCAATGAAGCAACAGCAGACACAAGCATGCCGAATGTGGATTACAGTAATGCAAATGAACTAAGCACTCCAATCAAAAGGCAGAGACTGGCAGAATGAAGTTTTAAGAAACAAGAGACAATGGCTGTGCTGCCTGCATTATAAACACTCAAAACACAAATTAATTGAAAATTAGAGAATGTAAAGCCTACAAATAGGAACCAAAAAGGCTCAATAAGTTATACTCATATCATATAAAATAGATTTTAAAGTTAAAGTTGTTACTACAAAAAGCATAGTATTAGTAAGTGGAGCAACTCAGCGGGAAGGTATAAACCTAACAACAAATGGATTATGAACTTATACGTGAAACAAAAAGCCACAGAATTCCCTGTGTTATTTATTACAACTACATGTAAACCTACAATTATTGCAAAATAAAAATTTAAAGATACTCAGTGAGCTGAGGACAAAAAGAAACCTAAATGAACTAAATTCTAAAAAGTAACAAGCATTTCATAGGATTAAAACAAACCAAACCCCACAGTTGCTCCCATTTTTGTCATAACTGTCCATAAAAAATCCTCAACTGAGGAAGAGGACAAAATAGACAAGCTACTCAATGGACTTTTAGTGGTCACTGCATGAGAACAGAACACAGCAGATGGAACGGTACCCATCTGAAAACTACTCACGAATCTTAGTGCAGAAGCAGAATGCCAGTGACGAGGGACAGAGAGCTGGAAGAGACACCACTGAGAAATAGGGTGTTTCCTGAATGCCCTGCATCATGTTGGGTGGGGTTGTGCAGAAAGGCTGCAAGAAGTCCACCGAGGCTCAGCGCTCTCAGGAGACTCTGAGTGTGGTGGTTAAGTGAGGGGGCACTGAAGATAACCCTGTTTCCTCCATGGAAAGCTGGGGGAAGGCCAGGGAATGAAGAGAACCCCTCTAGGGCCTTCCAGGCATCCAAGGATGTGGGGTTGAGAACTTCCAAAGGTTGGCAGAGGGGCAGGGTTGAAGAAACCTCTTGTAACACCAAAACCAGGTCTGGACTGGAGAACAAAGGGAACTCCAGCCCCAGGGAATTCTGACTGCTGTGATCTGAAGCATGAGGGAGCTCCCTGTTTCTAGATTTCTAGGTTTCAGATCCCTGGAATTAATACCTTAGGGACCAGTGATGATATAGGTTAAATCAAGACTGCCAAAGAGACAGTGACAAGCCCAGCTGTACACAGGCTGGCTTAGGTTTTGCTCTTGTGTAAAGAAACCACACTTTTTTATGTCACCATCCAACTGCCAAGAAACAAGAGTGAAGACCAAAGATAAAAATACCCATGCAGCCTGAGATAAAAAGACCCATTACAAGACATTGGGATGCCGTTAAGCAGGGTGTCTGACTTCTCCTTGTATACCATGGGGGCCAAAAGACAACACAACATCTTTGTGATATTAAAGGAAAACTCTCTCTGCATGAAATCCTATATCCAGCAAAAATATTCTTCAACATGCATACAAAAAAAAGACATTCTTGGTCAGAGAGAGGCTCAGAGAAGCATCACCATGTGAGGTGAGATGTGAGATCTGAGAGTTATTGAAATTGGCAGCTAAGACCGCAGCGGAATAAAAGAACCTGTGTTTGCAGACTGTCTGGAGCACAAAGTGCGGTCGAGAGCAGCTGGTGAGGGAGGAAGAGCTGGTGAAACTGCCCTAGCTTATCAGCCCATTGTTACCAACACAGTCCGACACTGTGGAAAGTCACCAACACATCTGTCCGTGCTGTTGGCATGGCTCTCCACAGCAGTGCTGGTCGCACAGCTCCTTTCCAAGGTAGAAAATGTCTTTCTCTCACGAGGGGCTGCTCCACGCCGTTAGATGTCATCGTAAGTAGAGCTGAGGACCCCACTCTCTGACTTGCCTTTCTGATGGGACATTATCCTGGCCTCCGAGCCCTCAATCAGCAGTGCATCCTCGTCATTTCAGTAGGACTCCCAGATGTGGCAGTGATTCTTATCCGAGTGTCTTAAGAAACGAAGGCAGTTTAAATGCCTTTTGTCTGTGTCTGAACAACTATTCTTGAAGATGGCTGGAGTTATTATAATACTGTGATAAATTCCATAACTTGGATGAAAATCTAAATACTTAAAAATTCAGCATATCGAAACCGAAGCAAGGTATAACAGAAAACTTGAAATTCATTTATCTATTGAGGAAGCAGAACATTTCTGTAACGAAAATTCCAGGCTCACATGGTTTCATGGAAATTTTCATAAAATATAAAAATAAATGTACCAATCTTACAGAAATATTTTCAGAAAATAAAGAAGAGGACTATTTTCCAATTTGTAGTTGAAGTTAGTGAGACCTGGGTGTCAAAAAGAAGACTTTATAAGAAGACTGCAGACTAATACTCACTAACACAGACACTGAAGTCTCTAAAAACATCAACAAACAAATCCAGCAGTGTGAAAAGAATATCACACCATGACCAAGCAGGTCTTATCCTATGAACTCAGTATTAGAGTACCGGCAAAAATCAGTCATTGTAACAGCATGTTAGCTAAATGAAATAGAGGAACCATGCGGTCAGTTGAATAAATTCAAAAGAATCATTCAAAAAAAATTCAACACCCATTCAAAGTAATTATCTCAGAAAGTAGGAACAAAAGATTTGAGAACAATTTCCTCAAGTCTTAAAAGGGATCCACAGAAACTCATGGCTAAAATCATTCATGGTGGTAAAAGCGGTATTTCTGCCCTCAGATCAGGAATGAGGCAGGAAATCTACCCTTACCAATTTTATTTAACATTTGCCAAAGATTTCAGCGAGGCTAATAAAGCAAGTAAAAGACAAGACAGAGACTGGGAAAGGAAAGAATTAAAATGCTGTTTATTCAACAACAATAACAAAAAAAATAAACAAAATGCTGTTTATTTTCTACATAAAATAGGAACCTGCAACCAAACTACCAAATCTAGTGAGTAAAGTTAGGAGGACACAATATGACACAAAAAAATGCAGTGTTGGGTCAGAGGCCTGACTCAAAGCAGTGGAGTGCCTGCCTAGCAGGCACAAAGCCTTGAGTTTAAACACCAGTACTGCCAAAAAAAAGAAAAAAGAAAGGAAGAAAAAGGCAGCATGATTACTAAAGTGACTAAGTAAGGGGAAAATAAAAATTGTAAAAATACACAATAATAGTATCAATAAAACAATAAGGAATGAGTTTGGTAAAAGGTGCCCACCATGTCTGCACTAAAAACTGCAAAATCTTGATAAAGGAAATCAAAGAGGATTCACACTAGACAAAGAAGTGGTTGGATGGAAATTTGAATGTTTGGGTGGACGCCATGTAAAGTTGCACGTGCGCTACCGGAGAGCATCATTGCTATAGAAATCTAGGCCTGACCAGGGACCGCTGCCCTTCCTTGTCTTGTAGAATGCAAGGCCTGCAAGGCTGCCCTCAGCCAGTAGTAACTGGACGTATCGAGAACTCACAGAACTGACCGAGCCGTGTAGGTGGTTAATTTCACACAGTACAGCATACCTGACTGACAAGAGCGATGATCGCTTTTAAGGAACACTGTGTTAGAAGCTGGATGCTTTTAAACAGAATCAAGACCCCGAGCAGCCTGAGAAAAAGGCAGGGAGCTCCTGGACGCTCACAGCAGATTCTCAAGGCGTGAAGAAAGCGGTGCCTCCCACGGCCTCAGCAGAGCAGAAAGCTGGTGGAGATTGGACCCAGTGACTGGGACGGATCCCAGTGATGGTGCTGCTGAAAGTGTTTTAATTCACTAGCTCACCGTCATGATTTGATTAAGAGGCTGGAGTCCTGAGTGTAATTCAAATATTATGTTGACACTGGGAGAGCAGCAGAAACTGAAGAGCAAGCTGGGGCTGAAATGCGATGCTGAGACGCACAACTTGTAAAAGAGGCTGGCTTGTAAACCCCAGAAGCCAGAAGGGCGCGACCAAATGTGTAGTTCTTAGGACTAACTTGTGCTGAAGTCACCCTTGACATTCCACAGCAACTGGGAAACGCCCTTGGTGTTGCCCACCCTGGAAGTGAGGTGGGGGCACGTGTGTGGTGTGGGCCCTTGGATTTGGGGGAATATGTTTTCCACACCCTGCAGGTTGCCAGCTCCTGCCCGTGAGCCTTCCCGAGAGGAGACCACGTGTGAGGGCCTGAACAGAAGCAGCCAGGGAGATGGACTTGCAAGAAGCAGTAGCTCTGTCCACGTCCTTGGTGGTGGTGATGCATCCAGACAGGATTCTGGGAGTATCTGCAAGCCAGGCTCTGCAGACTGGAGCCCCTGGCTAAGCCCATGGGTGCCACCCAGTGGCAGACATTGGGTTCTGGACCAGAAAAATGTCCTGACAGGGTGGCAGCACAAATGCCATTTGAGAGACAATGTCCAGGTTGCTACTGGACATTACACGACACTGCCTCTAGGACTGATATGCATAAGATAATCTTGAAACTTGAAATACCCATAATTTCTTGGGCGATGTCAGAGAAACACTCTCCTAACATCAGTGCCCAGAAGTATTGGTTGTTCAGAACCACGTGGCCAGAGGAGCTGGGAGGTTCTCATGATGCAGACAAGCAGGCCTCCTATTTTCCTCTACGGCCAATGTAGGGCCATCCAGGGAGCTGCTGGATCCTGTGGTCACACGGGCAGTGCCCTAGGAGCAGTTCCTGACTGGCCAAGAATGATCTGCATGGTCTATGAGGAGTTCCAAGATGGATGGACAGTGTCCTGCCTGGAAGCACCATGCAGTGTAGAGAATTTGGACTGAAGAAGGTGAGAACCTGCGGCTTGGTGGGCTGAAGTGCTGCTGTTTCCTTGCAGTGATGAAGAACTGAGCGACGATCAGAGTCCTATCTGCGGGTGTTGACTGACTTGGAATGGTGGCCATGGCCCTGGCTATGTGGCCAGCCAGATGGACAATGGGAAACAGCCATGAAAGGATTCCAATAGGAGTAAGGTCTTGCTATGGTGAGGATGTAGGTTATCCCTACCCAAACTCCTGCTGAGACAATTTCTCAGTGTGGCGGTGTTGAGAGGTGGGGCTTGGGGGAGGTGGTGAGATCACGGAGCAAAGCCTGATAGCTGCTGCCCGCAGCTCCGAGTGGGTCTTCTCTCTCAGGGACCTGGACTGGCTATCATGAGAGTGACTATCAGAAAGTGAGCCTGGCTGTCTCATGTGTTTTTCCACATGGGCCACTCACCACTCCCACATGATGACACAAGAGCCCTTGCCAGGTGTGAACCTCCCAGTCTCCAGAACCATGAGCTAAATAAAAACTCTTTTCTTTTCTTTTTCTTTTTTTTGTGGTACTGGGGCTTGAACTTGGGGTTTTCACCTTGAGCCACTCCACCAGCCCTTTTTTGTGATGGGTATTTTTGAGATACGGTCTCATGAACTATTTGCCTGGGCTGGCTTCAAACTTCACTCCTACTGATCTCTGCCTCCTAAGTTGCTAGGATTACAGGCATGAGCCACAGTGCCTGGCCATTAAACCTCTTTTCTTTACAAATTTCTCAGTCTTAGATATTCTGTTATAGCAACTGAAAGTAGAATAAAATAGGCCATAGATAAGTCACTATGGAAGTCCATGAGGCCTCTTAAAATGGAACGTACTGTTGTCCATCAGAAGAGCCTCTTGCCAGGACTGTCCAAGACCTGGGATTGGAACCAGTGAATGGACATCTTACAACATTCACTTGAGGTGGCATCCAGGGTCCATGAGGTGAGTAGACATGGTGCTACAGCAGTGCAGAGTCAGGATGGGGCCTCAACACATTCTTTCCATGCCCTCCAAGGCACCAAAGGCCTGTGGAGAGAGAGAGAGAGAGAGAGAGAGAGAGAGAGAGAGAGAGAGAGAGAGAGTAAAGTGCTGATCCTCAAGAAGGTCCCACTGAGAGCTGGGAACTGACCACACCAGCTCCAGGAAGACACACTTAGCTTACCTGAGCTGGGCTTGTGGTCTTGCTGGTACCTGCAAATCCTCCAAGTTTACAGAAGGACACAAAGTCAAGCTGCTACACCAGCCTGCACCATGGAGCTGCACTCCTCCAAACCAAGGAGCACACTGTGCAATCCATGTGGGCAAACAGACGCCACATCAAGTGGACATGTCCTGTTGTGTGTCACCCCAGGGTGGCAGTCTAACAGAAGATTTGGATGGGTAGGGGAAGCACTGGTTTTAAATGACCTCAAGACTGGCCAATGCACCTTCCTGAGTGTGTGCGTGCACACTCAATGTCGGGGTGAAGGAGGCTCCCCATAGATAGAGTCCTCCTCTTCTGGTGGGGGAGGAGTGGAGAAAGGTTGGGGAAGGTGCTGGCACCACTGCAGCTCCTCCCTCCTTGTCCTGACTTCTTCCTGGATGCACCACGCCGTGTAGAGGATTTGTACTGAAGAAGGTGAGAGCCTGCAGCTTGGTGGGCTGAAGTGCTGTGGTTTCCTTGCAGTGATGAAGGGTCCGGGGACTGGAGCTGCAGCAGCAGGTGCTGGAATCAGAGATCAGGAAACCAGGATTGTATGTTAAACCTCTGCTGGATCGTATGTGGGCTGATGGTGTGGCTGTGCCCACTGCTTGTAGGGAACCTGGAAAGCAGTAAAGTCACCGGCTGTCCCATGGCTGGGAGGTGCTAGCTTGGCACCTGCCAGTCCTCCCTGCCTGAGGGAGGCCCAGGCTGGACTGGTGCTGTGGCCAGCCATCTGGACCCAAGCAGTCACTGGAGCCAACATCCTTTCAAAGGTGGACACGTTTGGGTTTAGAGCAGAGACAAAGGGGGAGGCGGAGGAATAATGGCTGAGGCTAAAGGAGAACACAGGGGCTTATAATACAATGAGGGGCTCCAGACAGCCTCTAGAGTGAAGCACAGACGTCTTCATAGTCTTGGGAAAGCAAACATTTCTTAAGTGGGATGTTAGGAAGTGCCACCTGAAGGATAAACGTTCATCAGTGAGACCATTCACAGAGAGGAAATCTGTCCAGTACTAAGAGCATCATCCCACCAGCGTGATAGGCCATGGCAACCTTCCACCTTCAGCTGCTTCCAGGGCAGCTCCATGAGACGATTTCCTTAATTCTGGGTCCCTGCAATTCTATGCAGGGTGAGGAGCTGTCATAACCACGATTAGCCTAGAGCCTTGGATCGACCAGTGCTCTGCCCAGGAGCTGGAAAAGGGCTGTCTGCCCATGAGTTCCCTGGATGCTGGGAAGCCGGGCCTCTGGCTGGTGCTTTGGCTCCTCAGAAGTCAGTGAGAAGATGAAGAGAAGAGCACCAAGATAAAGAAGAGACCTATCTTACCGAAAACGTGTCTGATGTCATGAATAAAGAGCTCTGCACATCGGTAAGACACGCAGTGGACCCAGTTACAAAGGGAAAGCCTGGCTGGCCTGTAGCAAGGAGGAAGGCCACCAGCTGGTAAGCATGTAGGCAGGTGCCCAATTTATTAGCACATAGGAAAATGCTCACTGAAAACCTAAGCGGATACCCCAGTGCACAAGAGTTATATAAAAACGCACAACCCACGCTCATCATGGTGTGACTGACCGCTCGCTTGTCTCTGCTCTGAACAGGGTTCCACCACAGTGAAGGACTTCAACCTGCTGAGCTTGTTTCCAGCTTTGAGAGGTTATGGACAGGGACGGTACGCACACTCGCGTGCAGACTTTGTGTGACCATCCATCTCACTTTACAAAAGCTGCTGTGCCATTCAGGGTGGCAGTGCCATTTTGCGCCACACCAGTTGTGCACAAGAGCCCCGGCTTTGCTGCGCCCGTGTCAGCACTTGGAGATGCACTGTGTTCCATTTTGGTAGGTGGGTGTGGTGTTGGTCATGGTTTAGATTCACGTCATCAGAGACTGGTGGTGATGACACCTCTCCTCTTTGAAGAAGAGTCTGCTCAGTCATCTGCCCACTTCTCAACTGAACTGTCCTTTCTTCTGTGCATTGGCTTTGCTGAGAGGGAGGATGACACTGGGGTTGAAACATTTATTTACAAAAATGACTTCCCTCACCCCACGGAGTCCCCTCTGCTGTCTGGGTTCAGTGGTTCTCTAAAAAGTATGGCTCCCATCTCTCTGCCACCACAAAGCCACCTCGGGGAATGTCTGCACTGCAGCCCTTTGGGCTGAGATATGGTGTTTGTGTTGCTTGCCTGTGAAAATAAGATGCTATCATCTCCTGCCAGAAATTCCCTGCCCTCGTCATTACGGACAACATGGATGAGCTCTGGGACTGAGCAGCGTCCCACCTCGTCCTCTCTCCTTGGACTATACCTGATCATTAGGGTCTAGAAAAGTTCTCTGCACCCAGAGTCATGGCCCTTCCTGCCCTGATGAGAAAAGGCAGCAAAAGCTGTGGTCAGGACAGGGATGTGTGGATGAGACTGAGTGGACAGGGAAGGAAAGCTCAGTCAATGGCCTGAGTATCTGAACAGGGTCCTGGGGACAGTCATCAGAGAAGGTCAATGAGCTGAGTTTCTTGTCATCTTGTGTTGGCCTGCCCTTCAGCCAGACGCCATTCTAGCACAGACCTGAGCTAATTGGTGGTTGGGGCAGTTACACTTCACAGTGGGGTAATTGGACCCTGGAGTCACACATCTGTGCAGGAGGGGAAGGAAGCCAACAGCCAGTCTTCCCCAGTGCTTCTATTAAACCAGCGCCACTCACACCAAGCCCAGCCTCTCTCAGGACTGGTCAGGCTGTGTCAGAGGCCAGCCAGCCATAGAGGTCAGTGGGAAGAGAGCAGGAAATGTCTGGGTTGAACTGGGCTGAGGACAACCACACAGACTCCACAGCTCTCCAAGGTAGGTTCCCACAGTGTCCTTCCTCTCAGTAAAGTGACCGCTGGCTGCAGACCTGATTGTGCCATGTAAAGGCCCTGCCCACCGCCCCCATCCCCTGCTGGCTACTGTGGTCTACACTGTCTCCTGCACCCTCTCCTTCTGCAGTCTGAAACTGTCACCAGGCACCATTCCCTTGCCTGCCTGTCCTAAGGTGTTCCCTGAGCCCCCACTCTAGAAAAATGGGAGAACCCACTGCAGAAGTCTGCTTGCCAGACATTCTGTGCTTTAGCATGAGTGCAGCAATGCCTGCCCCCCCCCCACAGCCTCATGGCCACCCTGTCTGTCCACCTGCATGTAACCCCTGCCCTCCTGCCTGTGGTTGCTGGAAGGACACATGAAGTGATGCCTCTGAAAGGCCATAGTCACCATGTACAATGTCAGCAAAGCAGCCCGGCTTGCTGCCTGAGCAGGCAGCTGGTGCCACCTACAGAATCCGTATTGCCATGGCCTCCCATCCAGTGATGGTGGACCAGAACCATGGACCCCTGTCTCAGGGAGGACCACCCTCCCTCTCCATGCTGCCGTCCACCTGCTCAGTCTCCCCTTAGCTTTCCTTCCTCTCCTCCTTCGACCTCTCAACCATTTACCACCTGTCCCACCTTTGCCCCAAGATGGCTACACGCCTTCCTTACACTTGGGAAGCTTGAGGACTCAAAGGAGCAGCTTCCCTTAAGCACTGCTCCAGCCAAGTGGGCTGAGAGTTTGAGGAAGGGACGCCCCCTTATCCGACCCCATCCTGGGCATGGCCAGCCCCCATGCTGACCCCCACAGGCATCTGTGCCCTGGACTGTGATGAAAACCCAGATCCAGACCTGTCCCCAGGCTCAGGCTCTAAACCCAGGCAAAGCCCAAACTCCAGTCCAAAGCCGCTCTGGCAGAGACCCCCTCCTCCTCCTCCATAGTCCTGGCTGGACTCTGGGCAGTGCAGGGCATTCACGGGAGAGTCATAGCAGGGTGTGGGCTAGATGCTCCACATTCCCAAGTTCCCCACCTCCCTGAACTTGTATGGTGACCCCTCGCCAGCCTGCCCCTTGCACAGCAGCTCTGACCTCCCGTGGGCACGTCCCCCAGGCTTCTACTGGGAACCGACCTTCCCCAAAACACATTCTGGAAGACTCTTGCTTAATGTGGAGAAAGGCAGGGAGTCTTACCCCAGAATTCTTCTATGTGGTTGTGAACTCCACAGAAGGGAGGTCTGTAGAGCCTCCTGGTGAGATTCCTAGCTACCCTTCAACATAACAGACAAAAAGGACACAATGTATAGAGAAGCTGCAAATTTCCTAATTGTTTCCATCTCTCCTAAGAATATCCTGCTCTTGACAGCTCAGAGTTTTTACACTCTATTTATTGCTTACTCCATTGAAACATAGTTTCTGAAGCCAAGAACAGTAAATCCAACCACTTGGGAGGCAGAGATCAAGAGGACTGCACAGCCTGGGTAAAAAGTTAGTGAGACCCCCATCTCAAATAAGCCAGGTGTGGTGGTGTGAGTCTGCAATCCTAGCAATGCCGAAGGCATATGTAGAATGATCTCAGTCCAAGTGCAGCTCCAGGCAAAAGTACAAGATCCTAGTTGAAAAAATAAAGCAAAAAAGAGCTGGAGGTGTGGCTCAAGTGGCAGAGTGCTTGCCTAGTAAGCATGAGGCCCTGAGTTCAAATCCCAATACTGCCAAGACAACTTTAGTTTGCAAATGTTCTAGTCTGTTTTCTCACTGGGGCTACAAATAGCATCCTAGTTGCCTGTCACAAGTCCCTTTCCAGGCCTGGTCGCCCGGGCCCCCCAGCAGCAATACCCCTCAGCCTGTGGTCTGCCTTGGAGCACACATCTCTGAATGTTCCCTTCTTCCTCCTCCTGCCCCAAAGAGGACATTTCTCCACCATTTCTCTTGTGCCTCTCCTGGTCATCACACTCCTTGGTCAATGTAATTTATATGCTGCTGTAAACAATGATAAATTTGCCTGTGTTGTCCTTGACTCTCAGGCACTTTGTCAGGAAAACTTGCTGGGCTGCCTTCAGGACATCCCAGGACACTGTCAGTGGCCTAAGCCCATCACCTCCTCCCTGGATGACTCCCACAGCTTCATTCTGGCTCCTCTTGCTCCTTCCAGCTTAAAATATGGGTCGGGTCACACACTGCCCATCACAGTCGGAGTCAGTCTTCACCCTGGTCCTTTGTGACCTCCTTCCCTCTTGTCCATGTCATCCCTGCTGCCTGTCCCCCTCTTCAGGCAGACTGCACCCTGCTGCCCCTCACACCTTGCAGGCTCTGTACTTCCTTTTCCCTGACCTCACCTGCGTGTTCCCGAGAGTCAGGTGGCTAATTGTCACCTCTGCTGACTTCCCCAGTGTCATATCACCTCCTTGCTGCTCCCACCCCAGCCATCCTGGCCTGGTCTCCACCCCGCCCAGACCTCAACATGCCCTAAATATTTTGCTTATGTGTCATGAGCACTGATGATTAATTATCTTGACTTCCTCCCTGCTTCATTAGAATTTACATGTTATGAAGGGGAAGGTTTGGGACTGGTGCTTACGTAAGCAATGACCAACATAGAGTGGGCACTCAGTAAGACTGGATGGACGATTACATGACACACCTCCCCTCCCAGTTTTGGCATCTGACCCCAGCCTCCCCGTGGGTTCTGGCTGTCTCAGGCTGAGTCCTGGGGCTCTGCACCTTTCTCTCCTCCCACAAATGCACTTATCCCTCCCCAAACCCTAAAGAAGGGAGAGCCTGGAAAACGCCCCATGCACTCCATCTCTGGGCACACCTCTGTAGTGTCAGAAGCCCAGTGAGCTGCCAGCTCTTGTCCAGGTCTCTCCATCACTGGCTCCACACTGCCCATTGATTAATGGCCGCAATCGCTGCTTTTAATATTTTTTCATTAAAGGATTGTTTTCATTTTTTCGTACTTTCTCCAATCCAGAATAGGAAGTCTTCTTCATGAACCATCTGTTTTTTTTTCTTTTTTCCTGAATTGCCTTGGTCATCCTATCTGTGTCCACTCTAAGGATTACTTCATCCTGTTTCAAGAGAAATAAAATGTGGTGGCATTTCAGTTAGAGTGGAGTTACATTTCAAGTTAGATCTGAACATACTGATATCTTCAATATTCTTTATTTTTGTCCAGGAAGGTTCTAGCTAGGAATCACAGGTATGTGAAAATATAGCATTTTTAATATCTATTCTGACATTCGTCAGTTGTGAATATTCTGAGTTGTCTATGTTAAAAATCATGTCATCTGGAAATGACAGTTTTCTTTGTCACTTTACTAGTAGGTAGCACAATGGAGTAAAGCAGATACTTTAAAGCGACAGAGGCCAATAGGAGAAGGGGACCAGGAACTAGAGAAAAGGTGAGATCAAAAAGAATTAACCTAGAAGGTAACACACACACCCAGGAAATTAATGTGAGTCAATGCCCTGTATAGCTATCCTTATCTCAACTTGCAAAAACCCTTGTTCCTTCCTATTATTGCTTATACTTTCTCTTCAACAAAATTAGAGATAAGGGCAAAATAGTTTCTACCTGGTATGGAGGGGGTGGGGGAGAGGGAGGGGGCGGGGAGAAGTGGGGAGAAATGACCTAAACATTGTATGCACATGTAAGTAAAAGAACTAAAAAAGCAGTGATAACGGAGAGCCATCCCCACCTGATCTCATTGGGGTGGGGGTGATTCTGGTACTTAATGAAGGATGCTGAAGGCTGTTGGTTGAGATTATCGTATTAAGAGAAGCAACTTCTTTGGGAGTGACAAATGAATTTTAAAAGGAGGACAGGGTCCAGGCACTGGTGGCTTATACCTGTAATCTTAATCCTAGCTACGTGGATCGGGAGGATCATGGTTTGAGGATTGCTCACCTGGGCAAACAGTTTGTGAGACCCCCATCTCCAAAATAACCAGAGCAAAATGGACTGGAGGTATGGCTCAAGCAGTAGAGTGCCTGCCTTGCAAGTGTAAAGCCCTGAGTTCAAACTCCAGTACCACCAAAAAAATTCTAAAAAAATAAATAATAAAGGAAGGAAAAAAATCAAGAAAATGGGGAATCAATGGTTTGTTTCTACCTGGGAGCTACATTGAACTTTTTTGTGTTATTACTGATTACCTTTCCAAGTTTTCTATGGACACTATAACAAAAGGTATTCTTTCAGGATAATGAGTTTAGTAGCCCTCAAATCAACGTTGTAAATTATATTATTACACTAACCTACATCCTCTTTACTTTGACCTGTGGGGTTCATCACATAGTGAGTTATGTATTAAAGTTTGCAGCCATTAGTCTATTTCTGCTGACTTCTCCCAACACCAAGTCTGTTTTTTCTTGTCCTACATTGACTCACTAAAAGATATCAAAGTAAACTCACCATTTAGGGTCTTGTATTTTACTTGATCAGATGTTAATTATGAAAGCATACCTTTTTTAATTTCTTCACTATACCTGAGACCAAGCTTGTCATTTCAATCTGAGTTGAGGTGTTTAGTTCTGCATCTTGTAGATTTTATGTAATAGAATTTTTTGTCATAAGTCAAGAGTTTTTTCCTTCACAGGTGAATTTATTCTATTTATATTTATTGGTACAATTGCTATTTTTCTTACACTGTTATGCTTAATTTTATGTGTTTTTGTTTCCATTATTTCTATTCTTTTATTATTCTTTCAACATTTACGGGCTCTACATTCCTTTAAATACTGCCATTTTCCTTTTAATTTTTCAAGAACTTTTGTTGCTCTAATTATAAACTCCAGTGATAAAAACCCAGTCTTTTGAATTCTTCCCTTAAAATGAGATGAAATACTTATTTTGCTTAATCTGACCCTAGTGTCTTCCAGGTTTCCCTCACATATATAAACCCAGATTCTCTTTTTTAGCATCCCTTACCTTGTCGGTTAACAAGGAATGACATTTGAACTCTGTTCTATAGCTACCTTGACAGCACTGGTCAGAATTAAGGACTGTGTTTAAACGTGTTTCTTTCCATTCTCTCGTTCTTCCTTTTGGTCCAGGACTGCCATTTTATCTCAGGACAGTTGCTGTGATGTTTTGAGCTTCACGTGGAGGGGAGCTTAGAAGTCCCCAGCCAGACGGGGGCAGGAAGCCATCTCTCTGCCCCTCACACGTGAATAGCTCCGCTCCTAGTCTGGACAAAGCTCTCTCTCATGCCCTCATCCCTCTGTAGATGCTTCTCAATTGTTTAATTTTTTGATGAACACTAAAACTTTCCTCGAGGTCGCAAAAACTCTCCACAATCTCCCCTGGCACTAGCAATGTCCTCACCCCATTTACAGCCGTCTGAGGTTCCAGACAGTCGCCATCAGTTGATTAAGATTCATCTGACTTTAATGACAAGAGGACCTTTGAATAGAGCTTCTGTCAGCCAAACAGCCCACTCACACACCCCAGCCCTCCTCCTTCCTGGCCGGAGGACCCTGAGGTCCAGATTCTTGCCATCTACATCCTCCATCCTGGACACTCTGCCTTCTGCACGCTTCCTTCCGCACCAAGGGCAGATGTTTGGCAATGTGCTCAAAGCCTCTTGGTGCTTGGCTGACTTTCTTTACTACCCTCCCACATCATGGAATTTCTCTCCAGTTTTACGTTTCTGTGTAATTTCTCTGAGAATCGAGGAATAAGAAAAGGGAACAGGTGTCTATAGGGGTGAGAACACATGGTGCCATTTCCCTATCTGCCATCTTGCTGGGCCATGTTAGTCAGCAGACTCTTTGTTCACGTTTGTTTCCCACCTACATTCTCCCCAAGAGGGTGTGCTCCCACGGCATGCTGGGAGATGCTCTGGAGCTGTGGGTCAGTGGCCACTGGGCCTCTTTCTCCTTCACGAATGTGCAGATGGTTGACAGTGATCTGGAACACGGGTCAAAGCAAGGGAAAGGTGAGCACAGATGAAAGTAGGGAAGAAAGGGAGCCTAGGGCCGGCCATGAGAGGAGTCAGCAGTAAAAGGACTATGGGAGCTGTCCAGGTGTAAGAACTGAGATAAGCAAAGGGAAGACTTGCACCTTATACAGCTCTACATCAGGAAGTATTATGACTTAAACTTGCTTTGCATTTAATCAGTTCATTCAGAAGAGAAATGTTTTTATTATGCTTCATTAATTCCACTCCAGTTCACATCGTTGCTACCAGTACAGGCATGCCTGCTGCTTGGAACACTGGCCAAATGCTCAAACAATTTCTTATGAATTTTCCCCCAGTGGTCTGTTGAATTCATGTTGTTATTTATAGTCTTTAATAATTTGTCTTAATATTCATGTTCTAACGACACCATCAATACATTTTTGTTTCATCTTCCCTTGCTTTTCTGGTGGTATTTTAATTTCTAAACTATTTTGAGAAGACAAATGAGTTTTGTTAGTATTCTGTAGTTTTTCACTCAAACCCTTTTATTATCCTGTGCAATATCATAGCTGGAATTTGCCATTTTAAAGGCACATTGCATATATCACAGTGCACTTTACTTCTGTGTAGTTATTTCATCTACAGGTGTTGTCCAGTATAGGTGTGGAGCAATGGTTTAGAAAAATGTTGACTAATTGGATTTTTAATCTAGTCATGACTTTTTCTTCTTTAAAGAAGAATTTGAGAATTTAAAAATAAACAATGGATCAACATTTTGCATAAATAATATATTCACATGAAACAGACCTCAAAACAGGGAAAGGCTTATGAAATAAATGTCTCCTGCCACCTGTGTTCCAGAGACAACTTTCCCCTCAGGGCCGAGACTGCTCCTGGTTCTTGTGTGATCTTCACAGTCTGCTCTATGCATAATGCTATGAAAGCACTCTATGTATTTGTGTGCTGTTCTGATCATTTGAACTATTCATGGTATACTTTGGAAGCCATTCCTTATCTATAGATAAACTGTGTTATAGTTTGGATCTTGACTGCCCCTCAAAGGCCCATCTGTTGAAAGCTTGCTCTCTCAGCCTATGGCACTTTGGGGAGGTAGAGCCTAGTGGGAGGAAGTTAGGTCACTGGGGCTGTGAAGGGAATATTGGGACCCCATTCCGTTCCCTCTCTTTGTTCCTGGCTGCCGTGAGGTGAATAGCCTTCTTTACCACATGCTCCCACCAGGACCTGCTATGCTGCCAAAGGCCCAAAGCAACAGGGCCAAGTGACCATGGACTGACACCTCCGAAACCAAAATAGCGTTTTTCTTTTTAAGGTTGATTCGCTCAGGGATTCATCACAGTGTCAGGTGCTGACTTACACTGGCTCTTCCTCTTCACTGGCTGTGACAAAACTTACCTAATCGGTCCTTATTGAAGAAAACATAACTGAAATAGAGTAAGCCAATCTACTCCCCATATTCTTGAGTCTCTCAAAGTGGATTTTCTCTCTTTTCTTCTCAATGTCTTTGCTTTATGGCCTGTTAGAGTGCTGTCAGAAGGTACCTGCAGCTGTATTTATCTATCTTAATAATTCTAAGTTTCAGGCTGGCAGAATGGCTCAAGCAGTTCAACATCTGCCTAGCAAGCGTGTGGCGCTGAGTTCAAACCCCAGTGCCACCAAAAAATAAAAAACAACTTCTAAGTTTCTATCCAGCACTCAAATGGGTTCATTTGTTCTGTTTTGGTATTTCCAGGTTTATGACCTGGAGCTGCCACCATCTTAGGGATGTCCACAAGCATTTCCATTGAGCCTGAGTCTACTCTGAAGTAGAGGCATGGGTCCCACCTCCCAGGGCTGCAGTGAGGATTAGAATTTAAGTCAAAATAACCTGAGTCTAGCTCTGGGGACCTCTGTGAGGGGCAGCGGCTAGATTTTTCTGGAAATGGACTGTGTATGACCCTGGCTTCCATCTCTCTCACACTCCCACCCCATCACACATGCTCTGTGCAGGACAGATGGCCCCTCTCTCAGTTACAGACCCCTGGGGGATGTTCTAGACTTCCTCCTCTCGGCAGCCCCAGATGCCCATTGGCGTTGGCTTTCTGTCATCCACAATGGTGCTGAAACCTCCCCTTGCTGATGTCCCCTCTGGCCTGCAGAGATGGCCACCTTCTGGCTACTCCTGAAGACCCAGCCCTGGGGGAGAACATGTGTAGGGCATAGCTAACCCGGACCTGGTGTCACCATTCCACTAACTGCCCATGTAAAATCTCTCGGAGGCAAAGCAAAGGTCTAACGTCTCCCACTACCACAGAATGGTCAGACGCAGAGCAATAAAGCCACGTGACCTGCAGCCATGACTCATTATCAGGAGGAGAACCAGGTACAGGGAGCCCAGGACTATCCTGTTCACAGATCCACTGGAGGATCACAGATCATAATCCCACAGCTTCATTTCACCGTACGATGCCTGGAGGTAGACAGTGACAGGCCATACCAGAGCCCATCCCAGAGACACAGGGAACCTCTGCCATGTGATGTTAAATGCTAAATATGGACCTGTGATTTTTCTCTCACCTGCTGCTTTGTGGGACCAGGTGTGCCATCTTTGGGCCAAGCTCAGCTGCAGGTCTGGCTCCATGTTCTCCCCATCAGCTGATCTTCAGCCTCTCACCTTACCATTGATCTTTTGCAGGCACAGAAGGATGAAGGGGGAGAACCTCACCAAGGTCAGCACCTTCATCCTGCTGGGCTTCCCCACAGCCCCCAGGCTGCAGTACGTGCTCTTCCTTCTCTTCCTGCTCACCTATGTCTTTGTGCTGGTGGAGAACTTGACCATCATCCTCACTGTCTGGAGCAGCGCCTCCCTCCAGAGGCCCATGTACTACTTCGTCGGCATCATGTCAACCTTGGAAATCTGGTATGTATGTGACATCATTCCCAAGATGCTGGATGGCTTCCTCCTGCAGCACAAAAGCATCTCTTTCATTGGATGCATGACCCAGCTCTACTTCTTCAGTTCCCTGGTGTGTACTGAGTGTGTGCTCCTCGCTTCCATGGCTTATGACCGTTATGTGGCCATCTGCCACCCTCTGCGATACCAAGTTATCATGACCACGGGACTGTGTGTCCAGCTCGTGGGCTTCTCCTTTGTGAGTGGCTTCACCATCTCTCTCATCAAAGTCTACTTCATCTCCAGCGCCACATTCTGTGGTTCCAACATCCTAAACCACTTCTTCTGTGACATTTCCCCCATCCTCAAGCTGGCCTGCACAGACTTCTCCACTGCAGAGCTGGTGGACTTCATCCTGGCCTTCATCATCCTGGTGTTCCCTCTCCTGGCCACCATTCTCTCCTATGGACACATCACCCTGGCTGTCCTGCGTATCCCCTCGGCCACAGGCCGTTGGAGAGCCTTCTCCACCTGTGCCTCCCACCTCACTGTCGTCACCATCTTCTATACAGCCTTGCTTTTCATGTATGTCCGGCCCCAGGCCATTGACATGAGGAGCTCCAACAAGCTCATCTCTGCTGTGTACACTGTCCTCACGCCCATTCTGAACCCCTTGATCTACTGCCTGAGGAACACAGAGTTTAAGGATGCCTTAAGAAAGGCCTTAGGCATGGTCCACACTCTGCCATGATAGGGCACAACTTCTGTTTTCTGGATTTCTTCAGGGAATGCAAAGCCCTTGTGATGAGACTGGTTAATTTGCTGTGATGAAAAGTCTTTGTGTTGCTGTAATGCTGCACTTTTAGGATTCCAGCACTTCAAATTTTTTCTCTTTTACACCGAACAAAATAGAAGAAAACCAGGATGAAAACGCCTAAAGTAGTTAGTAGGTAGACCAGGTAATCACAAAACATTCTAGCTTATTTATCTTACATGCAAAATATATGTAGTTGTCACATGAAATATTAAAAAGCAATCACATGCTACACTGTGTGCCACTGTCTAGTGCCACGTGAGGAAGAGGCACAGCACTTCTTTCAGTACACATCAGCCACATGTAAGGTTCTACAGCATCAGTGCAGTAAGTCCACGCAACTGCATTGCAGCTCGTTATCCAGTTTAAAACCTCCCAAAGACTCCCAGAGTTGCGCCTCACAGGATCAATCCTTCAGATTTCGACTACTGTAAATTTCTAGCTACTAGGAGGAAAAGAGAGATTATAAGAAGCTTTCCCAAGAGTTATAAGACCTATGCAGACCAAAGGTCAACAGTTACCACAAGTCTGCTCTCACTAACAGCCCTTGCAATTGTCTGAGAAACATCAGGGAGAAAAGTCAGACCCAGTGCAGTCATGGTCTTCCCTGCAAACCTGTGGTGATGGAAACACAGCCAGGGTTACCACAAAGTGAGAATTCTGAGGCTTGCTCTTGAAGGCTTTTGCTGTTCTTTCAAATTGAGTAGAAGGTTATTTATTTTCTACTGCAATGAATCTTGATTAAATGTAGGAAGACTTCTGGCCCTTATTGGCTGGTGCATGGCCTATAACCTAACGTGCATTTGAAGTCAGCTGAAAATCTGAATTGAAAAGTATGCTAGAGTCCTAAACACAGTCTTTTGGAAGTATGCTGTTCAAAAGTCTTTAAGGATTGACTGCCTTGAAGTAGCATCAGAGAACAAGAGCGCTCAGCCTGTCAGATCCCACACATGAGACAAACGGCTCCTATTTGTAGAAAGTGCTACGTAGTACACATGAGAGAAACCCATACACAAGCACATGAATGAGTTTAGTTTTATTGCATGGAAATTCTCCCGGGGTCATGAGACAGAAGGAGGAATGAATCTTAAACCGCTCAACGTGAGAGGTGCTCAAGTCGGTCTCTATATTCATGAGACCACAAGACTTTAAAAAGACTGCAGGAGCACAGGGTAGACTCAGCTTCCTGTTTCCAGAAACACTACCTTGTATCGAGCTAAACCAAGCATCAACTCAAACAGCTATCCAGAAAAGTCACCTTTAGCTGTACTAAACAGCAAAGTTCACCATTGTATTGTCATTACTACTTTTGGAAGTTCTGGGATTTGAACGCAAGGTCTCAAGCTAGCTAGGCAGGCACACTACCACTTGGGTCACTCCCCAGCCCTTTTTTCTGTTGGATAGTTCCAAGACAGGGTCTCAAGAACTATTTGCTGGGCTGGCCTCCAATTGCAAGCGTCCTGATCTCTGCCTGCTGAGTAGCTGTGATTAAAGGCTTGAGCCACTGGAACCTGCTTACTACTATGTTATTTTACAGGAAGTTATCAAAAGTAAAATTTCAATTCATCCTGGGTGAGAAAATCAAAACAGGTCAAACTCAGTAATGAGTCATCCATTTAAGGCCAAGTGATGAGATGTACCCCTACGCTTGACTCGAAGACACTATGCACAAAGCCTCAAGTGGCAAATGAGAAATTCTATTAGGACAGGGTGAAGGAGAGCAAAGAACTATGAGGCTAACATTTTACCATCCAGACAGCATGGTAGAAAGTGCTCCCAGGTTATGCATTCTCCACTAATCCCATGAAGAAGGCAGGTGCATTGTCATTTTCTCTTTTTGTTTTGAGAAGCTTCTTGATCTCTGTTTGGCCATCACTGTGCACTTCAAAATGACTCCATGTTGGTTTAGTCCTAAGACGGTCACAGTCAGGGAGGTCAGAAGGAGGCTGTGAACTTGCCATTCCACCCAAGAAGTGCACCAAGAGAAATGATCAAGGTCATGATGAAGAACGTTAGGTTTTTCTTCCTTGAGTGTAAAGAGGCGTTTCCACCAGCACACTGCTCTGTGTTGAGCGTTCACTAGATTGATGCATATTTCATGGAATCTTTGCTTTTATTCAGTGCAATTTATTGGAATCAAAATTTCTAGATGCTACAATGGAAACAAGGTAGTCATCCAAGCACAGAAACAGCAAAACAAACACTGGACAGCACAGAAGGATAATCAGAAGCATCAAGAAAACCACTCTCAGGACAGGAGGTGGCAGCCAGGCTCTTTCTTATCAGAGGACTTGATGGGTCACCAGCCTCACTTCTCCCAATCTTGAACCAGCCCTTCTACACTTGCAGTCTCTGCAGTCAGCAGGTTGGTTCAGGGATTATCTCCCTGCACCATCGCCCAAGCTGCAGCTCAGCCAGCGCAAGCCACTCCCCAACCTCACTTTCCTCAGATACCCACGGGGCGACCGGAACCCTGCTGCATTTATTGAACACGTTGCTTCCATCTTTTTGTCTTCTGCAGTTCATGGAGTTGAACATCATAGGCATTGTTGTTCCTGTAATTCCATTGTTTTCTTATTTTATATGTGAGCAAAGCAGGACTTGGTAAAGTTTAATAAATTTTCCTTTCCTTTATATTACCATGCACATTTTAGAAGACAGTAGAACATGCCAGGTGACATGAGGGTTAGCATTCTCAGGAAGCTTCTGGGAGAGAAAGTGCTGGAACACGGATCCATGGGTAGATGGAGCTCTGAGAGCTCCACAGCACAGTGTACCTTGGAATTTTAAGAGTGTGTGGACTTTTGTTTGAAACACACAAGGCAAGATTCTGAAAGTCCTGGGGAACACCCGCCTCTGCTTTTTCTCTAGGTATTCTCCGCCTCGCAGTCAGTTAGCTGCTGAGAAAATAAAGTGTTTTATTAGTGCTAGTGTTGATGATGTTGGTTGATCTGCCATCTATACAGATGCCCAAGCACCTGGGGCATCTGGGGAGAGGAAGGAGATGGGAAGAGGGGAGAGAGGGGAGGGGAGCAAACAGAAGAGAGGGGAGAGGATCATAGAGGCAAGACGTGATGATATCAAGACAGAAGAAAGGGATCTGTCTACTTGGAGTCTGTTTTTGGTGGCAGTACCACTACAAAGAGAAACCCACTTTGTTTCCATAACATGCCCAAATTCTGGGCTACTCTGCAATTGTAGAGATGGGTGAACATTTACTGATTTGTCCTTAACTACTTGACAAACTTGGAGAATTCATCTGAGCAGTTGAGGTGATTCAATCAGGACAGATTTTGATTCCCTACTAACTCATTTGAGCTTGAACAACATACCCTGCCTGACATTTTCCTTCTGAGTTTGTGCCATAGGACCCATCAACAAAAGTATTAGCTCAGGATGACCCAGGGGCTGGGCTGTCTCATGAGTCAGCACAATGGACCTCTGATTCTGATAGCACACTTACAGAACCTGTCCTCTGCAGCATCAGGCAGAGGTAAGAGATTGGGTGAAGAGGTTTAGAGTGCCATCTATAGAAGATAGGAGAAGAGGGGGGAAGAATTTCCTAAAGTGTTCATCTACTTGAAGCAAGATGCCAAGCTCGGTTGGAATTTAGTAAACTTTCTGTAGCATGAGAGAAGTTCATTTCTTAAAACCAGCACAGATGACACTTCTACCTACCTGGTGGCTACTGCTTTAAACAGTTTGAAGGAGCCTTACTTACTGGGTTTAATTGCAGGTACATTTGGTGGGTATACGCTTCCTGCATGCTCTTAGGTAAGAACTCATTGCAATGTCCATGAAGAAACTGGTGAACGGGCTCGTGTAATTTGGAAATCCCCAAGCTGAGGTGTTGAAAGTTCAGTTTCATTTGGGCAAAAGACAGCTAGTGACTGTCTACCCATGGTCTAGGCTCTGGTAGTCCACTTCCAGTGAGCTCACGTGATGGAGATGCTATCAAGGAAAATTCAGGACCCAGCATTCTGCAGGTCCAGGTAAAGCTCTGCATTCTGTATAGTTTCAGGTCAAGGTAGCCTTTGAAAAGCTTTTATTCTCTCAGGTGATAAGGAAATCCCTTTGGGAGTCAAGTCACTGCCCCAAACAGTGGACTCCCCTTCTTCTCAAAAACACTAGTTTTTCCATTGAGGCCTTGCAACTCTTACAGCCTGAGTTTCTGTAAAGGTAAATTAAGTCTCTTTTATGATATTCCTTATGGGGGAGCAGAATACCTGATCAACTAAACGCTAAAACCATGTGGAGCTCTAGTACCCTGAAGGTTTGTTAATTCTTGATGCAATGCCTGGGCATTACAGGTGCAGGCATACTGTTGATTTTTCTAAGTAAAAGCTAATCAGTGGCAACCTTCTTTGTCCACTGGGACCCTAGACAAAGTGGAGCAGAGGTGTCTGACCAGGCGCCATGTTGAATCAGCTGGTGCCTAAGGTTATAGCACTTGGAACTACTGGAAACCTGGGTGTCACAGGTTTATTGATTGCCAGTAAGTCATAACTAATCTCCAATCTCATTCATCTTTTTTAACTGATAGGATTGGAGTGTACCTGGACTGGTACATGGGATTATATATCCTTGTTTAATGCAAGAGAATTTGAATTCCTTGAAGCTTTGATGGATAGGAGGAGAATTGGGGAATGGTTTGAAATGATCTAGTTCTTGGTCGACATTTTTTATTTTTCATGCACCAGTTGAGGAAGACACCCATAAACAAAAGGGCACTTAAAAATTTCAAGGGGTAGTTGGCTAGACATGGCTAGCTCTCAGGGGACACCCATCCAGCTCTCTTCACAACATTCTCTGATCACAAGTAACTGAGTTTTTCATATATACATTTATTTATTCATTCGTTCATCCAAGAACCTACCAAGCACAGACACAAATCTAGGGACACAAGGGGAAATCATAAACAAACAGACGAAAGTCTCTGTCCTCTGGCAGTTTAACCTCTCTATTTGGAGAGATAAATAAGTTAAAAGTAAACTCTTCAGAGTTGGGTTCAGGGATGTGTGCTAAGGAAAAAATATACAACAGTAATAACCAGGTAGAAAATGGTCCCAAAACATACGTCCTCATCTGATCCCTGAGCTGTGGATGAGACCTCCTTTGGAAATGGCTTTGCAGACTTTAGTAAAGATCTGCAGATGAAGAGACAAGGATGATCTTTGGTGGGTCCTGAGTGCAATAAGTGTCCTGATAGGAGACACAAGAAGAGACCTGATACACACTCAGGAGGAAGCGACATGACCACAGAGGGAGAAAGTGGAGCGAGGCCACCACAGGGCCAGGAAGCCAGGGGCCACCAGAGCGGGTAGAGGCAAAAACAAATTCTCCCCTGGCAACCTGAGAGACCAATCCAGCAGGGAAGAAAACACCATGTGCTGGGGGGGGGTGCAGGTTGAAGGAGGTGAGGGCAGAAGGGTTGACAAGTGGAGGAAGAACATTCCAGAGTGAGTCCAAACACCTGCAGGGACTTGCAGGAACCAGCTCTATCTGAGGAACAGGGACAGGAGGGATGAGGGAAACCAGAGTGGAGAGAACAGGAGTCAGTAAAACTGAGACCCTGGGAGCTGAGGCACATGGAGGCTGGTCTTGTGGGCGGGACAGGCTCTTCCCTCTGAGCAGGGCAGGGTGATGGTTTGTTCTGACCTGGGTTGAGCTCTTACTGTCAAGGTCCTTGATGTAGCCTGCCTGACCTGTGATCCAATGTCACCAACACTTTCTACTGTGTGCAGAGGCACAGTGTCCTGCAGGGGCCTGGGTGGGCTCTCAGCACAGGCACTCCTGTGAGCCTTGTGGAGTGAAAGCTACAGGGTGACCAGGGCGCAGCTCCTCCGGTGGGGAGCACAGTGGTCGGCCACCGAAGCTGGTGGGGAAGTACCTGACAGGGGACAATGTCTTCACAGGCTGCTGGGGGGGCCACCAGGCCGGGCAGCCAGCCCCAGAGACACTGGCCCACGTAATTGGCAGTTTGGGCAGCTTCATCAGCAGTAGGGTAATTGGGCCCTGGAGACCCCGTGTTCCAGCAGAAAAGCCACAAATGTTCCTCCCCAGAGCCTGAGCAGTCCACTTCTCTAGAGTCTACTGGAGGCTCAACTGACACTGTGGCCAGCCTGGGTGCCACTGGACAGGCAGAAGCCACTCCTCACTCCAGAAGGCAGCCACAGCCCTTGGAAGTGAGGCTTCCAGTCCCCAGGTAAGATCCAGTGCTTTCCACACAATGATTCCTCACTCTGCTGTGAGTTACGTTTATGCTGTAGATGCAGCATCATGATAAAGCTGTATGTGCAGGCGTGAGGGACGGCCCGGTACCATGTCCCACTTTCATGTTGGGGCAGGACTCACCTATGGACCAGTCTCACTGCCAGTACCCACCAATGTCTCACAGGGGTGCCGTATTAGCCCACTTATCTGCAAGTAGAACTCTGAGTGAGCATCTGTGGGTGCTGTGCTGAGTACATATTTAGGGATATGTGCTGTGAATTCATTCATGGGTCGTGTACTGAGTTTACATTGATGGGTTCTGTGTTGATTACGAATCTATGGGTGCTGTGCTGAGTGCATATTTTGGGGCATTATGCCGTGTTGAACATGACATGTAACCTTGACCAGTGTCCTCACTGCACTGAGCAGAGCAGAGGACATCTCTCATCTCAAAGGTCCATGTCCAAATGGTTCTGTCAAGGAGGAGGGTGGGCATCAGAGCACAAAGGTGCTCCCTCACACTGATCCCCAACTCACCTTCATTCTAGGGTACAGAAATCTTCCTTTTCCTCTCTCAGGTTTTCTTACAGGAGCTGAGTGTGAGTTTCTGAGCAGACAACGAAGCTCTTGTATGACACCCTGGCAGACCTCACTTATGTTGAGAAAATCCCGAGGTCCTCGTTGAAACCACTGCTTCTCAGTCTGTACTGGAGCCAGGGAGGTCCAACCGTGTAAAAATGCAGCCACTGTCAGAGCAGTGAGGGAGAACTGCGGGGACAGGAGAGGTCACTGGGGAGACAAGTGACAGCCACATGAAGACTGAAGTATAGGTCTGAGTGAGAACAGTCTTCACAGATGTCTGTAAGTCTAAAAGTGTTCCAAAATAAAAACTTTAAAAGAAAACACAGCCTTCGCCCAAACTGCTGGTGATTGAATGTGTCGCTCCATAGGGCTTGTGGTTTGCAAATTAACACAGGTTTTACTTAACCAGTCAGTGTATTAACTCACCATCCCATACGAGTCAGTTACCACATGCAAACGGTCAGCACAGTCTGCAGGACCAGTGCTGGGCTAGGATGGGGCGTGAGACAGAGACCTCCCAAGCAAACCAAATCAAATCAGGGAACTACTTGTCCTTCAGTAACTGGGGCTACCAGAGACCCTTCTTGTGGATTTCAAAGCCCTCCGTGACAACTCAGTGAGAAGACACTGCCACACAGTGGTCTGTGTACGTGATCTGATGCTGACTCTCCAAATGACAGGGACCATCACCCAGTTGCTTTAAAAGAGGTGGTATGATAGATGGAAGAACTGGAGGGTGTCATGTACTCTTGAAATTGATCCTCAACTTGCATTGGCACATGGGTATTGTGTATGGTAGGGAATGGTTGAGTCACCCACTGAGGTGAACCTGGTTCTCACAGGACAATCACCTTGGAAGGCAGAAGTATAGGCATGTGCCAGGTACACTGTCCCTGGGCAATTCCTTTCTAGAACTTTCTGTTTCAGTGCAGGACTCTCTTGTGAACTCCAGATTTGGAGAGACAGCCCTGCACATGGCCACGTGGCTGACCAAAGTGTGCTCACACCAATTCCTGGAAGTAGCTCTTCTGGCACCAGGCACCGACAGGACCCTCTCCTGTCCTGCTCATCACTGTGAAGTGTCCCAGTGTGGCCAAACACCTGGGCTCGCCTGTCTTCTCTCTTCTCTCCCCTCTCTGTCAGTGTCCTGGGAATCCTACCACAAAGGGCTATGTCCTGGGGCTTAAGGACACAAAAATTGATTCCCTCATACTTTTGGAGAGCAAATGCTCAAAATCAAAGAGTTGCACAGCCACTGTTCCTCCCTCCCAGCCTCTAAGGGAGTCTCTTCCCTCTTCCCATCTCTAGAGGCTTGATGGGTTACTGGGCCTATTTTGCATCACTCTGACATCTGCCCTGTGTGTCCATGCTCCTAGATCCAGAGTGTTTAGTGCTGTCATGTAGCACCCTGTCCTGTCTCCATCATTGTTGCCTGGACCCCTGCCGGCCCCCTGCTCCCATATGCTCCCTCTGCGGGGTCACAAGGGACAGAAATCTCTGCTGTTAGATTTGGGGTCTGCCAGCAAGAAGGTCAGAAATTTGTGAAATCTGAGTCCGTCTCATGAAGTCAAGCTGCATGGCAGAGACAGTCAGCAGGGAGGAGGGGACTCCCTCCAGACAGAGGCCCAGAAATCCTCCCTGGTGATTCCCTCATCAGAGCATTCCTTGGGAGATGCTGTCCTGCACAGCAAGATCTTGACTGCTAGTGTCTGCTGGGCACCTGCTGGTTGTGTGATGCCCCTGCTCTGTGGAAACCAGAATGCTGTGACTGGACTTAATTCAGTGGCCATGGAGCATCCTCAAAATGGGCATCACTGAGCTCCGTCCCTGGCAGTCTCTGTCTGGCCCCCTCTAGGTCAGCATAGACACGGTATTGATGGGACCTGATGAGCCACAGTTCATTCAGGTGGAGTTCATCACTCAAGACCTGAGCTAAGCTCTCAGGATGGTGACAAGGAGGACCTGTGCTGTGTATCTGGACCTGAACGTAAGTGTGGCACTGTGTTTCGTGCAGGCTCAACATGAACCTAGGGGAGACAGACTGGGTCCCAGGTGCAGGAAGCGGCTTGAACCGAGACTGGAGTCTGGATTGCAGGCAGTGCAGAGGGCAAAGAAGCAGACTCAGAACCACTGGCTCCAGAGGCTTGACACAGTGACCAAAAGCCACCAGCTGGCAGTTCAGTGCATGTCCAGCATGGCGATGTGTGAGACTGTCTCTGTGACAATCCTCTGGCAACCACTTCCCTACTCCTGTGCCAGTGTGGGTCCTAGGTATTCTGCAATAATCAGCCAGGTTCTCGGCTAATGCTTAGCTAATCTGCTGTCTTCAGAATCACCTGCACCTGCCTGTGGACCCCCTAGCATGCTTGAGTCCTCCTCCCAAATATTGGCCTCTTCATGGTCTCTGTCATCCCCAGCTGTGAGTACAGGAATCTGCTTTTCAGGAGTGAAGGTGTCCAGAAACCCTTGATTTGAGTGGCGTTTGTGCCTCCACCTTCCCTCCTGCTATTCTGGTGTCTTGGGGCCAATGGATCCTTTCCTGATGGGTCCTTTCCTTCCCCATTTAGTTTGGGGTCTGCCATTGTTGGCTGTGCCAAGGCTTTCTGCCTGACTTGAAGGAACCTTGCAGTCCCCCCAACCTCAGTTTCATGCATACTGGGATCTTTTGCTGTCATGTACCCCTTATTCAGAGTTGTTCTTTGTGTTGCTGTGGAGCACCATGCACTGACTCCATCATTGTTGCCAGGATCTACACCAGTCCACTGCTCCCATGTGTGCCCCCTATTTGGGCACCCAGGAGCGAAACTGTTCTGCAAGAGGGAGTACTGGAGCCTTCTGACTTTCCTTGACAGCTCCCTTTGTTGGAATCCCAGCATTCACCATTGCTGGCCTGTTATGCAGACACTTTCAGCCAGGGCATCCAAGTCATTCAGAGTCTTGGGTTCATTCCTGTTTCCCTCTTCAAGACCAGGACCCCTTGGCCTGGTGAACAACCCTGATCCTCACCCTCCCACCTGCCAACCAGAAGTCAGGACTAAGAAGGTAAAACTGGACTGGGCCCAGCACTCACTGCCTGGCCCCCAGCTGCACTCTGTCACACATCCTTAAAGCTTTATCCTGACCTTTCCTCACCTCATACAGTGCTGTTGGTCACAGCTAGCCACAGCTTCCCTCCCTGAATCTCACAGGGTGCTGTTCCTAGGCTCCTCCCTGCTTTGTGCAGCATGGCACTGGATAAGCATGTTCCATATCTGCTGTGAGAGCAGCCCTCTCCAAAACACTTCTCCAGGAGTTCCCCTGGGCCTCTTTGGCTTGTTTCCCCATGTTTGACATGAGCTGGCTTTCTAGGCAGAACACTTGTCTCTGCTCAGTAAAGGAAGGGTTGTGTCCTCAAGTGGAAAGTGTGGGGTGTGTGTGTGTATGTGTAAGAGAGAGAGGGAGAATATGTGTGTGTCTGTGAAAGAGAGTTTGTATGTGTCTAAGAGTATATTTATGCATGAGTGTGTCTGTGCACACGTGGGCATGGGAAAAGAAGCAATTCTCAGTTGCAGCAGCTACCAGGTCTCTACGTCTCTCCCCTCCAGGGAGGTGGGACACAGCCCCATCTATACACTCCCACCTACAGGGCGATGGAGGGCATGGCTCTGTCTACATTCAGGTCTCCAGGAGGTTTGGTCATGACCTCAGCTTACCATGACACTTTTATGACCCAACACGACGGCAGAGATCAAATGCTAGCCTTTCCACCACTGATTAAGGGAGAAACTTAAGAAAGCATCACCACGATTGCCAAGATTGAGTTGGAGGTGGTAACAGACGCTGGTGACTAGAGTACCCAAGGCCTGCCTTTCTTGGAAAGTGAAACTGAAATGCCAGACACAGAGCAAAGAAAGCCATTCTGGTTCCTGCTGCTGCTCCCAATGGTCAAGCAGACAGTCTCTTCCATTACAACCTAACATCTACTCCTCAGCAGGTGCTCTCTTCCTACTTCTCTCTTCATTATTATATTCGAGCACAGGCATGTAGGATTTTCCTATATAAGCCTGGCAGGTAAGTGAATTATTACTGTTCCCCGCTGCTTTGTGGGACCAGGTGTGCCATCTTTGGGCCAAGCTCAGCTGCAGGTCTGGCTCCATGTTCTCCCCATCAGCTGATCTTCAGTCTCTCACCTTACCATTGATCTTTTGCAGGCACAGAAGGATGAAGGGGGAGAACCTCACCAAGGTCAGCACCTTCATCCTGCTGGGCTTCCCCACAGCCCCCAGGCTGCAGTACGTGCTCTTCCTTCTCTTCCTGCTCACCTACGTCTTTGTGCTGGTGGAGAACTTGACCATCATCCTCACTGTCTGGAGCAGCGCCACCCTCCAGAGGCCCATGTACTACTTCTTGGGCTCCTTGTCCTTCCTAGAGGTCTGGTACGTGTCAGACATCATTCCCAAGATGCTGGATGGCTTCCTCCTGCAGCACAAAAGCATCTCTTTCATTGGATGCATGACCCAGCTCTACTTCTTCATCTCTCTGGTGGGCACAGAGTGTGTGCTCCTCGCTTCCATGGCTTATGACCGCTATGTGGCCATCTGCCACCCTCTGCGATACCAAGTCATCATGACCAAGGGACTGTGTGTCCAGCTCGTGGGCTTCTCCTTTGTGAGTGGCTTCACCATCTCTCTCATCAAAGTCTACTTCATCTCCAGCGCCACATTCTGTGGTTCCAACATCCTAAACCACTTCTTCTGTGACATTTCCCCCATCCTCAAGCTGGCCTGCACAGACTTCTCCACTGCAGAGCTGGTGGACTTCATCCTGGCCTTCATCATCCTGGTGTTCCCTCTCCTGGCCACCATTCTCTCCTATGGACACATCACCCTGGCTGTCCTGCGTATCCCCTCGGCCACAGGCCGTTGGAGAGCCTTCTCCACCTGTGCCTCCCACCTCACTGTCGTCACCATCTTCTACATGGCTATGATCTTTATGTATGTCCGGCCCCAGGCCATTGACACGAGGAGCTCCAACAAGCTCATCTCTGCTGTGTACACTGTCCTCACACCCATGATAAACCCCCTGATCTACTGTCTGAGGAACACAGAGTTTAAGGATGGGTTGAGAAAGGGTTTGGGCTTGGATCATGCTCCATGGTAGGACAAATGAGTGTCCTAGAATCTAATTTGTGGTAATAAAATATCTTTATATAGCATCTATGCTTTTTTAGTTTGTAAATACTTAAGTAACCCACAGAGATATCCACAATAACAAGCCTCTGTCTGAACTTCTTTTCAGAAAAGGACTACTCTCAGGGAACAAGCTCCATGATGGATTGGGAATTTGAGGCTTCCATCTTACCTTCCATTCCCCCACCATCCTCTCTACCCCAAAGAACCACTATCCAGACTTCTAATACCAGATTCTAGCTTGGGTGTTATGAGGGTTTTGTGAATGTAACCATAAAGCATTTACACTTTTATGTTCAGCTTCTATGGTTCAACATGATGTTGGGGTGAATCCCTGATGGTTTGACATGTAGCAGTGATTCATGTGTTTCACTGTGGTATGACAGTCTCTCACACACATATGTCACAATGCACTTTGGCATTTTACTGTCGACGGATGGTATTATGGATACTGTCTATTATGTATGCTGCTGTTACAAGCATTCTGCTTTTTTGTTTATTTATTTTATTAATACCCATGTGCTTTTGTGAGCTATTCAAAACTATCCCTAGGTTAGACCTAGGTACATCTAGGCTATCCCTATAATTGCTGTAACATAAAGTATGGGTATGGTCAAGCTTCACAGAAGCTGCAAAACTGTTTTCCAAAGTAGATGTACCAATATTTCACTCCCACTAGCAGTACAGGAAAATTGCAGTGGTTCCATATCCTTGTCTACACTTAATATTGTATGTATATTTCTTCTTTTTTCATGGGTGTAAATGGGGTTTATTAAAAATTAGGAAAAGAAATACAGAGGGAACATGGTGGACACAGGTGGAGTCTGTCAGCAGAGAGACTGCTTTTCTTTTTCACGTGCTTTTAAAACCTACACTAATCCAAGGGGACGGCAGACCCAGGAGATTCCCACCAATAATGAACAAGTGGGGAGGGGCGTGGGCAGGGGTCTGGGTCATCCCCAGGCAACATACTGAGGCCCAAACTTTCCCACTTGTCATTTATCTTTGTATTTTCTGCTTTGAGAAGATGGATCATTGCTCTTGGTTTAAATAAGAAGCATGAATTTATTCTTCTATCTTGTTAAGAAGTCTTGTCCACCATTTACTCTTTGGCCTGCCACTTTCTTAAAACCATGTCCATGGAAGTGGAGGTTTTGGTAACTCTAATGTACACTGCAGCTCAGCTCATCTGACTTTTACATTCTTTCTATACTTGGTAATCTACTTGACTATTCACCTCTGCATTCTTGATCTTCATTCCCTTGGTTTCTATAACATTGTGCCAAACAGACTTGTCTCCTGTCTCTCTGATCACTTCTAAGTCTCTTTTATGAGCTGATCTTGCTCTGTTGGTCCCTTAATTTTGCCTTTCCCAATGCTGCTTTTGTTGTCTCCATTCCCCCTCTTTTTGCTAACCCTAGATGATACTATCCACTCTCATATCTTTAACTCCTACTTATATGCTTCCGAAGTCTTCATACTTCCATTATTATACAATAAGTTCTCACAGTTGTCAAAAACAGAAATTAAGGAGTTACTTTATCTTCTCCCTTTTCAGCCTCCTCATCCAAATAGATGCCCTGTAAATGCTATTTCCACATTATCTCTTGATTGTCCCACCCCCTTTTTTACATCTGTTATTTTTCTCATCCAGTCTTCTGCAATGCCTGTAGATTGCTGTCTCCATTTCTCATTTTGCTTTCTGCTAATCAATCATCACATTGCTCCTAGAGTGAGTTTAAAATACTAATAAGTTGATCATACTATTCACTTCATTAAATTCTTTCATTGGCTTCTATAGCCTTAAAAATAAATTCCAAAGTCCTCAGCAGAGCCCCTTTCTCTCTTTCCTCATTTCCCATACCCTGCTCATACATATAGTACTTCATACATACAGTACTTCTCAAAAGAAGAAATTCAAATGGCCAAAAAGCACATGAAAAAATGCTCACCATCTCTAGCAATAAAGGAAATGCAAATTAAAACCACACTAAGATTCCACCTCACCCCTTTAGAATAGCCATCATTAGCAACACCACCACCAACAGGTGTTGGCGAGGATGCGGGGAAAAAGGAACCCTCTTACACTGTTGGTGGGAATGTAGACTAGTACAACCACTCTGGAAAAAAATTTGGAGGCTACTTAAAAAGCTAGACATCGAGCTACCAATTGATCCAGCAATTCCACTCCTGGGGATATACCCAAAAGACTGTGACACAGGTTACTCCAGAGGCACCTGCACACACATGTTTATTGCAGCACTATTCACAATAGCCAAGTTATGGAAACAGCCAAGATGCCCCACCACTGACGAATGGATTAAGAAAATGTGGTATCTATACACAATGGAATTTTATGCAGCCATGAAGAACGAAATGTTATCATTCGCTGGTAAATGGATGGAATTGGAGAACATCATTCTGAGTGAGGTTAGCCTGGCCCAAAAGACCAAAAATCGTATGTTCTCCCTCATATGCGGACATTAGATCAAGGGCAAACACAACAAAGGGATTGGACTTTGAGCACATGATAAAAGCGAGAGCACACAAGGGAGGGGTGAGGATAGGTAAGACACCTAAAAAATTAGCTAGCACTTGTTGCCATTAACGCAGAGAAACTAAAGTAGATACCTTAAAAGCAACTGAGGCCAATAGGAAAAGGAGGCCAGGAACTAGAGAAAAGATTAGATCAAAAAGAATTAACCTAGAAGGTAACACCCACGCACAGGAAATTAATGTGAGTCAACTCCCTGTATAGCTATCCTTATCTCAACCAGCAAAAACTTGTTCCTATTATTGCTTATACTTTCTCTTCAACAAAATTAGAGATAAGGGCAAAATAGTTTCTGCTGGGTATTGAGGGGGTGGGGAGGAGAGGGAGGGGGCAGAGTGGGTGGTAAGGGAGGGGTTGGGGGCAGGGGGGAGAGGGAGGGGGCGGAGTGGGGGGCAGGGGAGAGAAATGACCCAAGCCTTGTATGCACATACGTGTAATAAAACAATAAAAACAATTTAAAAAAAAGAAATTTCAAAAACAAAAATTTTCAATTCTCACATAAAAAAAAAAGAAAGAAAATCATGTATGTATATTTCAATTCAGCCATTCTTCTGGGGCTGTAATTAGAACTTACATAAATTTAATTTGTATCCTCCTAGACACAATGATGTTCAGCACCTTTTTCTTATTTGGTAGCTTACTGTCTTTTTGGATCTACCTTTTCTGAAGTGCCTGCTCATGTCTTCTACCTATTTTCAAATAGGGTCTCTTTCACACAAAGGGGTTCTTATATATTCTGGATCTAAACCCTCTGTTGGATTCAAGCCCTCTCATACATAAACCCTCCAGTTGGCAGACTTTTCATTAACAGTGCCTTTTGATAAAAAGTTCTTTCATTTTAATGTCCATTATGTGCATTTTCCTCCTTTATAGTTAATTTTCCATTTAGGAAATGTTTGACTCTTCCAAGGTCATGAAGGCATTCTCCTGTTTTAATCTGTAAGCTTTATTGTTTTATCTTTCTTGCTTAAATGTGTGATCCATCTGAAATTGATCTTCATTTATGCTATGGGATAATCCCATCATTTAAAAGTTGCACTTTCTCCTCTGCAATGTCACTATTTCTACAAACAGAATGACTGGATGCATAGGGATCATTTGTGTTTGGACTCCACCCTGTTCCATTTGTCCTTCTCTCTGCTGTACCAGTGACACACTGCTGTCACCACTGTGGCTTTTCTTTTTCCGTGAGGTCTGTAAGCATGTCCTCCCTCCATGTTCTTTTAGTGAAGATATTGCCCAAGTTGCTCTTAACCCTTCCCAATGGGAGATATGCATGCTAGAATCTGCTTGTCGATGTCAAAAAAGTAAAAGCTTGCTGGATTTTTATTTGGATCATGTCGAATGTACAGATCAATATGGAGGTAAATGTCATCTTCATAATTCTGACACTTTTCAGAGTACCCTCTCTTCAATTTCTCAATATTATTTTGCAGTTTTCAGTGTAGTGGTCTTTCACCTATTTCTGGTATTTGAATTTTTAAAATTCCAACCCAAACAGTATCTTTTAAATTTTTATTCTCTGTTCTTTTATGTTGGTACATATAATACAATTTTAAGCTTTCCTTTGAAAATAATTATAGATTTACAGGAAGTTACAAAGAAATACACAGGGTGGTCCTGTGTGCTCAGTCTACCCAATGGTGTCATCTTGCATGACTACAGCATGGTTTTAAGACCAGGAAGTTGACTTTGGTACACCCCACAGTAGTTGTTCAAATCCTACTAGTTATACATGCATGTATTTGTGTGTGATGTGTGTTTTATCACCTGCATGGATAGCTTTGTGGCTGCCACCATAATCAAGACACAGAACATTTTCATCACCAAATGACACCCTCATGTTACTGGTTTGTAGCCACACTCCCCCTTTTGTAGCCTCCAGCAGCCACTAATTTGTTCTTTATCTCCATAATTTTGTTATTTCAAGGATGTTGTATAAATGGAAATCACACTATATTAACTTTTGAGATTGTCTTTTTTTCACTCAACATAATTCCCTTCAGACACAACCAAGTTGCTATGCTTATCAATGGTCTGTCTGTTTTCATTGCTAAAATGTGTTCCATACCACGACTGTGCCAGTTTGTTAACCCATTCACCTGTTGAAGGACAGATGGTTTCATTCCAGTTTTCAGCTGCTAGGAATGAAGGTGCTGTGAACATTAATGTGTAAGTTTCTCATTGAACCTGAATTTTCGTTTCTCTGGGATAAATGCCTAATAGTACAGTTGCTAGGTTGTATGATGAATCCACTGTTAGTTTTAAAGGCAACTGCTGGATTCTTTACCAGAGTAGCCGTATCATTTTACATTCTCACTAGACCTGAACAAGTGAATTGTTCTGACCTCTTTCCAGCATTTGATGTTACCGTTATTTTTTTAGAGTTTTCTTTAATGACTGAAGAGGTTGGACATGTTTTCATGTGCTTATTTGACACCTGTGTATCCTCCTCAGTTGTGTCTGTTCATATCTTTTGCCTTTTCTAATTGGATTGCTTTTTAATGTCCAGCTTTGGGAGTTCTTTATGTATTCTAGATACAAGTCCTTTGTCAGATCTGTGGTTTGCAAAACTTTTCTCCATCTGTAGTTTGTCTTTTCATCCTCTTAAGACAATCTCAGAGCAACAGTTATTTTTATGAGGTCCGATTTTTCTTTTTTATGTTATGCTTTTTATGTCAGGTCTAATAATTCTTTTCCAAGACCCAAAGTTTATATCCTGTTTTTTCCTAAAAAAAAAGGTTGCATAGTTGTACCTTTAAGTCTATGATCCATTTTGAGTTAGTTTTTTTTAGGTGTGAAATCCTATCAAGGTTCCCCCCCTCCCACCATGGCTGTCCAGTTGCTTCAGGACTGTGTTTCACTGAACTGTTTGCATTGTTATCAAATATCAGTTGAGAGTATCTGTGCTATTTCTAGATCCTGTTTAATTAATCCATGTGTCTATTGACACCACAGACTCTATCACACCACATTCTTGATTAAATCATTATATAATAAACCTTAACATTGGAAGAGTGATTCCTCTTTCTTCTTTTTTTCTAAATTTTTGTGGCTAACTTTAGGCTTTTACATTGCCACAAAATTTTTACAAAGTTTGCCTACTGAAAAAAACCTTGCTGAGATTTTGATAGGAATCCCATTAACACTATAGACCAATTTGAGAAGAAATGACAGTGTTGCTGTCTTCTGACCCATGAACACAATAAGCCTCTTCAAGTCTTGAGGTCTTCTTTGATCTCTCACATCCCTGCTTTGTACTTCTCAGCACACAGGTCCTGTGCATGTTTTGCTGTATTTAGACCTCAGTATTACATTTGATTTGGAGCAATTGTAAACGGTTTTCCATTTTTATCCCAGTTTCCCCATTTGTGAATATACAGAATGCTGTGTGAACTGTGATTTTACACATTTATCTTGCATCCTTGAATCCTGCTGAACTAACATTAACTCTAGGAGCTTTTCTACAGATTCTTTTGGGGTTTCTACATAAATAATCATGTCATCTAAAGACAGTTTTATTTATTCCTTTCCAATCTGTATGCCTCTTATATCGTTTTCTTCACTGCTTGAGTTAGAAGTTCTGAAAGCAGAAATCATTGCGAATACCCCTTCTTTCACCATTCAGTATGACGTTATCTTACGGACTTCTGTAGATCTGCTTAATCAAGTTGAATCAGTTCCCCTTCAATCTGTATTTGCTCAGAGCTGTTTTTGTTTTATCATAAATTGATGTTGAATTTTGTCAAATGCTTTTTCTGCATCAGGCAATCTGGTTACTTTTTTTATCTTTATCTTGTTGATACAGTGGATTACTGTGGTTGATGTTTAAATATCAGATTTGAATCCTGTGAATAAGTCATATTTAGTTGCTGTGTATTATTAATTTTATATGTTGCTGTATTCAATTTGCTAACATTTTGTTGAGAATTTTTGTGTCTACATTCATGAGACATATTCGTCTATGAATTTAAAAACATTTTTTGTACTTTTTTTGTACATCATAAAATGAGGTATTCACCCTTCTATTTTTTTGGAGATTACATAAATTTGTATTAAATCTTTAAATATTTGGTAAAATTCTCTAGTCAAATCATCTGGCCCCGGGATTTTTCTCTTTTGGTGGGTAAGTGATTTTCAAGTTACAAATTTAATTTCTTAAGTATAGAGCTAGTCAGATTATCAAGTAATTAACACATGAAGGTTCAACTCTGCTTTGTTTTTTTTCTCTGCTTTTTTTCTTACCTTCCAATGGATCACTTGCTAGAATTTTTTAGAATTGCATCTTGATTTACTTCACAGGGGGTTTTATGACAGGTCTCATAGCTAGAGAGATTTGAAACATTATAGCTAATTTCTGTGCACTAACAGCTGCATTTACTCTATTTATGACTATTAGGACCATTACTATTGGGAAACATTACACATCACATCTTTCTTCAATATTCATGATGGCTGTTAGTGTCAGTGTCCTGAGGGGATCCATCCTGTGTGCTCTGCCTCCTTCAGCCCTCTTCCTTGGAATCCAGCTCTAGGGCCTCCAGGGAGGAGCAGAGGCAGTGTGCAAAGTGCCATGACAGAAGAAGGGTTCCCAAGCAGAGTGGTAGATACGAGTTCTAGTTGGCAGGGATGTTCGCCCAACTTTGTGACGGAGATGTCTGATACTTAATTTACTATTATTTTCTGTTTCCTGGGGTGATCTCTTATCCTTTTCTCCTTATGCCAACAGTAAAAGTTGTCAAACACAAGAAACTTGTCTTAGGAAATAAGAACAGAGTCTTTCCCAGGGGTGAGCCTAGAACCAAACCAGAAGTACTGGAGGTGAGTTGCAAATGCGATGGATCAGGAAAAGGAGAAGAAAAAGAGAAATGTGAAAACAACACCCTCCCACCCCGCTTCCTGCAGAATAATTCTGGAAATACAGGAAAGGACACTGGGCTTCTAGAGATGTGGGAAAGTGGGGGAAGCCATGAGTCACCTTACTTGGAGAATAGAGGTGACTGCCAGAGCTGCAGGATTCAAGGCTGTCTTGTTACACCTGGGTATGGAAGGTGGCATCACAGATCAGAAGCTTTGCACAGCTGGGAAGAAAGGAAGGCAGCTCTCACCCTTCAAATCCAGGGGGTGGGGCAGTATTTCTCAGTGTGACCCATCTGCATCACAATTAGCTGGAAGCTTGTTAAAGGGACTTTAGCCCACCCAGGATTAAAACAAAAAATCAGACAACACCCCCCCGTTAAGAACTGGAAATTCATATTTTCTACAAGCAGAGATTCTCCAGTTAGAAAAAAATCCATAGAAACAACCTTAGTTCTCACAACTGCATCCCCACCATTTTACAATCTCATGTTCATTCTGAGTTCAAAACTAAATGAAGGTTAAAAGAAAGAAAATGTCGGGTAAAAGAACAAAATCCACGAGAAACAAAAAAATTGGAGAAACCTTTCCAAACCGCAGGCCTGGTATCAAAGCGATCAGCGCTAACCCGAGAGGAACCGAGAACCTGAGTCCAGGAAGGGCTGCAGTTTTTCCGTCTATTTTCTATGCTATTCAAGGTGCTCCCCCAGGACCGGGGTGACCGCGGTGCCGACGACCCCCGAACCCCCCATCCCCTGGGCGCAAGGCGCGTCCCTCGGTACCCTGCTCCTCCGCGTCAGCCCCACCCCAACCCGGGCACCTCCCCGGCCTCGGAGGAAACCTGGACAAGAGGACGGGGACCCTGGACTTGGGAACCGGCGCGTGGTCTCTCTAAGGCTGGGGCGGCCTCAGCTTCCCATACTGCAAGAGCCCAGAACCTGGGCAACGAGCGCGGTCCCCTTCTAGAATCCTAAGGACCAACACTCCACCCCGCAAAAACCGGAACTCCTGCTCAGAACCCAAGCGCTTTCTTCCGCTGCTCAGGCCCCGCCCCCGCCCCCGCCCCCGCCCCGCCCCCGCCCCCGCCCCCGCCCCCGCCCCGGCCCGCCCCTCTCCCCGCCTGGCTCCTTTTTGCTCTCGACAGGCGCCGCGGACACCCGGACGTGACGTCACGTAGGCGCGACGGCCGCAGCAGAGGACCCCGTCGCGACCGCGTCCCTTCAGGTCCTTGAGTTTGAGTCGACTGGGGAGCTATGGCCTTGAGGCTCCTGAAATTGGTCCCGGCGCCGGCGTCCGCGCGTGGCCTCGCGGCTCGTGCCCAGCGCGTGGTGAGCGGGCAGTGGGCGGGACGGGCCTTGTCCTCCCTCGCTGTCGGGCGCGGCCCCTTGCTCGTCTCCGGTGCTGGGAGGCGACTTCTAGGGTCACTCCCGGGAAGCCCGGGATTGTTTGGTTCTCGGTGGTGGTTAGACCTCGGAGATGCCGCGAGCTTCTCCAGGAGCTTTTCTCTCTGCTCCAAGCAGAGCGCTGCGGCATCGAGGTGGTCGTCGCTTGGCTGACCTTGGCAGACCCCCTGGCAGAGGCTGAAGCTTAGCGCGCTTGCCTCGGTAGACGTGGGGACGTCCAGGCGGCTGTGGCTCGCGCTCATTCGTAGTCCAAGCAGCAGCTTTTCCAAGCGCGGATGAAGTGATGTTGAGCAGTGGCGGAAGAGACGACACTAGGGTTAGATTTGGAAGGCATGGGGAACTTTATGTGGTAGAGAACAGGGGGCTGACAATAGACGCGGAGGGGCCAAGAGAAGCGAAAGAACTAACCAGAAACATAACTTTCTACCTCTGGCTGTATCTTAGCTTCCTTGTTTGCCAGTGGCTTGGAGCTAAGTAGGTGTCACAGTGTACAGGGACTTAACCTCCATGCTAAGGATTTTGATTTGAACAGAGGAGTGTAATAGTCTTAATTTTAAAAGTCATATAAATGTTGTTAGGAGATAACTCAGGTTGCAAAAGAGAAGAGAGAGGGTTGGTTGTCGCTTCAATGCCCGATGTTCTGGGACGTGTGTTAGAGGAGGTCGGAGCTCCGAAGAGAGGGGTGCTCTGCTGTAATCCCAGGCCCTGTACACAGCTGCTCCACCAGTGTGTTCACTCGGGGCACTGCTAACCAAAGGGAGTATAGAGTAACTTCAGTAGACCCGGAAAAACGAGCAAGATGAAGAAGTTGTGTACCTTGGGATTTGAGGGATAATTGAAGAAATTAGAACTAGGTCGGGAAAGATCAGTTATTCTGTGTGATTCCAGAGAGCAGAAGAACGGGATAGGAAACTACAGGGAAGACTTTGAGAACACTATAAAGAAGTATTCTGAAGACTGGGGAAGTCTGGAAAAAGTTGCTTCTTGATGCAAACATTACTTGCTTTGTGCCAATCTGTGGTATATTCAAGATTTGGACCCAAATGAGGAAACATTTGAGCTATCCTCGAGGCGAGAGTGATTAATTTATGGGGTGCAAGTTCTTGTAAGGTTACACCCCCATACACACATGCACTTTACCTTCTTATCCCTGCTCCACTGTGCCTTCTGGTGACCCTGCAGCATTCTTTCTCAGGGTATTTGCACTGTTCTTCTCTCTGACTGAAAGATCCTCCTCCAGATGTTCACCTGGCCAGCTCCCCACCACCTTCAACTTTTTTCAAATGCCACTCTCCCACAGTGAAATACCTGGCTTCATCTGACGTCCAGTTACTTAATTGCTTACTCCTAGTGTGTGAGTGTGTGTGTGTGTGTGTGTGTGTGTGTGTGTGTGTGTGAGAGAGAGAGAGAGAGAGAGAGAGAGAATGAATATATTATTCAGTGATAAAAAGAAATGACTGAATGAGTCACAGAAACACAAATGAGTCTTAAATGGACATTTCTGATTGGAAAAAGGAAAAACAGTGTGAAGAGCAACAGATGTGATTCCATTCTAGAAAAGGCAAAATGATAGAGATGGTAAAGATCAGTTGTTGGAAGGAAGGGAAGAAGAGAGAGAAGAAAGTGGTGAGTCTAATCTACCCTCCACGGAGAACATCCTTGTCACCTAGGGTGGAGTGCTGATGTACTGACTCTGCCTTGACTTTTACAGATTGCTATCATTTCTGCCCCCTCTCTCCACCTCTTTCAGTGAGGTGGTTTCACATATTTGTCACACAGTTGGATTGTTTTGTCACACTCTGCTTCAATCTGAATTAGTTTTTGCAAATTTGCATGCATTGACTTCATTGTTTGTGCTCTGAAGTTCTGTGAATTTTGGCAGATGTATATGATAACATGCCTCCACCTTTTACAGTATTATACAGACTAGTTTCATGATCCTAAAAATCCCTGTGCTTAAACCCTTGGTATTTTTCCCAAACCCCTGACAGCCACTGATCTCTTACCGCCTCTATCGTTTTGCCTCTTCCAGTGTCATGAAATTGGAATCATACACTATGTTGCCCTTCATACTGCTTTTTTTCAACTTAGAAATGTTCATTTAAGACTTACTCATGTCTTTGCAGCTTGCTTGGTCATTTCTTTTTATCACCGAATAATACTCCACTGTCTGGATATATCATCTTTCATCCTTCTGGCTATTGAAGGGGCAGCTTGGCTGCTTGTGGTTTGGGGCAATTATGAATAAAGGTGCTATTATCGTGTGCTTGCAGATTCCTTTGTGGAAACACATTTTTATACCAATTGGGTAAAAGCTAAGGGTTTGATTACTGGGCCAGGTATAGTGTGACTGATCTTATTTTGTACCTGCCAACTGTCTTCCAAAGTGACTGTCCCATTTGTATTCATAACAGTGCCTGAGCATCACTGCAGTTCTGCAGTCTTGGTAGCACTTGGGGTTGTCAGTTACTTGGATTTTTAGCTGTCTAATGTGTGTGTAGTGGTATCTTCTTGTTTCACTTGGGATTTCCAAATGACAAGTCGTGTTACATCTTTTCATATGCTCCCTTGCCACCTGTACATCTTCCTTTGTGAGATCTTAGTTTGCTTTGCATTCATTTTTACAATCTGTTTTATCCCCTCTCTTCAGCAACCAAGTAAGCCAAGATTAAAATATTTTAGTTTCCTGTATTCTTTTTCCATAATACTTTATTATTTTAGTGAGTAGTATTCCATAAAAAGGAATTGATATTTATTTATTTATTTATTTTTGCAGTACTGGGGTCTGACCTAAAGGCCTTGCACTTGCTAGGCAAGTGCTGTACCACTTGAGCCACATTTCCAGCCCTTTTTGCTTTTAGGTTATTTTTCAGATAGGATCTTACGCATTTTCCTGGGGCCAGCCTCAGACCCAGATCCTCCTGCCTGTGGCTCCTGTATACCTGGGATTGTGGGTGTGTACCATCATACCTGGCTGTTTGTTGAGATGGGATTATGATAACTTTTTGCCTACACTGGCCTCAAACTGTGAGCCTGCTAATCTCTGCCTCCCAAGTAACTGATAGGCATCAGCCACCAGGCCTGGTCAGGAATTGATTTTTTACTGCTCTGTTGTTGGACATTTAAGGGTTTCTAGTTAATTTTTGATATTATAAGCCATATTTCATTGAGCATCCACGTAAGTGGATCATTGCATGAATGCCTTTCTGTTCCCCTAGAATGGGTCCCTGCTGCTAGGCCTAGTGTATTCTAGCTTTAATCCCCATTAGCAGTTCATGAGGGCAAATGCATCATTTTTCAATCAAGTATTTCCCACTTTGATACATGAAACAGTATTTTCTCCTTGCTAATAGTCTCTGTTTGCTTCTCATAAACATGATGAAAATTTTTCATGTGGTTATTGGCACATTTAATACTTTTAAAATAAACTGTGTTTTCCTGTCCTTATGCTGATCTCTTTATACACTAAGGTGGTTATTCCTTCAAATATGTTGACTTTTTTCAGTTGTTTACCTTTTAGTGGTATCCCTCTATCCCCACTTGGTGATTTTTATTTGGGGGGGGGTGGATTATTTAGGCTTTAGTGTGGAGAATAGCTGGAGATGCTGGAGACAGGTGAGGATGAGGTAACTGGCCTTGTGGGTGAGAGGTTTGAAGCTGTGTATGGAGTTAATGCAGCAGGGGAGGGAAGTGATGCTTCATCCAGAGAGGTTAAGGAGCTAGGATTTTGTGAGTGATTATGGAGTCAGAGGAAGAAGGAAGATAGCAAAGAAGATACTTGTTATTTGCCCTGTTTTACTTATTGGATGGTGGATATCTCCTGTCATGTGGGAAAGCAGATTTGAGTGTTAGAGCATGAGTGTTAGACTTCAGTTTTAGGTCTGCTAGCTTACAGTCACCTTTAGGAGGATATCTGGAACTATTTCACAAACAGTGGGTAACTAGGGTAGGGGCTCAAGACAGGATCCTGGACCAGAGAGATGCTTTTTATTCTCTCCCTATCTCCCAGCTCCCTCTGCTCCCTGCCTGCCTTCCATCCCACCCATCCCATCCATCCAGTTTTCATTGAATGTAGTGATCATACTCACACTCATTCCAGGCCCTGAGGTTTTAGCAGTGTACCGACAGACAATATGTCAGCTCTTAGGGAGCTTGCATTGGGGAAGAGAGTGAGATCATTAAAAAAATTAGCAGGTAAAAAGATACAGATTTTGCATTTTGTCCTGGAGGGGTGTCTTGCTAATGCCTGCAGTAACCAGAATGGTCATGCTGTATCATATGATGTTGTGTCTTTCAGGCCCAAATTCATACCAGCACACAGTGCAAGCTGCAGTATGGGTCTTTGGCCTTCATACTTGGTGATAAGACAAGCAAAAAACTGACGGAATATAGCAAAGTGATAACTGTAGACGGCAACATATGTTCAGGGAAAGGCATGCTGGCAAAAGGAATCGCAGAGACTCTAGGTATGAATCAGTGTTGTACAGAATGTTGCCTGTTCCTCAGACAAGTGGTTGCTGATTCCACTTTGATTTTACTTTGATATTGACTAGGTAGAACTGGTCCTAAGGTAAGTATTTTACATTTTTGAAATGTTTATTGAAAAACCTGTTTTGAATCTTTCAGAATTAGAAAAAAATTTCAAAAATCCATACCAGTTGTCATTTTGAATTGGCACCTAGTGCAGGCAGAGCACTTCCACATGAGTTGTCTTATGTGGACTTTGTGAAGGCTTCCAACACCTAGGGAGCTGTTACTGTTGCTATTTTTCACCCTAGAATACTTGGGAAGATCAGAAGATGCCACACAGCTGGCTGTTACAACCTGTTTCTGACTCTTCGTGCAGATGTTTGTCCATTTTGTCTTTCTGTGGCATTTACGGGGGTCCTCCTGTGGTCATGGAAGCTCTCCTGGGAGGAATTCACACAAGGGCACAGGCAACCTATAGCTCTCATGTGCAAGTGTGGTGTTCTCAACACCTTATGTATTCCCTTTATGTGCAGTGAAGCACAGGCGTGAGGGTAACTTTCCCTGGTCCTAATGAGCAGCTCTTGTAATGGCATCCAAACAGGCATTGTGTTTTGGTTAGTCCTCACAGGTCGTCAGTGGGAGGGAGTGATCCATTCTTGCTTCATCTCAGCATTTCTCTTCTCAGGCTTGAAGCACTTCCCCGAAGCAGGAATACATTATGTAGACAGTGCTACAGGCGATGGAAAACCCCTTGATGTGGAGTTTAGTGGCAACTGTAGTTTGGAAAAATTTTATGATGACCCAAAAAGCAATGATGGCAACAGCTACCGCCTGCAGTCCTGGTTGTATGCCAACCGCCTCCTGCAGTACGCAGACGCCTTGGAGCACCTGCTGAGCACAGGTGCGATGTCCTTGGTCAGGTGGTATTGGGTGTGTTCTTCTTTAACTCTTATTCTAGTATTCGGCCATTTTAAATTGCCATTAAGTAGAACTTTTCCATAAAGGTACTCAAGGCAAGTTCTGTGTCTCTAGCCAGATCATAAATTCCTGAGGTCCATGTTGTTATTGCTTCAGAATAAAAGTGATGAAAGGTTGTTTCACTGTGTGTACTGGAGTGACACTTGTAGATGTATGGAATTTTTATGCCACTGCTTTAATCACGAAGTGAAATGTGTCAGAACAGTGGAGGAAAGCACATATAAGTGACTAGGAAGAACTGAAATCACACTCATGAAAGTGGGATGCATATCCTACAGTGATATGGATGACAGCAAAATGGTTGTTTTGTAAGGCTGATGGAATTCTGGAATTCACCATAAAGCCACCAAAGTTAGACCTTGAAAAGATGATAGAGGTTGGGGGAAGCAGAACACACAGGGCCCCAGATGGATACCTGGAAGTTACTGAGAGCCAGTCAAGGGCTATATGCTTGGGCAAAGTCCACAGCCTGGGAGATGGTCAGCTGAGATCAGGAAACAGGAAATGAAGGGAGGGTGGATAAAGGGGGCATGTGCAGATGAGGTCAGGGTCCAACTAGGGGCTGTTTCTCTTGGGCCAGACCCAAGCATCCTGAGAATTGTCAACAGGTATGCTGCCAGTTCTGCGTCAGAGCCACTGCGCCACAGTGGTCTGAATACCCAAGCAGAAGCAACGGCATATGTAAAGGGGGGGAAGGAGACTGTTCATTTTTGCAGCTTTTGTCTGCATAGCAGTGGTTGCCACATGGTTGACTGTCATAGCTCCTGATGAATGTATTTATAAGCAGAAGAGACTGCTGTCTCTTAGAGAGTGGCTTTGTGGGGTTTAAGCTGAGAGAACAAGAATGTGTCTTCTACAAGGCCCTTGGATAAGTGAAGATGCTGGTTTACAAACCTCCTTTGGGACCCACTGTGTCCTCCGTTAAGGTTCCCATGGATGCAACATGAAATGCAAGGTAACACTCTTGTCTAAGACAGTCACGGAAGTGTAGTTATTCTCTTGCATTTCCAACATTTTGCTAGTGATTCACATAATCACTGATCTTGGTTAGTGTTGCTCCTATGGGCAAATAGTGCTCTGTAGTCTACTTGTGGAGTTCTGTACCAAGGCCCAATTTGGAAACCTGTGCATGGCTTGGGCATGATATTGGCCTTTGGATCACTCCAGTTTCTTTTTGAAGTATACACCACCCTATTTTCCAACTACTCAATCTTAAAGTTAAAAGGAAATGTTTTACTTGGTACGTGCACACTAATTTGTTAACTTTTGTGCAGTATTGAGTTATTCATTGGTTATTTAGTGAGTGCCCAGAAGTCTGTGATACTACAGGAAGGAGGCTTTTATTGTACTGGGAGATAAAGACTGAATGTGGAAACAGGTATGATGTAATGAGGAGTGGTGGGTGCCCTGGGGAAAGGGCCATATAGAGCAGGGTTGGGGGCCCACCCACTCTTGTAGATGGGAAGGGTAGGGAGGCTTCTGTTCAGGCCTGGCAGAGCTGATTGTGGGGGTCTTGTTGTCCTGAGCATCTTGAGCATCGGGGACGGTTGTGATGGTATCAGGGGGCAAGGCTGGAAGCAGATGGAGATGAGATTGAAGAAGTAGGCCAGGTGAGACTGTTGGGGCCTGAGATCCATGGCAGGGACTGTCTTTTTCTTTGAAGGAGAGAGGAAGCCACAGGGAGATTTGAGTGCAGCTACATTTGGCTTAATTTGGAAGTGTCCCTCTGCTGCCTGGGGGTCGGAGGGATAAGGTAGCAGGGGCTACTGCAGTGGCGGGGGGTGTTTTGAGATGTGTTTGGAAGAACATGTGGACTGTTTATGATGAGTGGGACATGAGGTATGGTGAGAAGGAGACCCTAGAATCTGAAAAGAGTGGCTGGGGCAGGACAGGACTGGAGTGGGGCAGTGAGGGTGAAATAACTTGGTTAAAAACAGACACTTTCTGTAGCTGAGTGTGGTGGCACATGCTTTTAATTCCAGCTAACTGGGGGGCAAAGGCAGGAGGATCACAAGTTTAAAGCCAGTCTGGGCAAGAGCCTATCTCAAACAAAAGTATAAACAAAAGGGCTGAGGGTGTGGCTAAAGTAGTAGAGCTGGATGTTTCTATTATAGCTGATGTAATGAAACAATATTACCAAAACTGAAAAGATTTTGAAAGTGATTTCTCATTGATCAATAGTGTATGGTCTTTTGAATATATTTGGTATGGAAATGGCATTGTAAATGACTTTTTCCATTTGTAAATGAAATTACTTGTTAACAGTGCTTTTAATCGTTTGGGTTTTAACTTTTGTTTATCTGTTTTAAACAGGACAAGGTGTAGTTTTGGAACGCTCCATCTATAGTGACTTTGTCTTCCTGGAGGCGATGTACAAGCAGGGTTTCATCCGAAAGCAGTGTGAGTCATGTTGTGACAAGCTCCTCACTGAGTGTGCCTCCACAGTGGCTATGAAAGAGGCTTTTACAGTTTGAGTGCTTTATGAGAGGCCATTAAGTAGACAAATAAGTGCCATTACTTAGTACATGTCCATAGGGTAGCATGGCGCTCCCGTCTGTCCTCTTCTCTCATGAAATAGGTGTCTTTTGTCCTTTCATCTTCTCTGGGGCAGCAGTATTACATACCTCCTGCTGTTGTCTCCCAAGAGTCCCCTGACTTTCAGCTCCGCTCTGTAGGACCTTCCCTGATTTTCCTTGACCGAATCATACTGAGCTCTTCCCCTGTGCCTGTCATCAAAGTCCCCTTTTGACACTACTATTCCTTTGTTTTTAAGGACAGTGGCATTAGTTGGGACATGGGAAAATATTGAATAAAGGCCTCCTGGTAAAAGTAGGCTGGCCTGATGCAATCCAGTGGGGGACAGAGTGTCTAACTGGGAGTGTGTGGGCAGTGTTTTGACTGGGCCTGTCTTTCTCACTGTTGGGTTTTCACTTGTGTGCTTGATGGCTAGACAGGTGGTAAGTTGAAATCCAGTAGTTTCACTGAGGGTGTGGTTGGTCAATGAATGAGGAGATAGAAGCAAGGGAAAGAATGATTGAGAATGAGGCTCTGCACCTATGTCCTGGTGGTTAGGGGTCATCCACCAGTGTGCATATAGCAGGAAGAGTGGATGGAGCCTTTGCTTCTGCCCAAGAGCTGATGTAGTCAGATATGCAGAGCAGCTGTTGGTCAGTCAGCAGGCATTGTGGGGGCGGGGGATGGTGCACATGACACTGTGCCTGGCCCTTGTTGTAGATGCTTGGGTGTGAAGGGAGGAGAGACAATCCTGGGGCTGAGGTGGGGTATTAAACCAGAGTAGAGGATGAATTGCAGAGCAGTATCCATGATGGTTCCTCAGTGTTGTTCCAGGTTGCCAAGGAAGGAAGTACTTTGGGGACCCAGCTGACTGGGGAAAGGGGTATTGTTGAGACAGCTTCCTCAACCAGTGGCCTCCAGAGGTTGTCCAGAGGATGGCAGCAGGGAGGTGAGAAGATGGATGTTTGGAGAGGCACTGTTGTGGAGGGGAGCCAGGTGCTGTCCAAGGGTGGTGGGTGCAACAGCATGCAGGGCCTCCGTGAGAGTTGCCAGCTGTTTACTGTTAGGGCACTCGCTCAGACTTTTCCTGAAAGGACTGAGGAGCAACTGGAGGTTTTAGGCATGGGAAGAATGGAGTGATGGGTCAGTTTAAAATGATTGAGGGCATTTGCCTAGAGGACAGCATCTGGTGAGGGAAGTTCAAATGGGAGGGGCCTGCTGGGAAAAAGTGAGAGTGTGGAGGGCAGCCTGCCGAGAGGTGGGACATTTGGGTGTCCCGTGTGTGAGGTTCCCTGTGATGGGCCCTGGAGACCCCTGCAGGGAGGTGAATGTCTGTGCTAAGGGCCTGAGGACTGGATGGGCTGGAAGTAGTTGGAGCATCATCAGTGACAGTGAGCATACTTTGTCTTGAGAATGCCCATGAGTTGCGTCAGGGCTGAGACCAGATCTAGGATACCTGGGAAGGTGGAGCTCTGAGGAATGGAACTGAGTGGTCAGAAGGAGAGGCAAAAGGTGGGAGGGGGGATTGGTCATCACGGGCTCTGACAAGAAGTAACCATTGAATTTCACCTTCAGGAGGTTGTTGACCTTAGCAAGTCATTTCAGTGTTGGTTGGGAAAAGCAAAGTGCACTGGCTAGAGAAAGGTGATGTATGTGGTGGAAAAGTGCCTAAGAAGTGGGATGCTGATGTAAATGAGGAGCGAAAAGGAGACTGAGCAGGGGGAGCAGAACAAAGGCAGTGTGACCTCAACGGTGGGACAGGCTGGACCATTATAGGTCCAACAAGTAGAAACCAACAGGAGGCCTGGTGTTTCCTCCTTGGATAATATCTGTTGGGGTGATCAAGTCTTGGTCCAGATGGCACCCTAGGCCTTGCTGTGGCCATGCCTCCTCCTCTTCAGTCTTCCCCTTTTTCCATCCTGGGTTTGCCTCTAGAGGTAGAATTTCCAGGGGGTGCCACTGGAGTGCTTGCGTTAAAGCAAAATAATTGTCTTTCTATGGGCCTTAGTGAAATTACCTGTTTGTCATTTCTACCAAGTTTCCACCAAGAGAGAGTCTGCAGAGACAATGGTTTCTTGAAACTGCTCCCGAAGTGGGTGAGGATGGTGGCTTCACTCCAGAAATGCAGTGTGTATTGATGGGGTGGTGTTTGCTTGGTGACACCCCTGAGAATCACAACTGTCCTGTGTTTGCTTTGTGTTCTCATGGCCACAGCAAAGCTATTCCTCAGGTGTGGTTGCTCTCAGTTTTATTTTTATTACTCTGATTCAGCAGATAATTATGTATAGCTGATTAAATTTACTGAGATACACTGAACCTGGGTAAATGTAGCTTGACATTTTCCAGTTATTTAAAAAACATTTTTTAAATGTTCTTTTTTTTCCTTCCTAGAGAAGACCACTGTCTTATCTGAGTCTCTGTGAAGAGGTGCACATACAGCATTTGTATACCAGGCATTCCAGTTCAAAGAACAGTAAAATGGGCACTTGTGTGCCTCCTCATTGCCCAGGAATTAAGGTGGATACATGTAGGTCCTGTCCTTTAGGAATTATTTTGGTCATGGTTTAAATCCTGGTGGTTTATTTTTTCTAAGTTGCATCCTTCCTCTGGGCCCGATGCTTCCAGTTTGTAGACACAGTGAGATGGAAGCTCTGCTGGCTGCACAGTGAGATGGTGCTATTGTATGCAGCTGCTCCTGGTCACTGAAAGGCTGTCCCATGCACTCAGAGGTTTCAGCTCTGACGGTTGGGTGATGCACACGTTCACATCACTCAGAACTTAGGAAGCTTTGTCCTTTATTCAAGGAGAAGCATGTACCAGAAGCTGTTTGGTGCTCAGATGATGACCTCTCTCTTATGCCAGGTGTGGACCACTACAACGAGGTTAAGAAGGTCACCATCTGTGAGTACCTGCCTCCACATGTGGCAATCTACATTGATGTACCTGTGCCTGAGCTCCAGAGTCGCATCCAGAGAAAAGGAGATGTAAGTCTGCTTCTACGCCAAAGTCCAAGCTGCTCTCATGTGACTTGTTATGGTTGATGTTGAGCAGCAATGAAAATTCAGAGTTCTAATTCCTCATGGTCCTTAACAGAGTGGGTGACGCATGGAGCAGGTCCCAGCCGAGAGAGGCATCTCTGTGGGGTGGAGGGAAGGCCTAGGCTGTCACCTGAGCTGTTCTTGTGGACAGGGGAGGCCTTCTGACACCCTCTTCTGCTATGTCCTTTCTCTTCCTTAGGGGATGTCATATCTCATGTCCTATTCAAATGGAAAGAGATTTCTGATATCCTTTCACTTACCCCTCAAAGCAAGCCTCTCTCTCTTTTTCCTGCTTCTTGGTTCTAGAACACACATCCAGTTACCTTTTTTTTTTGGTAGAGACTGCTAGGTGGCTCCTAGTAGCTCTAAGGCAGGTGGCGAGTGCAGAAGTTAGCAGACTGCACTGGTCTGTTCTGGTTTGTGATGTAGTGTTTCATCCTAGAGGAAAATGTGGTCTTTCTGACAGTGTGATGGAAATACAGGCTGCATGCCTGTGGGTCCTTGCAGTGCCTTTTCTCAGGGCTCCATTTTCACAGGTGCTCAGGAAGCACTTTTCCAAATGGCAGGCTACTTCCTATAGGGTGACAGAGGTTTCAATTGTCCTTTGCTGCCCCTTCTAGTCACCAGCACATGTGAGCCATGCTGCTCCCTGCCTGTGCCTCTTTGTACCTCCTGTTGCTTAAGCATTTGCTGTTAGGCATGCCGAGTAATTTAGTGTTTAAAAACACGGCATCAAGTGGCAAAAGGAGGGAACTGCAAGTTAAAAGTACTTATTTGCCTGCGAAATAATTTTTGACACCTTAGCTTATAGCACATTGACTGAGAAAGCCAAACACATATTTGGAGTCTCTAGATATTTTGTTAACTTAGATAACAATATTTCAAAATCAATTCTGAAGTTCAAATTACAGCCAGCACCTTTTTTTTTTTTTTTTTTTATTAATCCAAGTAAAGTCAGATGAATACTGTCACTGGCTAAAATGACTGCTTTGTAAGGAGACATGTTACAAGAGAGACATTCTATCATCAGTAAGCGTGTATTCCTATTTCTATTTTTATTTTAGTGCAGTTTGTACTTCCCCGTTGTGGCCTTTGAGAATAGCTATAAGAATACCTAAAACTCACTTGGCAAAATTAACTAGTAACTGAACATTTTGTCTACCATTTGCAGGTCATATTTCTGCAAAGGTTGTGTTTTGTATTGTTAATATGGTATCCTATGACCAACCTGATGCAGTTTTATTTCACGTGGGCCATAGCTAGTGATGGCGGTTTATCACCCTGTCACCCTTTAAGCACTTCACCCAGTATGTACCAAGCCCCTCCTGGACACTGGGAGCACAGAGGTGCCTGCCCTGGGCCCAGGCCTTACTGGAATACAGCCCCCAGTTATAGCAGCTTGCCTGTAGAAATTGATCCCTTTGTGGTCAGAGTTATGGGAATGCGGTTGCCTTTGTCACGTTTTCCCTGTGCCTGGTCTCACTGCTAGCCAGGGTTATACAGGCAATACTCTGAATAAGTGGTTCTTTTCACTTTTTGAATAGCTTTAGTGAGTTATAATTTATAGTTTATAACTCAGTGATTTTAGCAAATTTACCAAATTGCAGCATCTACCACCACAGTCCAGTTTTAGAAGGTTTCCATCATTTTGTAAGTCAAAGCAGTAAGCCTGACCATTTCTTTCTCCCTCTACTCTCCTCCCACAAGTGCTTATGCTAGACCCTGGTGCTAGGCTGTGTGTGTGTGAACAGGTGTGCAAGTCCCTCACTTCAGGAGCTCATGCTCCGATGGAGAAAATAAGTAAATACCGTGTATCAAGTAGAGGTAAAGGCTATGAAGGAGAGAAAATGGTCAAAAGACAAAGCAGCTTAGCTGTTGATGTTGCTAATTGTTAAGAAGTTCTAAAACTTGCCAGGCATAATTGAAATTTAAAATTTCTAAAGTTTGCTTAGCACATAGCAGACAAGGGAGGTGAGTAGTAGAGTGAGGGGAGAGGTGGCAGAGAAGGGGAAGAGTGGAGAGACCAAGAAAAGGTCTGTGACAAAGAGGAGGTGGCTGAGGGCAAGTAGAGAAGCAGGCCACCCCTCATGATGTCAGTACCCTTTCATTACCTGCATTGGTCATGGAGTGCTACAGAAAGATAGGTAGCAAGACTGACCTTGTTCTAGAGACATGTACTTTTGGAGTCTGCGGAGGAAGGTTGAGCCAGGGTCTCAGCTAGGCAGCCTAGGTCTTCACTGCAGTCAAGTATTATTTTTACTGTTCTGATACTCCTGCCTGTCACTCCAAAGTGCCTGCTCACCTTGTTATCAGAAAGCAGTGCTGTTGGTCGTCTTCACATTTTATGTATGTACAGGTAAAAGAAAATGATGTGTGAATGTTTTCTAATTTGGTTTTTCTGGTTTTTTTAGCCACATGAAATGAAGATCACTTCTGCCTATCTCCAAGACATTGAGAATGCCTACAAGAACACCTTCCTCCCCAAGATGAGGTGAGACAGGCACACCATTGCTTTGTAGGACTGAAGCGTTTTCACAGGTAGATTGTTATCCCCAACAGCCCAGGGAGCTTTCTCCCTTATTCAGTGTTGTGGATGTTGTCTGGGTGTTTTGGTCAATGTTATAAACAAGGATGACAGGAAACATTTCAGTTCAGTTTTTGTGGGGTGTTTTGATTTGCTTTTTTTGATACTTTTTCTGTTTTGTTATTTCCTTAAAGTCTTTTTGATGCTACAAGTTCTAATCTATGTCAGGCTTCAGCACTAGAGTACTCATGTATTTTTGAGTAAAATAAATAGCCGAGCATTGCCTGAAATATTCAGTGTACCTGTGGAGAAAATTCATGAGAGATAGTCTCCAGAGACAGTTTATTCAACATCCTTCAGAACTTTCTTTTCCTCTGTCCATTTCTCTCTTGTTGGGAAGCACTCAGAAGTGGGCTTTCATCCATGCTGCAGATTGCTGTTTTGAAGTCCGGGCGTGTGTATGTAAGGGAATTCATTACTACTCTCTCTAGGTCCAAATCCAATCCAATTGTTCGATAACCTTGTTTAAAATCTCAAAGTAATCTACAATTGTGATTAAAACAAAGTGTAGTAATTAGGAAGAAGAGCTTTAATTTTAAATTGAAAAGTTTTCCCATCATATACGTTACTGCTGATGTTATCTCTCCTTGCATATGCTAAGCTTTTTTTTTCTTTCCTCTTTTTTTGGTGGTGCTGGGGTAGGAACTCAGGGCCTCAGTTTTGTTAGGCGGATGCTATACCACTTACGCCATGCACCCAGCCTTTTTTTGCTTTTTATTTTTGAGATAGAGTCTCACTTTATATCTGGCCCAGCCTGGACCATGATCCTCATACTTATGCTTCCTACATAGCTGGAAGGGTAGGCTTGCACCACCATGCCCAGTTATTTTTACGAGTGGGATAGTGTCTTGTGAACTCCTTGCCCAGACTGAACTCAAACCACAATCTTCCCAAGTAGCTAGAATTATAGGCTTGAGCCACCATGCCCAGCCAAGCTTTTCTTAGGTAGGAAAGACAGTGAAGTGGGGGCTCCTTTCAACCCGTTCTCTGTTTTCAATACCAGATGAGCAGGGGGAAAAAAAGTTGGTTTGCAAATTTATGCCCATGGGAACAGAGAGAGCTATTTGAATACCCAGCCTAAGCAGAGGTACTTGACCCTCGGATTTCAGTTCCAAAAATCCTTCTTGAAGGTTTTCTAGCTGCAGAAACACCACTGAGAAGGAGCTTCAAGACTGCTTAGCTCCTGCACCAGGAGTCGTGTCTGAGTTCAGTGAGAACACTGGTACCGTTGCCTTCAGGAACCTACCCTGTAGGGCTTCCTGCTGATGAGGTGCATCTCATGGTGGGGTGGTGGGGCTAAGTGTCCATTCCTTCATGCCACTCTGCATCCGAGATGCTTTGGTGTTTAGTCCTGAAGTCTCAAGTTCAGTATTACAGCCCAACCATGTCTCAAAGAATGTGGTACTAAAATGGACAGTTCCCTGCTCACCATGCTTGTTTCCCATGGGTGACTGGGGAACCACAGTGTGGCACAGAAGAGTGTACACACCTCTTAGAACCTGGTGGCTGATTGGTTTTCCTCATCACTGACACAGTGGACGGTTTGGGTCTGTTGTTTGCTTAGTAGAGTTGTGAAAGCTTAGCTGAATGCTGTGGGACTAAGTAGTTCTTACTAGATGTTTTATGTCAGTCTAGCAGGGACAGCACTCCCACACAGTCCAGCACGCTCACCTGGATCCCTCGGCTGAACTCGAGGTGTGTCAGCATATGGGATAAGTTCTTTCAGCCTCAGGGTTCATCTGATGATTAAAAAGGACAGTTCTTTTTCCACAGAATGAATGCCTGTCTCTCACTTCTAGGCAGCCCTTCCTTTCATCAGAAATTGGGAATTCAGAGTGAGTCTCCTGCAGTTCTACAAAGACAGCACAGTGCTGTGTCCCTGTTGAGGGTGGCAGGACAGCGTATGTGGGGAGTGTTCTGAAAGGGGGGTGTTCCCTGTGATTTAAGGGCCTTTTCCCATGGGACCGTCATGGCCATTACCAGTTTCTGGTTGTGCAGTGCCATAATTCACTCATAAGAAGTAGAGAACCACACAAACACAGGGGAAAGAAGTTTCCCTGACTTTTCCATAGTTTGATTTGAGTCTGACTGTTCTGCAAGGTGGAAGAGTTCATGTTGTCTTTGCACAGGGTTTTAAAACTATCAGTTTTAGAGAAGTGGACCTCTTTTTCCGAAGTATAACCCTTATCAAATTACTGACAGCTCTGGGCCCTTATGTAGAGCACTGCACGTGTACCAGGCCCTGTGCTTACAGCTGTGTCACTTCATCTCTTCTCAGGAAGATGTGGTTTAACTTTGCTTATAGTAGTCTGTGTTATGAGGAATAGGTAGTACACAGACATGCATATGAATGTTTATGTGTGTGTATTGAATCGTCAGCTTTTCCAAATTAATATTACACATTATGGCCCCTCTTGCTAACATAGATTCATTAAGCTTTGCACCTGTTGTAAAGTCAACTCTGCTTGGCAACAAGCACACTCTATACAGATTTATGGGAGGCACCAAATTGTGGTCATTTGTTACATTTAGAGGAACAAGTTCCAAAAGTATCCATGCAATATATATTACTTTAAATGCTCAATTATAGACCCAGATCATACTGCAGCTTTGTGATGGAACGGGGTCTTAATTTTTTTCTTCTAGAAATTCACTGAGATTTGACTATTTTACCTAAAATTGAAAGAAACCTATGACAGATAGGTTATAATCTAAAATTTATAAGTCATTTGTGTTTTAGAATTCAGAAAAGTATTTTTCAAGAGATAATTTTAGGTTTGGAGAGTCTAACATTGTTGCAGTGCCAAGCATGCCAACAGCCTCCTGATAACCTCTTGATGGCCTCCTGATGGCCTGTCTGCACAGGCCACTCCGAGTGGGCTGGGGGGGTGGTTGAAGTACCTCCTTCATTTGGTGAGGTCTGTAAATAGGCAGTGTAAGCCCAGGAGGAAAAGGACAAAAGTACTGGAAATGGTGAACTGTTGTCCCCTTCCTTTGGAGACCCAGAGGTGATTTTCTGGTGTCCAGATGAAGAACCAAAGGCTGTACTACCTTCTATCATAGTTTGATTAAAACAGGTTTCCTCTGCCTCCTAGATTCAGAATTTTAGTCAATGTCCTGTCTGCTGTGCCTGTTGCTTTTGCAGAATCTGGGGAGGCCCAGCTGCTCTGCCCTGTCCTGCAGGGAGAACTGTAGTTGGAGAGTGCAGTTGTGACTGTTGGGTGGCCTGTGTGTCTTGGCCCTGTCAACAGTGGTGACTGAGGTCACTCACTGAAGGCTGGGGGCTGTGTAGGCAGGAGAGGGAAGGTAGGAAACAGATGGGCTGTTGTCACTGCCTGTCTACGAGCACATTGCCTCCACTTTACTGTGTGTCCTTATGAGCCACCGTACATTGTGGTGCACCTGCCACGGTGCCCCCCATTCAACTGTGGAGCTTTAGTGTTTCGAGCAGGAGACTTGAAAGTGTGTGCTTATTCACACAAGCTTCAGCCTGCAAAGTTTACATTGAACTTCATTTTGCCTTTTCTTTCAGTGAGATTTGTGAGGTTTTGGTGTACAATGCAAGCGAAGTTCAAAATCCACAAAAGGTAAGAAAATGGTTGGAAAGTTAGTAATTATTCTTACGTTTGATTCATGTATAATGTTCTCACAAACCAGGCAAATCAGCTCTATTCCCATTGGTTTTAGGACCGTTCGTATTTCATAATCTAGAATGGTACCCACCCAGCCACATCATTCTCCCTGGCCATGAAGTTTTTATCTTTTTTTTTGGTGGGACTGGGGTTTGAACTCAAGGCTTTGGCTTGTAGAGAAGGTGCGCTACTTACTTGAGCTACACTTCAGTCCATTTTTTTCTGGTAATCTTTAGAGATAAAGTCTCATGAAGTATTTGCCCAAGCTGGTCTATTACTGTGATACTACTAATCTCAGCCTCCCAAGTAGCCAGGATTGTAGGCATGAACCATCAAGTCCAGCTTGAAGTTTTGATTTTTTTAAAAAATAACTTAGTTTCTTAAAATTACAGATGGTAAAGATGAATGCAAAGACCCTTAGGTCATTTGCATCCACATTTTTTATTAAACACATGATGAAATTGAAAATTGTATTAGTTCATGAGAAAAATCAGTCACTTAAAGATAGCATCTTTCCCCTTGTCTGTGCATTTTGTAAAATCTAGTGAATCTTGGTGGAGTTTTGGGGGCCTTAAGAAAAATTCTGAAAAAGAATAATTCAAGAGATTTGCCCTCCCAAGTACAAAAATGTAATACAAAATACAATAATAAAAGTATTGCAGTATAGATACAAGATTAATAAAGAACCTAATGGAACAAAGCGAAGTACAGAAACAGCTGTGTGTCTGTCTATCTGTCTTATATTGGCAAAACCAGTTACTTAAAAATAATAAAATGAAATAAAGGAAAATGTGTTATTTCTTAAGTGGCATTGAGGCAGGTGAACATCTATTTGGTGAAAAAACAGAAGTCCTTTATTATGTATTATATATTAAACATAAATTACAAACAAATGAGACAATAAAGGTGTAGGAGCCCAAGAATCACATATGAGTTGCAGGCCAGGCTGTCCTGGCAGAAGGACCGTGTAGAGCTGGTGCTCTGAACAGCAGCCTAGCAGGCGGTGGATGGGGACTGGGTGAGCTCTTCCACCAGAGAGCAGCAGTCTCCTTTCAGATGGAGTCTGCACTCTAGCCTAGCTCTGCTGCTCAGCTGTAAGAATTCTTTTCAGACCTTTGCTCATTCTGCTTGGACGAGTGAATTACATTTTATTTCCTTATCCACGTCTATCTCTGTGATACTGATTAAACCCTTTGACAGAATGTCTAGATGGCATGTATCTTAGAAGAATAGTACATTTTTTGTCTCTTAAGGCTAAGATTTTGTTGTTATTTGAGTTCATTGAAAATACTCAAATTTTTGTGCATTAAAAAGAGTTCTGGCGTGGGGAATGTTTTGGGAGAGCATGAGAATGAGAAGGTTGCTATGAAAAGATGGCAGCTCTGGACAGTCGGGCCTGGAGCCAGGAGACCAGCCTGCTGGCTGTCTGGAAATGTGTGGATGTTCAGGGTCCTCCGGCTCTTTGGTTGCTCAGTCTTGACTTCTAGGGTGAGTTTACTTGGAAAGGCATGAATAATCTGTCATAAATGCTGGCTTTTCCTTCCAGTCTTGATTCTTTTTCTGCCAGGCTGCAAGGTAACTTCAGCATCCCTCCACATTCCAGAGTACTGGCAAGGCAGAGCTATGTTGAGGAAACCACACCCTGTCCACCATTTCATTACAGGTGTCCACTGCAACATTCTTTTTGTCTTTTGTGGTTCAATTCTTCCTGGCAAATGTTCATAACCTGCAGTGTACTTCAGTTCTAAAATAGCTCTTGATTTAAGTTTGGATTTTTTTTGGTCTTAGGTGGTAGAAGACATTGAATACCTCAAATGTGACAAAGGCCCTTGGCTTGAACAGGACGACCGCACCTTCCACAATCTGCGGATGTTGTAAGTCACAGTGTTTGATGGTGGTGGGGAGCGATAGGAGAAGCAAAGCTGCTCTTTTGAGTGCAGTATGTTCGAATTTTAAAGTGATGATGCTCAAGTTAAATGTAACAGCACCAACTAGTACTGAGGTCTGTCTTTCTTTCTTCCTTCCCTTCCCTTCCCTTCCCTTCCCTTCCCTTCCCTTCCCTCCCCTCCCCTCCCCTCCCCTCCCCTCCCCTCCCCTCCCCTGCCCTCCCCTCCCCTTTTTCCTTTTTCTTTTCTTTTCTTTCTTCAGTACTGGAATTTGAACTAAGGGCCTACACTTTGAGCCACTCCACCAGCCCTTTTTTGTGATGGGTTTTTCTAAGATAGGGTTTCATAAACTGTTTGCCCAGGCTGGCTTTGAACTACGATCCTCCTGTTCTCTGCCTCATGAGTAGCTAGGATTACAGGTGTGAGCCACTGGAGCCCAGCCTGAGGTCTTTCTTTTTCCCTTCCAGGCAGCTCTTGAATTCTCAGGTTGTCTCATTGTTTAATTCATTGCCACTACTAATTAAACAAGTATTTTGCTTCTGCTGTGTTCTGGGCACTATTCAGAGTTAATGGATATAATCCCAGATAAAACTTCTGCTCTCATCAAAGATGTATTCTAGTGGGAAAGACAATTTAAAAAACCAGAAAAGCTGTTCTGTGTCACAAAGACTATGGAGAACTCTACCAAGTCATGGAGCATGAGTGCCTGGGGGCTCAGTGACCCAGGGCACTGTCAGGCATGGAACTGCTGCATGAAGAGGCCAGAGTGAAGCCAGTACTGGGCTCCATGAGTCTGAGGGTGATCTCAGGTTAGAGATATAGCAGGTGGAGAGACTTTGAGACAGGAGCTGCTGAAGGCCATAGTGGAAAAGGAGGCATAGGTCGTGTAGCTACTTTTGCATAGCTGTGACCAAATGCCTGATGTAAACAACTTAAAGGAGGAAAGATTTATTTTGGCTTACGGTTTCAGAAGTAAAAATTGCTTTTCTAGTTCATTGGATTGGATGCTAAAAGGAGAGTAGGTGGGCATGGTACAGAGTCCTGGCATCAGACTACAGGTGGGAGGACATCTGCTCCCAGCTGGCTATGTGGCGTGGGACAAGTCACTTTACTTTTCTGTGCCTTAGTTTCTTCATCTATAAAATTTTGGAACTGAAGTAGAATCCGGGGCAGAATTTATTGAAGAGAATACAAAAACAAACATAAAGTTGACTCGATGCTGAGTGAGTGAGTGGTGGTCACCTTAGCTTTGAGGGGCAGCTCCTCCCCTTCCCTAGCATCTCGTACTCCCCTTCTGCCCTCACTCATTGTTTGTGGTGACCATAGGCGTCAGGCAATTTCTGGCTGCTGTTGCTTTCCCTCTAATCCTGTATCTAAAAATCGCATCCACGTCAAGTGCCCATCATGCGTTTCTCGTCCTGCATACTCACAGACAAGAATTAGACAGATATTGTGACTTGTGTGTGCCGCACCCTGCTTCCTTGTGTTATTCCTACATCTTTAAGCCTTGTTCAGAAGTATATGGGCCTTAATTTCTACCTTAGGAAGCAATACTTTGAGTTGTGAGCTTTTTTAAAAAATAAGAAAATAAATTTTTAAAGAAGGTTGACAAAACAGTGAGGATATGAGTACATAGGCTATATATGAATATTTACCTTTTCATGTAAGGGACTTGAGCATCCTCAGAGTTTGGTATCCACAGGGTCTCAGAACCCATCCCCGTGGGTACCAAGGGATGCTTATAGCTGATTTTCAACCTTCTCCTATAGTGAGGACAGGAGTAACAGCTTCCAAGCCCATTACTTGTTTCAGTTGAGATTCATTCCCCTCTTTATCTTTCAAAGTATTATATTTCTTGCCTAGACCACCTTATATGTGTGTATGTTGGTGAGTTTACCTGAGTAATGTCCTCTGCTCTGGTTTTGTACCTTGCTTGGCATCCTCCTTTCCTATAACTCCTTTAACAGTTGCTATCATGTGGGACTCTGTTGGAGGCCTGCAGACATGCTTTTTCTGCTCCACAGCACTCCTGCTCTACAGATAAGGAGACCATGACCTAGAGAATCTGGCCTCTTGGGATGTGGGAGGGGGAGCCCCTGGTGCTCTGAAGCCCTCTGAGCTCTGAACACAGGGCCATTCTTCCCTTTTGCCATCTGTTCCGGCTCAAGTCCTGTGCAATCCCTGGTTCCTCCACCAGTGTAGTCCTAGCTCAAGCCTTGCTCTCTCCCTGCCGTTGACCCCTCACCTCTCTCTGAGGGTGGTATGCACCATTTTAGTGTTTATCTCCCTTATCTTTCCTGCTTCTTCCACTGTGGTTCATTGGTGCCCACATTCTTGGTGCTGCATTCTGGATCTCTACCTTGTTACCTCTGCATTCCACCTATCATGCATACCTCCATGATTTTTTCCAAAAAAAAAAAGTCACAGTGGTTCTATTTCCTGTTTATGCAGAGTTCTTCAGTAGCTTCTATTTGTCTAGTCTTAGATTCCAGTTTGATTTTTGGAGTTCACTCAGAGTCAGCCCTGGTTGTGCCACATCCACCCAGGATACCAGGCAGTCCTCCTGGTCCCCGCCCTACTGCCTGAGGATTGTCTGCAAAGCCTGCCTAGAGCTGCTGTTTGTTTATTCTCTCTCTGAAACCTTGAACTCGTCCAGATAGTGGCTTATAAGAATGTATATATGACCCTTCTTTGTTTGTATCAATTAACAATATGTAGGAAAATGTTGTCCTAAAATCCTTGATAACTTTCTGAGACTGTGGAATGCGTCTGACTTTTTGACCTCCCACCAATAATACCTTGTCATTTTCTAAACAAAATCTGATATGTGTGTTGATTTAATTTTGTACCTTGTCTAGAATTCATGTCATGAAGTTATAATTTTAGTAATTACTTAGTTATATGGTTATCAAAGCATAGGAAAGGATCCTGTAATTTCCCCAGAGTTTATAAATTACAGCATTCAATTAATTGCTTTAGTTTAGTTTACGATGGTTTTGTCCTCCTTTTTCTTATTTTTTGTAGCCTCCCTTCTCCCCTCAATGTTTCATAACATTTTACAATGGTAATTGTGTTCATTTCATTTGAGTTCCATTTCTTAAGTGAAAATTATGACCAATTTTCTGAGTAATTATTGTAGACACGTCATTTAACATTTTTTACACTCATTTTTTCCAGAATGTGACAGATTGCTGGTTTAGAGCATGTTTGTGCCATCTCAGTTATATGTGTCAGGGTATAAGTATGGGTGTGTGTGTTTGTGTGCTTACATTGAGGGGCAGTAAAGGTTTTCAGTCTTGACCACAGTCCATGGCTGACTGGTGCCCATCCAGGTTTCCTCTTTGAGGGTCACTGATTACTAGCCAGGGGTCCAGGTGTGCAGGTCTCTGCCTGACCTCTCTGCTTCCCTGGAGCCCAGCCTCCTTCCCACCATCTGCTCCCCACAAGGCTATCCTGGACTGTGGGGAGCAGCTTTTCAACAGGGAATCCTGGGGCCCAGGAGATGGCAATAGTAGCTTGCTGTCAAGTACCAGGCTGTAGACAGTTCTGGAGGAAGTGAACAGCGGGCTGTGAAACATTGTAGGAGAAAGTGTAGACATTCTGTTAATGGGGAGGCAGTTTGAGTCATAAAACCTAATTTGCCATTTTATTTTCTGTCTGCCTGCTTTGCTCCTTTGTTTTAAAGTATGTGGTGAGGTACCTCATACCACAAACTGACTCCAGTGAATTTTATCTTCCTAGTTGGACACTTTGGCTTTGATGATATGTTACTCTGTTTTTAAATTCTTCTTAATTGAACTAAGTGCTCTGTGAACAGAATGTTTTCTTTCTCTGCTCTCTGCTTCCTGAGTCATAAAAGGCTTCCTGGTGTCTTTGTTCTGTATTTATCTCCAATCTAGAATATGTCTTGTTTATTAGAGGTGTTTGCTGGAGATGTGCCCTAAGCTAAGGTGATGCCCTGAATGAGTGATGCACTAAGAGTTGAACCCAGCCAAGTTTAAGTAGGTGTGGAATAATGGCCCAGATTGTTAGTATTTTTTAATCTTCAAAAATATGGTCAAGCATATTTGCTCAAATATTTTCTGGAGTAATACATTATTTGTAACTCTGCTAATTTAAACATAGATGGCACTATTGCTCTGTATTCCATAAGCTCGTAGACAGTTAAATTCTTCCATTTTCCAGTACTTTCTTAGGACTTTCAACTATAAGGAAAACCAAACACTCCCTAGCCACCTTGATAGTTATTAACATTAAGCACATATATTCCATATTTAGTTTGAATTTTTTATTGTAAGATCACTTCAAAGCATTATGCTTAACAGATGTAGAACAGTTGTGTCAACAGTATAAAGGTGTGTGCTTTTGCATGCTGACACATGCCCAAGATGTCTTTGAAAGAGTGACTCAGGAAAGCTACCAGCACTTACTCTGGAGAGGAAAACCTATGGAACTGATGTTGAAGACTGACTTTGGTGCTGTGTGACGTTCTACCACATCCTACTGCATTTCTAACAAAAAACAAAGCAAAATACACAGATTAATGTCCCTTACAAACATTCCTGCTTGCATGAGTACACCTAAGGAAAACAAGCAGACATGGCAACCTGGCAGCAGTCCCTTGAACTGGGATTCTGGTCGTTGGAATGTCAGTCGTATGGAGTGGTGTCATTTGTACTGCAACACCAGGACATGCTCTACTGCTGTCTCCTGCGCATCCTGGTGCACTCTGTGGTTCCCTGTGGAAGTGGGACACACATGCCCATGTACCTTGCACTCCCACCCACTGGGATATTCTGCCTGCTGCCATGGGGTCCAGACATTGGGTTTCCATAGTGGCCCTGGATGCTTTCTCATAAGGCCTGGCTCAGAGCTGGGTACACTTTCCACCTGAGCCATTAAAGATAGAAATCCTCACTACTTTTATTACTTACTAATGGAAAAGAATCCATTGGAAATAATTATTTTCTTTGTTTTGAACCTGTAAGAAAGATTTTAATACTTCTTTCTTAAAGTCGAAGAAATAATTTCAAGTATTGTTATATTCAGACTAAATTTAATTTAAAATAAGCAAACTATAACAAAGTATAAATGTTTTGGTTTTCAGCAAGATGAAATGGTAAAATGAGAGTATCCTATGGTTCATACTTACTGGTGCCAAGAAAACAAGGCATCAGACCTTTCACAAGCAGTGGTATCCTGTACCTTCTGTGTGGGCCCTGTGCTCTTGAGTGAGTCCCTCCTGGCATTGCCACTTCATGTTCAGACAGCTTACCCTACACAGAACAGCAGGATACTGGCTGTAACCCTAGAGAGGCTTAAACTGCTCACTGCCTTTTCCCCCTAAGATGCGGTAATAGTATACATTTCTAATGAGGCTTGGTGTGTTTGAGCGCTGTGGCAGCCATTTGTTTTGATAGCCTTTTCCTCCTGCTGTCAAGGTGTATAAAGCACACTTTGGCTCCCTTTTTCGTGTTTCCAAAGCTGTGTTGATCTCCAGAGCCCATGATCTGAGGGCATCGAGGTTTTTGGAAGACGCCCTCAGCATCTGGAGTACTTCCAGCAGAGCAGCCCACGTGGGCCCACTGTTCTCTGGGGTGCTGGTTGTGCTTCTCAGGTGCCTGTTTGGGAACAAACAGCATCTAAGTGTGGGTTTTTTATATGATACTGAGAAAATCAGACTTAATGCTTGTTTTATGATGCTTTTTTTGATGATGTGGTATAATTCATGTTTGTTCTATCTTTTAGTGTTCAAGAGAAGTTGGACGTACTGAACTACACAACCATCCCTATCTATCTCCCAGAAATCACAATTGGAGCTCACCAGAGTGACCGGGTCTTCCACAAATACAGAGGGGTGAGACCTGAAGTGTGGGGAGCTGGGGATGGAGGGGCTGTGGGTCCTCAGATGGAGGCAGGAGCATCGTGTTCTTCTGAGTGGCCTGTGTCACAGCAACGTCATTTGCCAGGCATGTTTGTTGACACACATATGTCCTCTGTTCTTTAGCTGGGGTCTCCCATTCTTTATGGCCATGCTTTACTTCTGGTGTCATTTTCCTCTTTATAGTACATCTATTAATAATGAGGCTTGTGTTTCTGCAGAAGGTATCCACCAAGTGGAAAAATTTCAGGACAGAGCTGGGAATAGATAGTGAGCCAAAAGTTGGCAAGGTGCACTGTTTTGTTCAGTCTCTGCTGTAAATTTCACACCTTGCCTGTGAGTCACTTGTTCTGATATTGGTTTAAGACTCAACTCCAGCCAGCTCCCTGAAGCAAGGGACCAGGAGCCTGGCAGGGGAGCCATGCCTGCACTGAGCATCCTCGTGGCTGTGGAATAGGAATCCAATCCTTTCCATGGGCTGCTGTGGTTTCTATTGGCAAACGTGGGAAATAACCATAGTGAAGTCTGCATTCCAAGCCATGCATTGAATGTGGAGACGGCTTTGCATTCCTGAGAGCTGTTTCTGCAGCAAATGTCTTTAGAGCTGATGTTGTAGACTGCCCAAGGCATCAATCACGGGTCAGAGTGTGTCCCAGTGCTTTTTTCCTTACTTGAGTACTTGGCATTTTCTTAATGCTAAGTTCTTTTGGTTGTTTTAAAAGTGATTTTGTTGAGTGTGACATTGGGAAACACAGTCATCAGGACCTCACTCAGCACCTGCCACTCACATTGCTACATGATTTGCCTATCAAGGACACCTGCAAGGACTATCTGTCTTTGCAAGTAGACTTGTATAGGCTGCAGCTTCCTTGGTGAAGGGAGGAAGGCTCCTCACTGGCCATCACCCATACTAACATCATCTCACCTCATGCACAGCATCCACTGCCAGAAGCAGCCACTCCCATTGCTAACCCAGCATGCGCTTCCTAGGGTCCCTCTGCTGGGAGGGGAAAGGCAAAGTCCTGCTTCCTTTTAGTTTTGTCAGATTTTGCTTTACTTGTTTTGAGGCTGTATAATTAGGATCAGTAGTAGAGTTACCCTTTTGTACTTTAGGAAACTTTCCTCTTTAGCAATGGTTCTTACCTTCAAGCTACCTTATTCAGTATTTATGTAACATCTAGAAGTTTCTTTAGTTAGTATTTGCATGGGGTAGTTTTTGTACATCTTTTAATTTCAACCTTTCTGTATGTTTACATTTAATGTGAGCACATTATTACTGTTTATTTATTTAGTAGTACTGGGTTTGAACTCAGAGCCTCGGGCTTACTAGGCAGGCACTCTACCACTTGAGCCACTCCGCCAGTCCTAATGTGAGCAACTTATAAACGTCAGGTATTTTAAAAAGTTTGTCAGTCTGAATATTTGAAATACTTACTCACATTTAATGCAATTCTTGATACATTGGTATTTGAATAGCCTGTCTTACTATTTCTTTTATATTTTTCCTGCCTGCCCTATGTATTGTTTTTCCTTTATTTCTTGCCTTTTTTAGATTAAGTTTTTTGAAATTTCATTTATTCCCTTCTATTTACTTACTAGCTGTCATTCTTTTAATAGCTTTTAGTGTTAACCTGTTAATTAAGCTTCTCCTCTTTGATTATTGAAGCCTAGTTTCAAGGAGTATTTTTCCAGGGCACTCTGTCTGAATTTTTCTCCACATAGTCCTTTTTTGTTTCCAGAATTTCCCTCTGTTACAATTTCAAGTTCTTTATAACAATTATCTTGTCACCTAATTTATTGAACATATTAACCACATTATCTGTTACCTGTCTCTTCTGAAACTATTTCATTGTCTGGTTCTCTTACCTCGTTTCTGGTCATTTAATCTTAGTATGTCTGTTGGTTGGTTGTTATTTGTTGTTTTGTTGTTACTGTTCTCTCGTGTGGCCACTGTTTGTAAGAATGTAGAGGTAACATGGGACTTTGGGTCGCGCTCCCTTATCCTTGCAGGGATGTGCTTACCATCTTCTGATGGGCTGATCTGTTCAGGGATGAAGCTGACTGGCTGAGCCTGACTTTTGTGAGGAGGCTGATGTATTTCCAGTTGTCCTGAGAGACCATCTTTAATAGCATCCGTCTGCTTGGTGGGCCGTGCATTGCAGTTATTGTCCCAACAGTGTCTCCTTTGGGGACTCTTGGCACTTTAACTGCCACTGCTGCAATTAATACATTCTGTGATTATATCAACTATGATTAATATGTTCAAGAAATCAAACGGCAAAATAATTGTAGGAAAGAACTTGAAATTATAACAGAATGGAAATTCTAGAGACAAAAAAGGACTATGGTTAAAATTTAAAACTCAAATAAATCTAACAGTAGATAGCGAGAGTGGGCAAGACCATGGAAGGACAACATGCTGACTGTTCAGCTCGCCTGCTTTTGCCCTTGTCCTTGGACCTCAGACCCCAGCCCTCCTTGCCTGGGTGCCTGTTGTGCACAGAGGTGCTTTCCTCTATCTATCTGGTTGTTTAGGAGGGGAGAGTTGGTCTACACTAGCTAATCCACCAACAGCTGGATGTGTTTAACCAGCTACATGGTGAGATTATCCAACACTTTTCATCATTACTGTGTTTTGTATGATTTTGTCTGCTTTTTAATTTGTGGGGATTAAGGAGAATCTGGTGTTGGGCTTGTGGTCTTAAGTAAATATTTAGAAATGTTAAAAATTTTAATCAATAGTTAAGTGATAGAGAAATGGAATCTTTTAAATTCCTAAGCATTTTTAAAATTCAACTTCATTTTTTAGAACAAGTTTAGATTTATAGGGAAACTGACTCTGGAAGAGAGGTCTCTTATACCCTGCATCTGGTTTTTCATGTTATTGGTTAAAGTTAGTGAATCCATACAAACACAATGATGTTAACTGAAGCTCATATTTCATTCAGAATTCCTTAGTGTTTCCTGCATATCCTTTTTCTGTTTCAGGACCCATCCAGACCACATGACACCAGTCTGCAGGTCTCCACAGACCACTCTTAGTGTTGACACTTGCTTGGACTTTCCGTGTCTGTCACACTGACAGTTCAAGTTGTGTGGTTCATGTGTTGTAGGCTATCCCTTGCTTAGGGTTGTCTGGTACTTTCTCATGGATGTCTGTGCCTGGACAGGTGGAAGCATCAAGGTTCACTGTTACCGGCCATCACTTGACCTTGATTGTGTAGTTGAGGTCCTGTTTGTAGGTCTCTCCACTGGAGAGTGGCTCTTTCCCTCCCTTGCAAAACATCACTGGACATACTGCAGGCTTTCTGTTTGTTTTTTATGAATTGGGGTTTTTTTTGTTGTTGTTGGTTTGTTATTAAGGAAATTCAGTTTCTTGATATTTAAAAATGGTAAGTGGAAATGAAAGAGAGTAATAGTTACTTTCTTTTCATTGACAGAATTCCCTCTGGCCATTAAAAACGTAGCAGCAGTTATCAGCAAACTTCCTTCTGGAAATAGCATGTGGGTGATGCAGCTCTTCTGTCAGTTTTGTATGCAGCCATTTAAGGTTTGGGAAGATTTTGGCTTCACAAGGCTGGTTCCCTGGCCAGACAGCGGAGCTGTCTTCTGGCTATGTTTCTGTTGGAAGGAGAGCCCTGCCTCCTTCCTGCGTTCACAATGCTCTGTGATGCTTCCTGTGACTGAATGGTTCATTATAGCCCTTTGTAGGCAAGCAGGTCCCTCTTGCCTTGCTTCACACCCAAGTCCACATTTCTTCTGCAGCCTGCCCCAATGAGCAACCCACATTATCCCTGAGCAGGATATAAGAAGCTTGTCTTGTGACAGAAGGCAGTCAGAAATGGCAGTGGCTTCTCTTTGTGTGGTCATCCGGACAGGCACATTGTGCTAGCAACAGTTCATAAAACCTGTTTTTCCCGGTTCTTTCCTTCTCTTGGAAACAACCTAAGATCAAGTATAGTAGCCAACCTTGTTCTTATTCATACATAGACTTATTGCATGCAGTTTTGACCAAACATGGTAAAAACTAAATTAGTTTTTAAATCAAAAGAAATGTCAAAAATAGATGTTTTCAATCTCTATGTACATTATACAACTCAGGTGATGGAGAGAAACTCACATTGTCCTTAGTTGTGTTTTCATTGTTTTGTATGTACTGAGCATTCCCTGTCCTGGATTTTGTAAAAAAAAAATAAAAAAACAAGAAAAAATCTGCTTTCCAGAAATCAAGGTAGAAGTTAATATGTTTAGTTGAAGTAATAAAGTAAGAATTTTAGATTTGTTGAGAAGCAGGCAGTGGAAGTTGGGTGGCATTGTGGGAAAAACGAATCAGGCATCTACAGTACAGTGCTGACCACTGTGCCTCCTGAGCATTCGTGGCTGTTTCTCCACAGTGGTCTCCTTGGAGCCATATGTCTGTAGATACCAAGGGTCTATGTACTAATGATGTAATGTGAAGGCAAACTGTCATGAAAACATAGTTTATCCTTAATCATTTGGTCTTAATATTGCATTCTTTCCTTTTCATTTCCACAGCTCTGCTGGGGACACGAGGCATGAGTAGAAAGGTGGAAAGTGGATAGAGGAGCAGGGGCTTGGGGACTTGAACCTCTGAGGCGTGGGACTGTGTTTTGTCTTGTGCAAATGGACACAGGGCACACAGAGCACACTGGCCATCAGCTCCTAGAAGCGCTCCCTCACAGAGGCCGTGGGGACAGGACAGGTGGCTGTTGAAATTGTGGTTGGGTCAGAATTTGAGGTTCTAAGGTTTAGTGAGAATTACTGTGAAATTCGAATTGCTAACCAAATTAAATACTATTTTCCAGAATTATATGTTACAAGAAGAAAGAGTAAATAAAGATCTGAAGGGAGTGGAGTTCAGGTTGTACTTTATGTACTTTACAAAAGATGAGTGACTAAGGAAAATAAAATTAGCCTTTTATTAGGGGTAAAACTAAGTCTGAGGTGATAAGAACAGAGCTGCTTATTCATAAACATGCAGTGAAGGTCCCTCTGCCCTGGCACAGGGCTCAGGAAACTGTCTACAGAGGAAGCAGATGCACGGCCTCTGGCTTGCAAAGTTCCTTACAGGATCTGTGAGGAATTGGAAGACATTCAAATGGGTCTCCAGTTGGGGGCCGGCCGCAGTGTGGGTGCAGTTCAGAAGAAAAGAGAGTTTGAACATAGTGCAGAAGGTCTTATGTGAGCCCGTTGTTACCTGAAGCAAGCAGAGGTCACTGAGTGCTCTCTAAGGCAGTGAGTGGCCCTTGGACACTAACACATTGGAGGTATTTTCTCCCTTGCTTAAAAAAAAATATGTTTTTAAAGTTGAAAATAATAAATGTTTTAGCCAAAAGCAGTAGGAGACAATTGTATAATTTTAATACATATTAGAAAGTTAATAAAATGATCAAAAATATAACTCATAATTTCATGAGGAATTTAAAACACTTGTACTGTGCTTACATAGATACTTAGGAAATGAGGAGGCATGGTGTTCTGCATATTATAATGCATCCATTCCTTATTACATCTTTTTTTTACAGTAGATACTAAGCTTGTTGATGCTTTGTGGTCAGAAATTATATCTGTGGCCCTAATTCTTAAAAGAGGATCTGTGCTTTGACCCTTGCTTTTGTTTGTTGGTATTATAGCCTCCTTGTTTCTTTCATACCTTTCTGACTTTTCTGTAGTTGAACAAGATGAGCCTTCTTTTTATGTATGCTACTTACTACTTTCTGAACTTTGTTGTCAGAGTCTTGTCCCCTGCTTATATTTCCCATTACTTCTTTTAAGCATTGTAAACACAGTCACTCTACATTCTGTGTCTGGCAGTATTCAGTTTGGAGGATCTCTGGCTTTGCCTGTTATTGTTTCTTGTTCTTTCTCTTGGTGGCTCATTTCCTTCACTGTTCTGGAAACTCAATCCTTAGCTCCTGCTTTATGGACTTCATCCCTGGGCATTTATGCCAAGTGAAATGCATGATGCCCTGTTAGATTTGACTGACTAACATAGTATTTTAGCTTCATTTATGGAACATCCTGTATTATGGGCTGACTCTGGCCACCCTACCCAATTTCTGAGAAATAGAAACTGATGGAGCATGGGCTGTTCCTGCAGTCCAGGCCCTGGAGGGGAGGGGTGTGAATTGCCCCTCTGTAAGCAGGGGTCTGCCTCCCCTCTAGTAGGAGTTGTTCTTCCATCCCCATCTCCCATGGACACATGTCCCCTGGCTCTCAACTCTTAGAAAGCCCCCAGATCCAGACAGCTGCAGCTTTGGTAACCTGGTTTTCAGCATGCATTCCATTCTGAGCCTGGGATCACTGCAGAGCTCAGCAGTGCATCTGATGACAGCTTTTCTGGAGGTTTCCCAGCAGAGACCCTTCAGGTCTTTACATTTCTGGAAATGCAAAACTCCTCCATTTCCTTTATGAGCTGAGGGCTGCTTTGGTGCCTTCTTGAAGATATGTCTGCACTGGAAATTCCACGTCTCATATGCTCAGTAGGTACTTGCCCAATGAGCAGCTCCCCAGGATGAAGGATTCATTAAATCCTTAGTCCTCCAGGCACAGAGGAAAACCTGGCTGGTGACAGAATTACTGCCTTTTTAATAATCAGCATTGTGTCCAGGAGAGATAGTCAGTGTCTTGGAAGCTCTAGATATTACAACTGACAGCTTCCTCCAACACTTGCTGCCGAGCCCACGTGACAGGAGCTGTGGTTTGCATTGTTTCATTGTCACTCAGTCAACGTTCATCGTGTCCAGTACTGCTGGGAGCATAGGGGCAACATCAGGCCCTGCTCTATAGGAGCTTGTGTCCTAGTGGGGAAGCAGATGATGATCAGATCTATAGCAGGGCATAGGGGCACAGGGGAGACAAGACAAAGCTGAGTAAGGCAAGAGCTGTTGTACAGGGGCATCTGGGGCAGTGAGGGATGGCCTCGCCTCAGGGAGCAGGTGGGCAGGAGCAAGGAAGAGCCCATGTGCTGAGGTTTGCATGACAGGGTAGATAGTGCACTGGAAGGTAGCAGGACAAGGTCAGGTGGCACTGTGGGCTACAGATGGAGCCTCTGCCCAGCTCTCAGTGAGGCTGTATAACTGGAGACATGTTTGAGGGGTAGCTGTGTGGCTTTGTGGGTATAACAGCACAGAGGTCAAGAAAAGTTGTTAGGGAGCATTTCCATGTCTTTGGTGAAAGATGATAAACCCAGCTGTAACCTGAGTACAGTCTTCTTCCCTGTTGCCAACCCTTGTTTTCCGAGCACTCACAAAGCCTCATCTCATTGAAGGATCAAGCACCAGAGGGTGATCAGGGGAAAGGATGTTCAGGGGAGAGGTTTGCACGTTCTGATCAGGGGAAAGGATGTTCAGGGGAGAGGTTTGCATGTTCTGTTCCTTCACCTGCTAGTGGATGTGCAGGGAAGAGACAGGGAGAAGTGCATACAAACAGTGCTGAAGTCACTGAAAAGTGGCAGTGGACAGCTTGGGCCCTGGGGTTTTAGAGATGGGGAGGCTCTTTGTAACAAGCGGACTTTGTGTGAGGGCTTTAGTCTGGAACCCCAGGCACACTTACTCATGAATCTTGGTGACCTTGTGTTTAGCTTTGTGTATGATGAATGGAGGGAGCCCAGGCAGGGCCCTCAGCAGAGTACTTCCTAGGAGAAGGGCGGGGAGGCGGGCTGCCCTACTTGTGCCTAAGCAGATTTGTTAGCTCCATTTGGAGTTCATGCAGTGAGAAGTCATTATTTCAACTTTCATGTTAGAAGAGTGTCCTTATAGTTGTGCTTTTCATTAGCGTTCAACGCAGAAACAGGTTTTTTAAAAGCATCAAAACCAGGACAGATTTCTTTCCCAATGACTCTTCCCTGGCTATTTGCCCACACCTGGCTCAGCAGATGTTATTTTAGTGACTCACCTTTACCTAACAGCTCTTGGCTTTAATAGAACACAGGCCTTTCTTTTCAGACTTACTCTGAGTTTGTGTTCATAAAGTGTAATTAAGTGTTGCCATTGCAGTAACAAGCACTATGACATCACTGTTTGGGAGCAGACCACCTCCCCATTCCCAGGAAGAGCAGGAATGCCACTAATCAGTGGGTTCTCCTGAGTGTGTCATGCCACAGGGTCAGGGCACTTCCTGCCAAGAGAAGGAAGGAGGCTAGTGATGAGGATCCCACCAGCTTTCGGTGGAGCCTGCTAGAGATGTGGTTTTATGTCAGGCATTAGGAGGACCAGGGAGGAAGGTTTGGGATGCTGCTTTGATGACTAGATGGTCAGCAAACCTTGAGAACAGTTTCAAGAGAGTATGGGAATTGGCTAGCCAGTGTTTTAGTTGCCTGCTAAAGGCTAAGATATTCTTATATTCCACTGGTTGAGTACCAGTGGAAACTGAGAGGATAGATGGAGTGGGGATAGAGAGGCAGAGGTCTCCAGGACCATCTGAGAGCCCAGGACATCAGGCAGCTGGGCTACTCTCCAGAGAGTCAGGGACATGCAACAGGAGTTGTGCCAGAGCCAATTGCTTCCTGTTTGATTAGACCTCACATCTAGTCTTCTGAGAGAGAGAGTGAGTGAGTAAGAGGCTCTGTTCTCCCCAAGAGACCCTCTCCCACTGATTGTCCACCAGTGAAATGTGAGGGGTGAGCAAGCTGACATGTGTTGCTTGCTGGGTCCCATCCCTTGTGACCACAAAGTATTGTAGGTATTGAAGTATCTCACTACTTAATTGACAGTTCTGGAGCATCTGGTGTCAGATTTATACTTGGTGGTGTTTCTCATGTAACCTTCTCCCTGCTTTCCTTAGGTCTTGGAAGCCTTTTACTTTCATCAGCTGTAAACTTGAATGGTGACTTTGGGTGCAGCATAGGGAGAAGGTGGAAGGCCTCATACTCACACTCCAGCAGCAGTAGCAGTATGGGAGCAGAGGTGAAGCTGGTGGGACTCTGAGTCCTAGATTCCTTCCCCTGCTGCCTGCATGTGTCAATGGGCAGATGACTTTGAACTCTAGTGGGAGCTCAGTATTTGGGACCAGTCATGAAGTGACTGGTGGGAGAAAGCTCCTGGCTGCCCATGTAGACCTCCTGTCCCTCTTGTATAGACCCGGGAGACCTGCTGGGGTAAATAGTTCCAGGATGCCCCTGTGATTGGATGGGATCAGGGCAAGACCTGACTCATTTGCCCCTTGAGTTTCACCAGTTTTGTCTTTGCTTGTCCTTGTGTAATATTAAGGGGAGTGCAGTCATCTAGATTAGTTAAGCCCCTGGGAGTCACCAATTTTGCTGAGGGTATTGAGTCTCCCAGAACTTCCTCATGGGTTGCTCTTGATTATGCAGCTCTTGAATCAGCCCTTGGCCTCTGGTCCTGCACTGTTGCTCTACAGGGTGGTTTACAGGCTTTCAGTCTGTTGATGGGAGCCCTGCCTTTCTATGGTGCCCATTTACTGCACCTTCTCTGAGCCAGACACCGCTCAGAATGCAGACAAAGGCCATCCCTGCACTCTGGAGACTTGGGATGGTAGGAGGAGCAGGCATGTGAACACAGTGTGATGTGGTACAGGGTCTTGAATTTCAAGACCTTCAAGGAGGCATGACATGTTGGTGTGAGAGCACAGAGGCTGTTAGTGGCCATTTGGTGGTACCAGAGCATGTATTACATGGATGGAAGGAAGGTGAGCAGGAGTGAGGTTCACACAGGTTGCAATTGACGTGCTGAGGAGTTTCTCTCCAGTCCTAACTCATGTGGAAGCACTGTGAGCAGTTCAGATAGAGCAAAACTGGACAGTGTTCTGTGTTGTATGACCAAGTTCTGGATTGCATGGTAAAGAAAGGAATTTTATCTGTGTTGAGGGAATAATTAAGATTCTCAGAGAAGCTGGAATTTGAACTAGGGTTTAAGATTTGTAGATTTTGAGTAACTCATTAATGTGAGAAAGTCTGTGAGGTAAGAGAACAGAGTAAAGCTCAGAACAGTTGGTTGAAGTTGACATTTGGAAGTGGAAGATGTAGGGAGAGGATTGAGAAGACCTTTCCTGGCCGGGTAATAGCAGGAACCACTGCATGGCACTCTGAGGTTGGTTGAAGGAATTGGAAGCCCGCTGTGTGGTTGGCAATGGGCAGGCCATGTAGAACAAGGTTGGCCTGCAGGATCAGTCTGGTATCGTGGCCTGCAAAGCTGGAGAAGAGTTAGACTTGAAGGAGGGAATGTGGAGCAGGGTCTAGAGGACAATGAGATGAGCATGACTTGAGCAGTATTTACAAACATGTTTTTCATTGGCCATCCCTCCCCCCATTTCTGTGCTTGGAATGGACCCTGTACATATTTGTGAAAATACTGAATGTGTCCCTGATAGGCTGCTGGTTTTTTAGTCATTTTCCAGTTTACCAGGTCACTTTTTATCTCCATGAGTCCTTCCATGTGTTAGGCAAACTAATTTGGCTTGTACTTCCCTGACTCGGTTCCTCCACGTCAGTGAGGCCAGTTGCTGTGAAGATACTGTGTTCCCTACTGGTGAGCATCCAAGTCAGGGTGACAGAATCACCTGTCTGTTTTATGATTTCTGTTTCTTTGCCATCTTGAGTTGATTTCACTTTTCAGGATCAAGTTCTCTTTCATCATAAAGATATTTTTACTGACTTTAATAAGTTAGCAAGATGATGTGTTTATGAAATTCACTTTAATAAGGAAAATTTTGCAATAAACAGAAAAGCTCTTGATCAGTTTATCTAAATAACCTCAAGACTGACTAGATCTGTTGCTTTGACTTTACTCCTAGCATTCAGACCGTACTTAGAACTCCATTTGTTGTCTAGTTAATATCTTAAAATACACATTTTCAGCTTGGAAGTTCTTTGGGTAAATGTTTACTACCTTCAGCCTGCTCCCCATTAGTTAAGGCTGGAAGGGAGAGAAGATTTCCACTTCCCTTGTGGCTCTCTGTGTGCTCTGTAGAATCAAGGAAACCGACATTATCTGTTTGTCCCAGTTATTTATATTTCTGTATGGAAATTGTCAACAGAAAATTAGCATAGAAGATGAGCTTTTTACCACGTACATCGATTTGAACATAACTGTGGATTATGTTGTAGCCCCCAAAAATTCTCATACAAAATGGAAAGGGGATGTCTTAGATACAATACAAAATCCAGGATTGGTTTGACTTTGACATATACAGAAAATCCACTTTCGTTTTAGAATTGTAGAAAGCATACTGTTTTCAGGTGTTCAAGCAAATGCTTAGGTTAGGAGCTTTTGTGATATCCATTGCTATGCATATTAGCTAAGTATGAATGTACGTGTAAATTCAGTAGAGCGTCAAGTAGTAAATAGAAGGCATTTCTTTCTTTTTTTTTATTGTTGTGCTAGGTGAGGGTACATTGTGGCATTTACAAAAGTTCTTACAATATAGCAAATATATCATACTTGAATTCACCTCCTGAAGGCATTTATTTCAAAAAGGTACTTTTTCAGAGTTGACTCTGATAAATTGAATTTTTTGAAAATTAACTTGAATTTTATTTGATTTATGCTGTATTGTAATGGAAATTTACAATATCAAGGAAATGGCTTTAATTTCTATAATATTCTTCCTTGAAATTAATGAAAAATTCTAAGCAGAGCCTCATTAGCATTTATATGTAATAATGGAAAATAGGAGTTGGAAATTGGAATCCCCAAATCACCCCAGAACTATTCAGTAGCTTGGAGTTCCTCAGAGCATCTAGAGCAGGCAGATCAGTGGTCCCTAATAGAGCCTATCTTCTCCTCAGTAGATGACGCAGACCCAGCAGACACTGGCAGACCTCATGAAAGCCTCTTTTTACCTTTAAGTTCACCTATGTACGGTAAGAAAACAGAGACCTGGTGCTAGAACACATACGCAGCTATATGCACGTGTTCCAGGAAAACCCTGGGGTTCCCCTCCACATGTCCCCCAAGGGCGCTGCACTGAGACACACTTGAATGAAGGGGTTTGAAGAAAGGGCACAGTCAGCATAGCAGGTCAGATGGGTGGTGGGCACACACCCAAGAAACCTTGCGGCTGAAACCTTGAACAGTTGCATAACATTACACTGATGGACAAATTGATGGAAAACTGCAGAGAATTGTAGTAGATGATTGAGGGAAGACAAAGCTGTTTATTTTCAAAAGTCCATACACTAAGTTGCAGTTTAATTCCACTGCTACTTATATGGTGGAGTTGTAAAAGGCTTCTGGACTGGGTAACAGAAAGATCTGTGCATGCCTCAGTTTCAGCCTGCCACAGTCTAGCCAAGTCATTGCGGGCAAGTCCAGGTCACTTAACATGAGCTTTCTGAGGTAGAGGCTCTTCTGACTTGCTTTTTCCTGTTGTCAGGACCACAGGAAACAGTGGTAGTAAAGACCTGTGTCGACTGCACACTTGTGCCAGTAAGAGTGTAGATGGCCACATAGGGCATCACCTATAGATGAGTGCTAGGAGGAAGAGGCAAAGTAGGGCTCCTTATTGGTTCCTCACGGCAAAGGGGCAGGATCTGAGCTTGGGAGTATCTCAGCCAGGGCAGTGGCATGGCAGCAGCTGGAGAAGAGGTGTGCATGTGCCAGAGCAGTATGGCTTTGGCTGTGCTCAGGTCTGCTGGAGACTGATGGTCATAACTCAGCCACTGGGAAGGCACTCAAGTAGGTTAGTTTGCCTTCTCTTTCTACTGTCAAGTTAGTCACACTGAAATAAGTATTTCTTTCCTACTTGTTGTTTTCTATAAAATAGCACTTCTTTTTCTTTTTATTAAACCAGCAGTTCTTTCATTCACAAAATTCTATGTAGAGTAGTAGGTAGGGCTGTGGAGAACTGGAGGCTGTTTTGTACACCTGACCTCTGGACACAGAGCAGTTTGTCCATAGCAGAGAGTCAGTGACATCTGGTGTCAGTAGCTGCTTTCAGAGGGGCCTTCTCAGTGGTATGGGTGCTCTCTAGCTGAGTGACTCATTCTTCTGCACCCTACATTTCAGCTCTATAGCAAACGAGGTTATTTACATTCTTTTTCCCTCTTTCTTGACTTCTTTTGGGTTATTTTCTACAACAGTTCTATTTGTATTATGTGTGTGTACCTCAGTCCTGTGGCAGGAACTCCGAGTAACACAGCTGCATGGGCACCACACCCATCCAACAAATTGTCTTTTGGGAATCCTTAGCTCCAGAAGTTCTGCTCTGTCCTTTTTGTTTCCCTGTCTTCTCCTTACTGTTGTCATTTTTCATTCAGTTCCTAGAGCATAATTGTGCATTTTTCATAACAGCTGTTTCAGTGTCCTTGTTCCCTAAGTCATACTCTCTGTCATTTCTAGATAGCCTGATTTTCCTCTCTGGCTGTGGATCACATTTGCTGCTTTCCTGTGTCTGGAAGTGTTTCGTTGTCTGTAATACATGGTGAGCTTTATGGTTTTCGAGTGCTAGATTTAGTTCTATTTCTGTGACAAGTGTTGGAATTTTCTGGCAGCAGTGAAGGTCCTTACATATCATCATTAGGCCTGTCAGGACTTGAGTTTCAGCTTTTCAGTGAGTCTCGAGTAGCCTGTCTTCAGGAATAGTGTGGCTGGTGGGGGTCTCTCGAGTTCCTTTGTGTGCAGTGAGAGACCGGCAAGAACTCCACTGATCCACAGCCCTGGATGACCAGCTCTGGATGTGTTCTGCTTACAGCTCCAAGAAGCTATCTTTGCCCACTCACAGAGTTTCACTTGTGCTACATGGAGGGGTCCTCAGCCAAAAAACAAATGGGTCCCCATGCAAATTTCTGGAGCTGTTTTTCTTCTTGATCCCCCTTCCTAACCACTCTGTCCCCCAGATTCTAGCCATTTTGGTCTACTCAGAGTCAGGTGGGATACCAGTTTTCAAGTTTCTGAATGCTTCTGCTCAGAGAGTTCAGACCCTGTTACACACCCATGGAGAAAAGCTGATGACTATAATTTGGTGGTGGTTGATCTAGTCCCTGTGCTGGAGTCTAGTGCCAAGGGACCACCATGATCCAAGTTGGCTGAAGTCCAGCATGTGGTTATGGGAGGACTTTTCTATGGCTGGGCTTCTGTCAAGACCAGGACTGAAGTGTCCTCCGGCTGCCCCACTCAGGCCATGTGCTGTGCTGTCTCGTGCATTCACTTCCCTTTCCCCTTCCTCCTAAACTGCCTCTTCTTCTCACTGACCCTCATCCCTTCTGTCTGCAGGCTCCATCCATGTTGTTTAGGTAGGATTTCCCCATCCTTCCCTTCCCCATCCTTCCCTCTCGTTCACCTTCTGTGTGTGCTTAGAGCTTCTCTCACGTTTCTTCATGTGTGTTCTGCATATTTTTTAAAGCTAGAGAAGCTAGGACTGCCTTTCGCTCACACTCTCAAAGCAGTTAGCACACAGTGCTTGTGTGTCAAAGGCATTCAGTATACTGTAGGAGGAGTGTCTGTACAGAATTTGTGTGGGTTTTCTCCATGCAGCCATCTGAGAAGCATTGGGGAGCACCTGTATGACCTTGGCCTTCATAATGCAAACACAGCCTGGCTGTGGCATGTCAAAGTTCTTCTACATGTAAAACAAGTCACAAACTCAATGGCATTGGCATCATTTTGAATGCAAAGAGTGTCACATCTCTGCCACCTCTGAGGCTACAGCTTGGTGAAGTGCCCCATCTCTTACATCTCCCATTGCCTGACGATGGCACTGTGGGTGCTGACTAAGTAATTGTGGAGTAAGTGCTCTTACGCTATGGGAAATTCCTGTTCTCAGCCATGGTGAATTCTCCAGCCCTATGGGCCACATGGCCTCTGGCACAACTCCTGGACTCTCTTTGTAATGTGGGAACTGCCATAGCCGACAAAAGAGCGAGTGGGCAGGACAGTACCAGGAGCACCTCATTTACAGGGATAGTCAGTGACCAGAGCTGAGCTGCAGCCAGTTTGCTGATCTCTGTGCAAGGCATTAAGCGGCCATGGGCCTAGTTAGACTCTTAAGAAGATGAAGCCACAGTTTAGTGGCTTCCACATTGTTGAATTAAAGCCATTCTGGTTGTCAGCAGCTGCTGCTCCACTTGTTGTTTTTCATAACACACAGCTCCATTTCTTATGTCCTAAGCACATAAGTCTGGAGGGGCATCAAGTGTTACTTGTAATGGGAAACGCGGGAAACAGCAGGGCGTGGTAGCACAAGTCACCCACAGCCTGGAGAGGGCAGACGAGGTGTGCAGGGACTGTGGCTGTGTGCCCTGGGCAAGTGAAGTGGCCTCGTTTTATGAACGAAGAAATACCTGCATGTCTGTAAAGTTGAAAAGGTACAGAAGGTGTGTCAACAGGAGCCCCAGCCACTCAGGGCCCTACCCAGAGCAACCTTGCTTGGGTTTGTCTTCCATGTGTCAGCATTGTGTGTTGAAGGGCAAGAGTGGGGGCTGGGGGGAGCAGGAAGGGGAACCAGCAAGTTGCAGGTGCCATTAACCCCATTCATGGTGACAGCCAGGGATTGTCTGTTTCCATTGTTTTAAATGTTAGTTTAAATGTGGCCTCTGACACAGATTTTCACATAATTAAATATTGAGGAAACTCGGGGAGAAGTGGGGGGTGCTTCTGCAAATGGTCAGGCACAGTTACCTTCTCATATCTCCGGTGGTGATGGGGGTAGCAGGGGGACAAGTCAGAATTGCCATGGGGTGGGGGTGGATATACAGTTCAGTCTGTTTTGCCCACAGAAAAAAATGCAGACCCAGATGCCCAAGCAGGCTGGGTGCAGTGTGCGCCCTGCTTCACAGGTCAGGATGGAGCCCACACTTGCCCACCTCCAGAAGAGCAGTGCGAGCTCCAGGGGACTCACTGTCAGCCTGGCTCCTGACAGGGGCTCTGGTGTCAGCATTAGTCTAGCCCAGGTTGCAGGTGGTTCCTCCCTGTCTCCAAACCTTGATGTGGACCACTTCATCTGCCTGGAACAAACCATCTATCTCAGCTCTCTGTGGGAGTACTTTGAATTCTCAGTTTGCAGTTTACTGTGGTTTTCCTCCCTTACTTTAGTTGAGTTACTTCTTGATTTTTAATGGAAAATATGGGGAAAGCACTTCCTGAAAGAATTAAACTTGCTAAATTCCATGAATTTAGTGAGTCCAAAATGCCTTGAGTTCAGAGGCACAGTAAGGGCTATGACTCACACAGGTGTTCACTCTCCTCTCCTGTTCCTGATCCTGCTGTTCTCAGACTGCTCCCCTTGCTTGTTCTGCAAATACTCACGTGGTACTCTGCAGTCACACTGCCCCTTGAGGCAGAGGCTGTGACACTCCCTTTCCCCAGGCATCCTTGGAACTTTTCCTCATGTGAGAGTGTACTGGGGTTTGGAGGCTGAAAGTTTTTGTTTTAGGGGGTTTTAGGGCCTTGCACGTGCTAGCACTAGTACTCAAGCCAAACCCCAGTCCTTTTGTTTATATTTTTGTTCTTGAGATAGGGTCTCATTAATGTTGCCTAGGCTGGCCTTGAGCTCTTATCCTCCTGCCTCTGCCTCCCAAGTAGCTGGGATTACAGGTGCAAGCCACTATGCCCAACTGTATTTAAATTGGATCCTGACACAGTTAATAATGTAAATGAAGCTGATTTTGCATTCTCTTAGTGTGCATTGTTCCAAATAAAAACACTCTCAGCAGTCCTTGTTGCCTTACAAGCACTAAAAAGAGACCTCGCCCTTCCCCTAAATTTCAGAAGCCAGTTAAGTGCCCCAAAGAAGTCCAGAGAGTTGATTTTGTGCTGCAATTAATAGTTACTGGCTGGGCTCAGCAGGTTTGATATTCTAGTTTTTTTTTTTTTTTTTTTTTTTTTTATTTTTCTATGACTTACTTCCATGTTTTTTTTTTTTCATTTTTCTTTTATTATTCATATGTGCATACAAGGCTTGGTTTATTTCTCCCCCCTGCCCCCACCCCCTCCCTTACCACCCACTCCACCCCCTCCCGCTCCCCCCCTCAATACCCAGCAGAAACTATTTTGCCCTTATCTCTAATTTTGTTGTAGAGAGAGTATAAGCAATAATAGGAAGGAACAAGGGGTTTTGCTGGTTGAGATAAGGATAGCTATACAGGGCATTGACTCACATTGATTTCCTGTGCGTGGGTGTTACCTTCTAGGTTAATTCTTTTTAATCTAACCTTTTCTCTAGTTCCTGGTCTCCTTTTCCTATTGGCCTCAGTTGCTTTAAGGTATCTGCTTTAGTTTCTCTGCATTAAGGGCAACAAATGCTAGCTAGTTTTTTAGGTGTCTTACCTATCCTCACCCCTCCCTTGTGTGCTCTCGCTTTTATCATGTGCTCATAGTCCAATCCCCTTGTTGTGTTTGCCCTTGATCTAATGTCCACATATGAGGGAGAACATACGATTTTTGGTCTTTTGAGCCAGGCTATAGGTTAATTCTTTTTGATCTAACCTTTTCTCTAGTACCTGGTCCCCTTTTCCTATTGGCCTCAGTTGCTTTAAGGTATCTGCTTTAGTTTCTCTGCATTAAGGGCAACAAATGCTAGCTAGTTTTTTAGGTGTCTTACCTATCCTCACCCCTCCCTTGTGTGCTCTCGCTTTTATCATGTGCTCATAGTCCAATCCCATTGTTGTGTTTGCCCTTGATCTAATGTCCACATATGAGGGAGAACATACGATTTTTGGTTTTTTGAGCCAGGCTAACCTCACTCAGAATGATGTTCTCCAATTCCATCCATTTACCAGCGAATGATAACATTTCGTTCTTCTTCATGGCTGCATAAAATTCCATTGTGTATAGATACCACATTTTCTTAATCCATTCGTCAGTGGTGGGGCATCTTGGCTGTTTCCATAACTTGGCTATTGTGAATAGTGCCGCAATAAACATGGATGTGCAGGTGCCTCTGGAGTAACAGTCTTTTGGGTATATCCCCAAGAGTGGTATTGCTGGATCAAATGGTAGATCGATGTCCAGCTTTTTAAGTAGCCTCCAAATTTTTTTCCAGAGTGGTTGTACTAGTCTACATTCCCACCAACAGTGTAAGAGGGTTCCTTTTTCCCCGCATCCTCGCCAACACCTGTTGTTGGTGGTGTTGCTGATGATGGCTGTTCTAACAGGGGTGAGGTGGAATCTTAGTGTGGTTTTAATTTGCATTTCCTTTATTGCTAGAGATGGTGAGCATTTTTCCATGTGTTTTCTGGCCATTTGAATTTCTTCTTTTGAGAAAGTTCTGTTTAGTTCACATGCCCATTTCTTTATTGGTTCATTAGTTTTGGGAGAATTTAGTTTTTTAAGTTCCCTGTATATTCTAGTTATCAGTCCTTTGTCTGATGTATAATTGGCAAATATTTTCTCCCACTCTGTGGGTGTTCTCTTCAGTTTAGAGACCATTTCTTTTGATGAACAGAAGCTTTTTAGCTTTATGAGGTCCCATTTATCTATGCTATCTCTTAGTTGCTGTGCTGCTGGGGTTTCATTGAGAAAGTTCTTACCTATACCTACTAACTCCAGAGTATTTCCTACTCTTTCTTGTATCAACTTAAGAGTTTGGGGTCTGATATTAAGATCCTTGATCCATTTTGAGTTAATCTTGGTATAGGGTGATATACATGGATCTAGTTTCAGTTTTTTGCAGACTGCTAACCAGTTTTCCCAGCAGTTTTTGTTGAAGAGGCTGCTATTTCTCCATCGTATATTTTTAGCTCCTTTGTCAAAGATAAGTTGCTTATAGTTGTGTGGCTTCATATCTGGATCCTCTATTCTGTTCCACTGGTCTTCATGTCTGTTTTTGTGCCAGTACCATGCTGTTTTTATTGTTATTGCTTTGTAATATAGTTTGAAGTCAGGTATTGTAATATCTCCTGCATTGTTCTTTTGACTGAGTATTGCCTTGGCTATTCGTGGCCTCTTGTTTTTCCATATAAATTTAACAGTAGATTTTTCAATCTTTTTGATGAATGTCATTGGAATTTTGATGGGAATATTCTAGTTTTTATTTGCTCATTTAAAGTTGAATTTGCAAAGGTGAAACCAGCCAAACAAATTGTCTTGACCCCAGCTGAAGGGCTGCTGTGAGCAGATGTTTGTATGCACCTAGGTGTGGGTTAGTGTTCAGTGACAACTGAAATTGAAAACCCTTGGGCATCCTGATGCAGGGTATCTCCAGGGCTGTCCGCTGGCCATTGCTGATAAAATGTAAACCCTTTTAGATGGTCTTTTGAGGAGATATAAACATTCTGTTCTTGGGATACAGTTCTGTTCATTGGTTCAACAAATAAAAAGAAACCTTTCTTTAGATAGGCTGGCAGTTGAATCAGCACTGGGTTTTGGTGGCATTTCTGCTGGGACTTGGGTTTGGGGAAGGTGCCTGAAAGTCTTGCCTAGTGCAGCTCCAGGCCACCCTCCCCAGACCACAGGATTTTGGCAGGGAGTCTGCTCTGTTCTGCATGCTGGTCTTCTCCCCCGTGTGCATCCTTTTCCATGTTCTTTTGTACAGACCTGCCCAAGTGTCTTGCATCATAGAAAGCAGAACATCTCTGGGTGAGTGTCCTGTCACTGTTGCACACTACCACACACTGAGTGGCCTAGAACAGCACAGACCTATCCTCCTACAGTTCCAGCTCAGAGTCCTACAGTAGACATACTAGTCTGCTCCATTGTTTCTAGAGACCCCAGGGAGAATCTGCTTCCTTCCTTCATAGCTTCGAGAAACGCCTGCATTCCCTGGCCTGTGGCCTCATGTCAGTCTTACTGTTGTGTCCACACCCAGATGACCTCCTTGCATCATGCATTTATAGGCCTAGTGGCTATGGTAAGGTCATGTGGTCACAGGTTGCAGAGATTAGGGGCTGGACACCCACCATAATACACCCCCCATTCAGTGTCTCTACCCAGTGCCCTTCTACACACACTCATACACATAGGCATGTACATGTCTGCACTCACACAAAGATGCCCTTGCCTGGTTAAATGCTTCTTTTTGTGAATAAGTAGCCAGCTAGTGTACACTTCTTGGCCACTCTCTGACTTGAGGCCCTGTGTGTTGCCTGCTGTGATCATGGCCCCTTCCCCACCCCATCCTTTCTCAGCCCCATTCCAGACCTGCTCATCCAAGACACAGTGACATCTTCTCTGCTTAGTGTCCCTGATGTTCTTTAAAATCTGGACAGTGCCACCTCTCTTAGTACCTGGCAGTGGCTTCACAGCCTTATCTCCAGCTGGACACCCAGTTCTTGGTCATCTGTGGAGGCAGACCTAGAGCCCACCTCCCTGGGAAGACCACCTCTCTCCTGTCACCTTCGAGAAGAAACAGGTGTTGGTGTCAGTCATTACTCCCTTGGCCAGAGTAGACCTGTGGCTCTTCTGGCTCAACTTTACACCAACACTGTTGCCAGAACCAGAGCCCACAGTTCTCCTTCCTGCCCACCTCTTGTCTCCTCCAGTCCCAGAAGCAACACTTAGTCTTTCTGACCCCATATCTCCCACTACTTCCTGCCACATCCTTGTTCTCTGCCAGGTAGCTGCAGGTGTTTGTTCCCTGTCACAATCCCAGTCATATCCTGCTGGGCTGCCTCAGTCTGACTAGTTGATTTTGTCAGCTTGATTGGATTGAAAAGCAACTAGAAGATTAGTAAAGCACAGCTCTGTAAGTATCAACGAGGAGTTTCCAGAGAGGGTTAGACAATGGGGGCTGTGACTTCATGAATGGTCTAATTCCTTGATGGATTCTAGATATGATGTCATTACTGGGAGGTGGTAAAAGATAGGAGGTGGGAGGAAGTAAGTCACAGGGGGTGTGTCCTTGGCCTGGCTCCTTCCTATGTGTATCTTTCTCTGTTTCATGAAATTAAGAGGTCTCTGCAATGTACTCCTGCCACCATGATGTTCCGCTTAAGTGCATGGGGCCAAAATAAATCCCTCCTCCCTTAAGTTGTTTTTGTAAAGTATTTGGCCACAGCGACAAAAAAGCAATACACCAGGTAAATGACGTCCACCTCCTTACTGGTCTCTTCCCAAGATGACCAACTCCTAGATAAGCTAGACTTTTTCCTTTTATGTCCCAAATGATGCCTGGCACTTACGTCATTCACACCATGCTCCAGGCCAGAGGCAGAGTCAGCCTGCACCACCTGCCTCTCCCATTCCCAGTATAAGTCAGCCACTTCCAGTCTCCAGACAGCGTGAGTTACAACTCCCTCAAGTGCCGCATACTGGAAAAGGTGGAGGAGATCCAGGCCTCAGGGATCATCGGAGCTCAGTGTGCCTTCTTCATCTCTGAGATGTTTGGTCTTGGACACAGTGTCCGTGCTGCTGTACTCACATGACATGGACTTGAGGGTCTGTGCTCTGTCCCTGTGTGGCCACTGTGGGAAGGCTGAGACAGTGTGTGTCAGAGGCCTGTGCTAGAGGCAGCCTCAGCTAGCAGTATAGCTAGCTACCAAATGCCTTTTGCTGGCTAAAGAAAAAGGTTTTAGTACCGATGCTTACAAACAGAATTTGGAAGCTGTGTATATACGTATGTGTATTGCATAGCATGTACAAATTTACTGTTTGTCCATATTGATTGAAATATGAGAAAAATCTCATTGTTTTGTTCCCACTACTATAATTTTTTTTGGCAGTGCTGGGGTTTGAACTCGGGGCTTTGCACTTACTAGCAGGCTCTGTACTACTTGAGCCACACTTCCAGTCCTTTTTGCTCTGGTTATTTTGGAGGCAGGGTCTTACTTTTTGCCTGGACCATAGTTCTCCTATTTTATGCTTCTTACTGTATCTGGAATGACAGATGCACGCCCCCACCTCCGTGCCCACCTTTTGTCCATTGAACTTTTACCCCTGGGCTGGCATGGAACCACAGTCCTCCCCTTCTCTGCCTCCCAAGTAGCTAGGATTACAAGTGCAAGCCACTGTTTCTGGCTCCCACTAATGTAACTTGATGAAAGAAACTGCTTGAGTGCCCTGTAGCCACATAACAATCTTCCATCTGCATTTAAGCTTCTGGTCTGCTGCTCCCTGTGAGACCTCCACCGGGGCAGGCACTTTCTGCTATGCCCTTCCTAGCCAGTGGCCAGCCTGCCATCGTATCTTCACACACAATCATCTTCTTACAGAAGGGCACTGTCGTGGCTGCATGGAGCATCCTGCTGTTGCATCTTAGACCCCTATCTTGCCCTTTGCCCCATTTTGTGCCTGGGGGCTTCCCTGCGGGCTGCTATACCTGGCTGGTAGAGCCAGCCAGAGGTATTGGCAGGGGTTGATGCCAGTTGATGGAGGGAAAAGGCTGAGATCTTTGTTCTCACAGCTCCATTCCCACCAAGCAACAGCGCCTATTAGCTCCCTCCTACAGCTTTGACTTCTGACTTTAATAGCTATTTCTTGCCTTGGCCCCTTCAGGTCTTGCCATTCAGCACTACCCACTGGCATACTCACTGTACTGACCTCCCTAGCCCTGCCCATGTGTCCCCCCAGCTTCTTGTTAAACTCTCTCTTTTCCCTAGTGTTCTTTCTAGCCAGGACACTGGCAGCCAGTGACCTCTTCACCCACGATTCCCTACTGGTGTTTCAGAGCATACCTGACATCTCCAGTCACAGTGCTCAAAGCATGAGAGTGATCCGTCTCCCACCTCCAGTTCTCCCCCAGTGTCACCCCTGCATCCTGTGCCTTCCCTTCACGTGTGTGTCACCCTCCTGTCCTCAGTGAGAACACACAGGCCAGGGAACCCTCAAGGAGCAGAGGCTCGCTTGGGTGTTGCATGACAGGTGGATTAAAGATGGGGTGGGCGAGGCAGGGAAAGCCTTCCTTCACAATGCAATGCATTTCTCCCTGCAGCTGCCGGGACGTAAGTACCGCCCTGGGTACAATGCTGATGTGGGTGACAAGTGGATCTGGCTGAAGTGAATGGTGTCCTCCACTCAGGCTGTGACACAGTGATGAAGACGTCTCTGATCTACCTGACTCAAGGGCTCCATGGAGATCTACAGTTATGAGGGAAAAAAAGAAAACCCAAATGTTCAGGAAATTGCATAGTAGAAGTGGCCTAGAAAAAGCAGTCTACCCTGTGTGTCGTTAATGGATTTGAAAGAATCAACTCAATTTTAAAAGTTTTGGAACTTTGGAACTTTACTTTAGAATCATCCATAATTATCACAGGAAAGGAAAAAAAGAAACAGGTCTGCTAATAAAAGACTGGACTTACTAGAAGTATGTCATCTTACCACAGTGGCTGTGTCACACGGCTTTTAGTGCTGTTCTCCCAACTTCAAGAAATAAAGCCAACTCTGTGCAACTCCTCTCTTGCATCTGCACCTGTTGTCCCCTCTTTCATGCCACCATGCTCAGCCACTGTGTCCCCCTTTATCCCAGCTGATGCATTTTGTTTAATTCAGATGTATCATATTGAATAGTTTTTCTCTCTGTTTTAGCAATGTACATTGGCAAAAAGAAAAAAAAAGTAAAAGTTACAAAAAGAGGAGGAAATCACCATAGGCTTATGGAACAATGTATTCTAGAAGGAAGGTTAGAAAAGGTCACACTGACATCCTCAGTGGGTTTCCGACTCCTTCTGAAAGGAGAGCTGAGCTGGGAAGGAAGGAGGGGGAGAGAGCGTGCATGGGGGAGGGGAGCATTGTGTCAGTGAGTGAGATAAAACTCAAAGGAAAGTAAATTCTGTTGCCCCGAAGGCAAGTTGCCAATCAGAAATGAGTAATGAGAAGGAACACATCTTGTTAATCACCTCTGTTGAAACTTAGAAATAAAATTTGTGAAAGCGAGTTGCAGTTCAGCATTTTTATCCCAGACTTAGGCTATAAGTCATGAGCCCATTAAATTGTGAGTTTTCCACTGTGGAGCTCCGCTGTGTCCATTGCCATAGCTTCTAGCCACATGTGGCAGTTTCCATTAATTAAAATTTAATGCAGGTCAAGAGCTCCATGGCCACATGGCCTGGGACCTGTGTTACACAGAGCAAAAGAGAACATTGTCATCGTGGCGGAAAGTCATTTGGCCTCCCTGCTGAGGAGCAGGTGGAAGGATGCACACATGCACGCCCTCTCCTCCTTCCTTAGAAGGTGAAAATAACGCTTCCCAGCAGCTTTTGCACTGAGATCCAGCTTTAGTGGCAGCTGCTCCAGACATGAAATGAAAGTGCGGCTAGGCATTGGGCCAGTCTTAGAGTGTTTTGGTCTGAGTGCCTCATGAACCCATTAGGAAGTGGAGGAGAGAGAGAAAGCATTCTCTTGGATGTTCCCACTGTCAACTGTAAGGTGCTGGCTGAGTACAGAAGCCTTCATGGTGGGCAGGAAGTGGTCTCAGCAATCCGACAAGGGTCTGCCACGTGGTCAGGACTGCTCCGAGGAGGCCTGTCTGTGCAGGTGCAGACGGGTCCACTGAGAGCTCCCGAGCATTCGTGTCTGATGCTGTGTGGTTCCGTTCTCGTTGCAGTGTGACGCTTACGATTTGTGGTACTGAGGAAGTCCATCTGCTTTGATTCCTGGTGTTTTCTATGCATGCTGAGCCAAGAAAGGCGAGTAGGCATTCCAAGTCTTTTTTCCAAATGCAAACTCTAGAACGGAGACTAGTGGGGCCCTAATCTCCTCATTTCACACAGTACGTGATTTAGTTAGAGAAAAATGCTTACAACCCTTCAAAACAGCCCAGGGCTGAAATGAAATGGTCCACTTTGGACATTCTGTGTTGGAATGCTCAGTACCTTGAAGATGAGGAGCTAGGCACATTGTTGCAACAGTGTATCTGCCTTTTGTATTGAAGAGAAAGTACTCATTTTTTTCCCTAAAATATCTGTTCTGTCAAATTTTGTAACCAAAAGAATGGTTGAGAACATTGGGTTTCTTAGAAGAAATCATGGTTTCTCCTCTCTACTCCCATAAAACAGGGCTTGGCCTGGTGGGCAATGGCAGGTTCCCAAGCACCACATTAGGCTTGTGCTGACTCCAGTCTGCTTGCAGCCATCGAGCTGTGGTGAGTTGAGCAGCTGCCTCGCCTGACTGGATATGTGGTCAGCAAGAAAAGCAGGTGAAGAGGTGACCGTCTTCAGAGTGCAGGGCCACCAGGTAGACCCAAGAGCCTGCAGCTGTGTTGTGCTGCAGTTTAGGTGTTGGATTCCGCAATGCAACAAATGAAAAAAAGCTCCTCTTGCTTCACAGTTGTCCTTTTTTTCCAAAGCCCTAGCTACTAATGGCTTGGGATCTTTCTGTGTCCTGTTTACCAGAAAGGGACTTGTGGATTGGCTATGCTTAGCAGTGCCCAGGTCAGAGCCAGGACGCAAGCTGGCAGCTGCTCTCCGCTGAGACAGCAAGGAATCTGCTGAGCAGATCTGCAAGGCGGGTTCAGCAGAGGATGTCAGTTACCACTGTGCATTGGACTTGTAGAAGAAAAGGGTGTAGCAATAGCTGCTGGCCAGTCAGAATTGGGTGAACGAAAGTGTGCGGCCAGTAATTTGGGGTTTTACATCTGGATCTAAGCAAAGCTGGACACCTGCAGCTATGTTGTAGGAAAATCACCTGGGAGGAAGCAGAGGCTGCTGCTCCCTGCTGAGTTTTGCAGCACAGGGTGTACAACTCACAGCCCTCCAGAAAGTATGGAAACCCAGTCCTTATCCCAGACCGTGAGTGGGTAGGCAGCACACCAGCACAGTTCTAGAATCATCTTTCCTGTGAATTGGTTGGTCCTTGTGCCCACGATGGCTTGTTTCCCTCCTGGTTTGGCCTGTGTGTGCTATGCTGCTCCTAGGTGCTGGCCCCGGCCTTCTCTGCTGGCGTGCTTATTTCCTGCAGTGCTGAATGTGCAGAGCCTCCCATGGTCTCCATCTAGACTCCTTCCATCCCTCCCACCTTTGGTCTCTTAGGCAGAAACCCAGAGTACCCGGTGTCCACAGTGGGGCCACGTGGACATCCACAACCAGAATCCGTTGTCCATTTTGACCCTGATGGTCGCCTCCCTCTCCATGATCCCGTTTTCTGTGTCAGTTTCTCTCCCCTTTCCCCCAACTCTCCTCCTGTGCTAGAAGTTGTCCTGAGGCCCCAGTAGGCCTCACATCAAGTCAGCCCGTGACCGCAGTCCAGACAGCCTTCGCCTCTTGTGCTACACCGCACTCCGCCCCACCTGGACTTTTCAAGAAGCCACCTTAGAAAGACAGGTAGGGTCTGGACTGCAAGGAGCTGATCAGCTGGTCTCTCCATCAACTCAGCATATCTGATGGGTCAGGTCCAAACTCAACAGTGAACACTGGCGTTAGCCAAGGGGCATGATTTTCTGGTACTATTTCCAGAAGCATCTCTGCCATCCTGAAATCTGAAACACCTGCACGGGTTCTCAGGCCTCGAGCACCTGATACTGTGATGGTCCTACCGCCCACTTCTGGCCACCATGCAGATCTTGCCCCAGTCCCACCCTCTTGAGGTTGCCTAGATACTGTTTGGGGCAGGTTTGCAAATACGCTGTCTGTGATACGGTATCCTTCACACAGACCTCTCATTAGTAGATGAATGTAATAAAATCTTTTCTGTTGAAGTAAAATGCAAGAATTTGACATTCACCAGGCAAAGCCCAAGTGAAAATGAATCTCTCCTATGGAGAGAAAAACCATCTCGTTGAGAGGAATCTGGGTGCAGAGTGTGTGGCTGCTGCCCAGAAACCCCCAGTGCACAGGCAGAGTGAAGCTTGGCCCATCAGTAGGAGGGGGAGCGTGGTGGAGCAGGCAGCCTGCACCCCCAGGACTCATTCCCAAAGATGTGCTGCTGATGTCAGTAAGGAGCCCAAAACTACCTACCACCAGGATAGCACAAGCAGGAGTGTAGATGGCTGTGGGCTAGCTCTGTCCAGCTGCTCCCAGTGAGCACAAAAAACCCAATGGCAGTTTTTCCCTGATCAGAAGTGACTGCGAAGACCCTGGACCTTTGGGTTAACTACAAAGCAGCCCTATTCTTTCTTCTCTGACAAGGTGGTGTGATTGTTCACATAATGGGAAACACATCCTCGGCTGTGGAAAGGAGAGCTACAGCTCAGGGTATGTGAGGTTATCCTGCCTTCTTCAAGGCAAGCTTTTCTCTGGAAGCCAGCAGTAAGAAACTCCCAGGTTGCCTGAGCGTGGCTACAAGGAGCAAGACGGCCACAGGCCACTGTCTGTGGAGTTCCTGATCTGCCATAATCCTCACACTGATGTCTGCATCTCTTCTGAGGGTCTGCACTTCTGCCCCTGACCCACAACCCCAATCTTCATAGCCCTTTACATTCTGGACTCTACCCTGCAGGCCCCACCACATCCCCTTCCTCTGCCTGGGTCCATGGTTCCCAGCCCCAGACCATCACATGATTTTTCCTTCAGACCTTGTCAAATCCCATTGTGTTGAGCAACCCTCATCCCAGAAATGCCCTGGTCCTCTGACCTCAGCCTCTGTCTGGGATGCACCAGTGTGTGGTCACCTATCTCCTATAGAACCACTCCTGAACCAGCTTTTTGCAGGATGGTCCTTAAAGGGTAACGGTCACCATCTTCTGATCGGCCAGCTCAAGGTAAGAAAACTTTCTCCAGCTGCCGTGTGGCCAACCCTCCATAAGGATGCTTGGCCCAGGGAGGCCTCCTGACCTTGCTGAGTGGTCACAGTCCTGATCAGGCATTGGGAGCCCGTGCATAGCCCACAGGCCAGCCATAGTGAGGAATTCTGCCAAAAGGCCTGGCATCTTCAGCTACAGCCAGAGCAAGGATCTCAGCTGGCTCTGGGTCTCAGTGACCAGCCAGATGTGGTTTCCATCTCCACTCAGCAGCAGGTGACCTTGGAAAAACTGCTGACCTGTTAGCTTGTGTTTCTGTGGCCACAAAGGACTAACAGCAGCACCATTTGGGGTTTTGTGAGAATTGTGTAGCCCACCTTGTCAGAGGAGAAAGAATAGGGCTGCTTTGTAGTTAACCCAAAGGTCCAGGGTCTTCGCAGTCACTTCTGACCAGGGACCAGCTGGTGCCTGACATTGACCTGACGCATGTGTGTTGTCCTCACTGCCCTTACCAGACCTTCTTGGGAATGAGGCCCGATGCCAGGGCAACACAAGCCTGGGTGTGTGTAAGGTACAGAGAAAGGGAGGGTCATGTCTCCCACACAGAGTGGCTCAGGCAGCATCATGGTGAAATAAACTCTGAGCCAGGGCTCTCTACCAAGCTGTGGGGACCACTTCCCTCCAAAGTTCACACGGCCCAAGGCTTTTGGGGGCAGGAGCAGGCAGCTGTTGGGCCCCCAGAACTATAGCCCTGGGCTCCTGAGCAGGCAGTGGCCCACTGGGATGATGGAACCAAGCACCTGAAGGTTGCGGGCTTCCCTAGCACTCTTTGAGAGCTTGATTTCACGTCCTTGGGGGACCTGTCCGTTTTGTTGGCTTGTGAATCATTTTTCTTTTTTGGTGCAGACTTCGAGTTACCATGAAGAAAAACACTTCCAGACAGCTGTGTTTGGAAAGTTCACCTTCTTAACTTGTGCAGGACCACACAGGATTAATACGAAAGAGAAAACCCATTTCCCAAGGACTCAGACAGATGGCTAACAGCACTAGGGGGGAAGGAGGAGCAAGGCTGGTAAGGGGCTTGTCCAGAGGTCAGTGATGGGGCTGCCAGCATCAGGGATATGGGCTAGTGGGCAGTCAGAGGCCAGGCTCAGTCAACCCTGACCCCTGTAGCCATTGGGGTCTCAGGGGTGGATGGAGAGCCCCTGGGCGCCTGCAATGTCTCCATGGCTCTGTCCAGGCTGCTGACCCTGGACAGCTCACACTCACCACCAAGGTTTCATAGCCCACCTTTGAGGCTAGACAGCTCCAGTTCTCTGTCCAATTTCCTCTGTGAAAATGAAGGAGGGACGGCCCACCCAGGGTATGATCTGGAATCGCAGAATGTCCACACTGAGCCGTGCTCCAGAAAGCAGTGTGGACACTTAGGAGCAAGGTCTCCAGATAGTTACTGCCCCCAGGAAGGAGGATGTTCCCTGTGGCTGAAGTAGGACATAGGCACGTGGCTGCTGGAATTAAATGTCCCTGATTCTGAGTCTTCTCTTTACACTAGTTCCTGCACGATCCATAATTCTGACTTTGTGAGACAAAAATGAAGAGCCACTCAACTCTGCCCAGGAGCACTGAGTTAACCACAGACCGCTTAGTCCGTGCTCTGCTTACTGCCCGCCGTGCTCTAGGATGAGGGCACTGACTCAACACTAAATCCTGTTGCCTTAGTGGAGCTGAGTTGTTGATTGCCCACCAGCTTCTCACCAGGAGGACATGGCCAGATTGGGGTAAGAGCCGAGAACTGTGTTGATCCAATAGCAGTGGACAGACAGAATGAAGCCCAGGGACTGCCAGTGTTTTAGATCAAGGGCTGGAAAACTGATCCACTGGCCAAATCCACCTTGGTGCTTTTTTAAGTAAAGCTTTATTGGAACATAGCCGTGCTGCATTTATTTACATACTTCCTGTGGCTTGTTCTGGTCTGGAATGGAATATTTGCACCAGACACCAAATAGCCTGCAAAGCCAAGTATATTTATTTACTTCACAAAAAGAGCACGGGCCCTGCCTTAGAGAGCAGAGCTCCTCCATCTGGGTTCCTCAGGCCTGGTGTGAGACAGAGTCCACTTCCAGCTCCTGTGGGATACCCAAACAAGAAACTGCTTCTTGGGTTAAGTGCTATGACCTGGGGTTCACTTGTTACCCCAGTTCCTCAACAGAGTTTTTAGCTCTGGTCTACACCAACATTTTGTTCTGGTCTGCACTGCAGCTGCTTCCAACAGGGGTCTTGCTGCCCAGGCCTCTCTAACATCTGCCAGGACCCATCTTCCTGGCTGTGGTCAGTTGAAGGTGCCAAGTGAAGGGTAGATATAGTTTCAGTTCGCAATTTTCTGTTTCCCTGTGCTTGGTAAGTCCCTGAATTTCTTCCTTAAATCGCAAATTTGCATCCTTTGCCCCTTTTTGTCTGGGACAACTGTCTCTTTCTTGTTAATGCAGATAAATTCCTTTCCTATTCTAGAAATTTTAGACCTTGCAAATATCTCCCACCAAATCTCTCTCTGTGGCTTAAATCCTTTTTAACGTGCTTGCATCATTTTTACAAAGAAAAAAAAAGCCCACAATTTTTTTTGTAAAATACAAAAGCAAGAACAGAAAAGCCTAAAGCAATGGCTGGCACAGCAAAGCAGTGGCATCAGTGAATGGTGACCCCCGGGGACAGTTTCAGATGTGACAGTGTCCCTTCCTTGGACATGCATGAGTTTTGCTCATTTATGTTTGAGCTTCTTGCTTGCCGTCTCTCCCCAAAACCCATGATGGCCCTGCCAGGGTTGGTCTGAATTAGTCACATCTTTGATGAGTTGGTCAGCACAGCTGAGGCTGAACCCTATCGACCTCAAGACGTATAGTGATCCCCCAGGTGGGTGCAGTGTTCTCAGCTTGGGTCCATGCTGTTCACAGTTCCCACATCTGGACTCTGGCCGTCATCTGCTTACATCTCAGCTCTGAAGCTCACCACCTGTGCAACAACACAGTCCCCGTCAGGGGTTTCTTCCTGTAATGAATGAAGCAGGAAACAGCCATCCACGGGAGACGTCACTCGCTCATTGTCCTCTGCCTGCTGGGTGTCACTAAGCGTGAGTGCTTGTAAACTGGCACTGGACCAGGCACGCTGTCTTCTCTGTTGTTTGGAGTCTTTTGGTCACTAACTGGCCCAGCCTCCATTCCCACAGCTCTGTTGCATTAGAGTCGACCGCAGGCCAGAATCTGGGCAGCAGCTCATGGTGACAAGGGGAACGCGAGCTCCTGACCACGCATAGCTGCTTAGTGAACCACAGCAGGGACGGTCCCATAAGGTAAAGTAGCTGCCTGCCAAGAGGCATTCTGCTGCCCATGAATGGGGGAACTGTCCCCAGTGACTTACACAGCCTCTGAGGAAATGCAGGACTGGCCTGGTGACCTGTTGAGAAGTCGGAGATACAAGTGTGATCCCTGTGCACCTTCAGTGCTTCCCAGGCCAGCAGCACCTTGGCAAAGTCGACGATACTGGAACAATGCCTGCATGGCCAGAGGGCTGGAGGTTTGTGTTTGCAGCACTTAATGACAGAAAGCACTTGCAGCCGTGCAGGCCTGGCCTGCTCTCAAAGGTCTTCATGCCTTTAACTGGCTGATTCTGCACTGCCTGTGCCAAGCTGTATGCTATTATCATCCTACTTTACAGATGAAGGAACTAAGGCCCAGAGAGGTGAAGGGACTGCCCCAGAGGAGGTGTGGGAGCTTCTGAGGAGTGGGCATCTGTGACCACACTGAGCATGGGCTCTCTTCTCCTCAATCCCAGGCTGCCCTGGCTCGGGGTCAGAGAAACAGCTCTGAACTGGAAAGAAGCCACAGAAACACGGCAGTGGGTATTGTGGCTGCTCCCAGAAATTTAAACCATTGCTCAGTGGCCGTACCACTTCGAGCGCTATGAGCAGTCGCAGTCAGCTTTGAGGTGTGACACAACTAATTTGTCACAATAAAAGTTGATGGACTCAGCCAGAATGGCTTCAATAAAAAAAAAAAGATGGAGTAATGGGTATGGACTCAGATACAGATAAAGTGGAGCCCCTATTCCTTGCTGGGGGGTGAGGGGGCTCAGTGTGGTGCAAAAAACTGTGCTGCTTTGCAAAGTAGCTGATAGAACTTTGGAATGTACCCAAGAGAAATGGAGACACTGCCCTCACAAAAACATGTACACAGATGTTTGTAGCTGCATTATGATAGCCAAAAGGTTCCCTCCACAAATGAATGGAGAACACCCGCCCCAGAAAGAAGTGGCGCACATCCCACCACAGCACAGCAGAAAGCAACTGCCATAAAAGACCACGTCGTCTGACACCATTTACCTGAATTCCCAGAACTATGAATCCTGACAGGAAAAGTGCACTGGTGGGTTGCCAGGGGCTGGAGGGGAGTGGAGACGCTGCCAGTGGGCACAGAGATCCTGCGGAGGCTGTGGAAATGTTAAGAAAAATGGCCTTGCTACTCTGTCTCTCGGTTCCATACATTTATGGAAAACTTAACTGTACATTTAAATGGGTGGGCTTACGGAACGAGCGATATGTCTCAATAAAGTTATCTAAAACAAGTGAGTGGGCTCAGGGTTGTTCATGTTGTCATCTTAAGTCACAGCTGAGCAGAGATGCTCTCTGGAGGGGACCAGTGCTGATGTTCTTCAGCGTCCTCCCTCCTGGGCCTCAGTGCTGGGCACCATGGATCCACTCCTGCACAATGACTGGACCCTCCAGAGAGGCAGAGCAGGCTCGTGAGTTCAGGCTGGGTGGGCATGGGGACACAGGAGGCTGGGCAGGAACTGAGAGAACAACAAAGTCTGGACAGGACAGTGAGTCAGGAGAGGAGCTGCTGAGGTTTCTGGAACAGACTGCATCACTTCTGTTGGTTTAAGACTTTCTTTATAGAGAGATGTTTTAGGGCCACAGCAAAGCTGAACAGAAGGTGCAGAGATGACCCATGTGCCCCCTGCTCCCACATGCACACCACCTCCCCACCATGGCACCCCCACCAAGGATGCATTTGTTGCTGTCGTTGAGTCTGTGCGGACATGTCCTCATCCCCAGAGACCATGGCAGGTGCGGGTCACTTTGTGGCCTCTTTCATGCATTTGGATGGCTGTATGATGGATCCACCATTATGGTGTCACATGGAGTGTTCTCACTGCCCCAGAATCCCTCTGTGCTCAACCTATTTATCCTCCAGCTCCGATTACATCAGAAGAGACACCAGCCTCTGCCCTGGCCTTCTCCTGAGTTCAGGTCACTCCCCCAGGTGCAGCCGAGACCTCATCCCCTGGTGAAGACAAGTCATCTGTAGGCATGAGGACTTCCCAGCAAGCAGTGACAAAAGGGGGAGTTGAGGGTAGGGTTGGCTGCTGGCATCTGGATAATTAATCTCTGACCACTGTAAGAAAGACCCGGCCCCCCACACATGGGAAGGAGTACTGATCGGATGGGAAGCACTGTTTTTCATTTGCTGTTAGCCTTGAGAAAGTGTAAAGGCTCGAAGCAGCCCTGTTCCCTCGCCCTTCCCACCCCACGCCACCTCACCCCAGGTCCTGGTTCTGCCTCTATGCTGGGAGGAACCAGGAAGCTCCCACCCCAGATTCCTACCATGCAGGTGGACCACAGCCCACAGGAGTACAGTAATCTGTAGACAGACAGCCCGCCTTCCCCTCCCAGGACACAGAACTGCTCATGGTGTAACCTCCTGCAAATCATTTCTGAATGAATGAATTAATAAAACCTATTATATATGCTGACCAGACCAGAGAGTCTCACTTTTGGAAACATATCCGAAGGAAGACCTAACTTACCAGAGGCTCACAGCTTCATCATTACAATAGCCAGAAATGTGGGCGTAATCTGCATGCCTCACAGGGGCCAGCTCACCTGGCCACCGCCCAAGAGCAGAGCAGAGGGACAGATGACTTCTCGTGAAATAGTGACCATGTGGTAGAGCCTTGGGAAATAGTTCTTTAAACTGTCAAAAGGAAAGTGGGGTGCAAAGGAACACACAGTGATTTTGGCCATGTGAAAAGTGGGGATTAGCATCAAGTACATGGATCAAGAAATCCTTTTTTTTTTTTTTTTTTTGTGGGAACGGGGTTTGAACTCAGGGCTTCACACTTGCAAAGTGGGCGCCCGTGTGTGATCTGTGGCATTTTGGAGATCTGAGGTAACTTTCCTCTTTATTTGGCAAGTTTAACCTACACTGCCCTGTTAGGCAGTGCACCCGTTATAGATGAGAAAGGAGGGCTCCAAGGGAAGTCCCAGTCAGAGCCATAGAACATTGTCATTCACTGACACAGACCCTGGAGAAAGTGCGACAGCTGGGGGTCTCAGAGCCACCCAGAGTCCCAGCCAGGGAACTGTCTCGTGTGAATAGAAGAGGGTTGCTTCCGTCAAATGCGTGGGGATGACTCAGATCCCTCAGCCATGGGATGGGGCCCATCAGGATTGTGACCCCAACCCCAAGGGAAGGTCCATGGAGGTGGGAGAGGAATGAGCACGGACCATGGCAGACAAATGCTGACTCTGACATTGTCATGGTTTGGGGGACAGGTTCTTCTCTTACTTCATGCTCACCCCTGCAAGGGGACCTGGTGAGGGGCTGCAAAATTGCTCCTAATGAGAGTTTTCTGGCAGTAGTGTCTGGATCTGTAGGTTAGCTAGCTGGTACTCACATGCAGAGTGGAGTTGTATATTTAGCTAACTGTAAGAAACAGGATTACTGTGTTTGGGGAAGTAGCAAATAGCAGGTTCATAGAGAGGCCACTTATTGAAAGCTGTGACCCACCGGGCCATCTGATCCCTTTGAAACTGTAAGAGTAATTGCCTGTCTTTGGCAGGCGAGGGTCCCTACTGTCTGTTTTTTCTGTGAAGGTGGCGTTCTCCTTCATGGGCATGCAGCAGCTGCCCCAGATGGTGGCTCTCCACCACCCTCCAGCTCCCTGGAGCAGTGACATTCCCACCTAGGGACATGCATCAAGTCAGTGGGTGTTAGGAAATAGGCCACTTGGATTTAAAAGCAGTCTGGTGGCACCTGGCATTAGCCCTGAGATGGCCACAGTTTGGACTCCCTTTTGCACATCCTCACCTGCCCTCCTCACATACTGGGTCTTAAACCTTCCCCACCCTGGCCCTGTGTCTCCCACTTCTGCCCCTGCAGTGGCCTCCTGGGGGTGTTCCTGGCTGCCGAGGAGCAGGGTACATCCGCTGTATCTGCCACACTGGGATCATGATCCATGGGGCTTTGGATCTCTGCCATCTAAATGATAGTAAGGCTGCATTTGAGTCTGTGGGGTCCTTCTGGGTCCCCCAGGCTTGTAGCTCCCACAACATGGGGGTCTGACAACAGAGGGGACAGTCGAATCCCTGGGCTCACCAGGTGGTCTAGGAGAGCCATGTGTTGGCACAGGCTCCCTCCTGCCCACCTTACTGCCCCTGCCCGCTGTCATCCCTGTGAGGAGACTGTAACTGCAGCCTCCCCTCCCACAGCTCCTGAACTCACCTGCCCTTCCTCATCACAGCCGTAGCCTCACACAGACTCACAGAGCGGCCACGTCCATCAGCTCACACCTACCCATGGGTGGCCACACTGTTACATCACACCTGCCCATGGCGGTTTTTCATCTATCCCCGTTTCCTTCTGGACGGGCAGGGGTTTAGACAAGGCCCGGCAGAGGACATGTGCACAGTGGGGTCAGGCTCTACCTGCCCAGGGCGTGGGTTCTGCTAACCTGTGATCCAAGTGAGCTGTGTCAGGAGGGTCCCCAGAGAAACCAAACCCACAGATAGGGGACAGGTGAGCGGTGTAAGTTTTCAGGAGCTGGCTCACGTGGTGATGGGGTCAGTAGATCTGCAGCCTGTAGGATTTGGTGCTGCATCTGCAGCAGAATCCTCCAGGAGCCTCAGGCCTTTCATTCAAGGCCTTTGATTGATGGGGTGAGGCTCAGCCACAGCATGGAGGCTGGTCTTTTTAGAGTCACCTGGTCTTACCTGTCAGCTGCACCTGCAGACACCAGCACAGCAGCATTCGGGTCAGGTGCCAGTGAGCCCCAGGCACGAGGATTGAAGCCTGGCACAGCTGACATGACAGCCTGGCTGGCACGGAATCACAAATGAGAATGAGACTCTAGCACTGGGACATCAGCCCAGCGTGTGGGCTGCAAAGTCCACCCTGAGGAAAGAACACAGGCACACAAGTTCTAACAATGACTGCCTTCCGGCCTCACTCCTCCTGACCTCCTGACCTCCTGACCTCCTGACCTCCTGACCCTTCCGTTGGCTAGGGAAGGCCACAGGCAGCAGGGACAGCAGGTACTGTGGACAACAGGTGGAGAGGGGCTACAGGGGACATGGGGACACGGGGCCATACAAGACTGGGAGTAAGTCCAGGAGATTGCACCGGGAAAGGGGCAGTCAGATATGCTTGTTAGGGGTTGTCTGCAGCACTGAAGAGGCCGTTCACTGCCTCAGGGAACAGCTACTGAGAGCTCAACAGAGCTGTCGTGGGTTATGGCAGAAGCACAGAAGCCACGAGGAATGGGACAATGCCTCATCCAGCAGGCATCCCTCATCCTGCAGGGACGAAGCCCTGCAGCTTGCAGCCAGGATAGCTCGGGGCCATCCTGCCAAGCAGACAAGGGTCAAGAGCCAACGTGTGCAGCCCTACCCGTCAATGTGGAGACAAACCCCATGGGCTCTCGTTGTGTCTGTGAGGAGCAAACGGGCTGTGGACATTCCTTCCTGTGGCTCACAAGAGGTGGCGATAAGGGACAGGGATGCAGCTAGGAGCGGGCGGGTCTAGGAGGAAGGCTGTCTAGGAGGTCTGTAAGGTCCTTCTGTAGGGTGGAAAAGGCACAGGGGAGAGAAAGCCAGTAGCAAGTTCCAAGAAAAGTGGTGGAGGACAGCTCCTGCCAGGTCAAGGGTGCTCAGGCAGTAAACCCAGAGAAGAAAGCATGAAGTCCCTTTTGGGGGTGCCCCCTTCACTTACCACACAATGACTGGGCCAGGCTGTGTAGCAGGAGATACATGGCTGCCACAATGTCATCAGCTCTGCCCTCTTGGTGCTTGCACACCAGCCAGAGAGACTGCCACCTCAACAGATGGCCCCAAGGGGCTCATGTTTGCCTAACTTGGTTATTTCTCTCCTAGCAAGGAGCAACCAGAAGTGAACTGAAGGAGGTGTGGGAAAGACCGCTCCAAGACCGTCACGGAAGGTGGCACGGGGCTACCCAGGAAGAGGAAGGAAGAACTACCCAGGCAAGGGGCAGGCAGCGTCAGATGTGCTAAGTGCTCCAGCAAGAAGGAAAATTATCAACAGTGAAATTGTGTCGAGACAAGGAGACATTGTGTCATCATTTGTCTGTGCCTCGAAAGGGCCTTGCTGACTCACATTTCCTCCCGTGGTGGTGCGGGAGTGACGTCTGGGAACAGATCCGTCTGAACACGAGGTTTCCCCACAGTTCATGCTCCGACTCTCCTGAGTCACTTTTGACTCAGTCACCACACTGTTTCCCCAGCGGCATCCTCCACCTCCAGGCGGGAGTGACGCAGCCATCCATCACAAGCAGCCACCTTGCCGGTCCCTGACTCACAGTGCTGCTTGTCATGCCTCCTCCCGGCCTGCTGGCTGCGTCCTGGTGTCAGGGACACTTTTTGGGCATCGACCTCACCCACCAAACACATCACTTCATTCTTAACAGGGGCAGGGAGCCTGACTCAGCCCCGTCCTCAGCCCACTGGACATGGTGGGGAAGAGTGGGTTCCAAACCATTCTGGAAGAGTCTGCATGGTGGCTGACTCAGAGGTGGGGCCTCGGTGGCTGGGCACGACAATGCCATGTCCTGAGAGGAGAGCTGAAGTTGTGTGGAGAGCATAGGTCATCCACTAAGCAGAGTGGCCAGGAGAGGTGAGGGTGGCAGAGCCAGGGACCTGGACCAGGGAGAGCAGGCAGGACAACCCCAGGCCATAGTGTCTCGCCCTTCCCGTCACAGTGTTCTGTCTCTGCTCCCTGGTGAGGCAGGCAGCACACCTTCCATGCGTGGTACCTGTGCTGTGCCACTCTGCTCTGGAGCTGCTTCTCCACCTGCCTGCGGAGGAGGGACCAGATAAAACACCTCCAGCTCTGCTGTGGCCTGGAGTGGGCCCGTGCCTGTCCTCATCTGGGTGGCCTCTGAGCCCTCTGAGAGAACAAGAGGACATTCCTGGGGCTACTGCTGCAGGGATGGGCTGGCAATGGCACCACAGGCAGATGGCAGTCAGTGACCAGGATGAGCAGGACTTAAGCGGGACCAAGTGGCCACAGCTGTCCAGGGCCGAGGAGTCTTGCCTGGTTTGGGGGATTTCCCACCTCGAGGGGGTCTTCTAGGGGAACTTTGCGGCAATCCCATCTCATCAGAGAGTTTTCAGAAAGAAGGACCCCCTTCACCTAACGAGAATGCAGAAGCTCTCTCCAGGCCTGACGGCTTCATCTTTTGCAATTGTTTTCTCGTCCCCTGAGCTGTATTTTTTGTCTCGTCTTCTGTCTTCTTGTCTTACTTTCCTGGAATTCAGGGGCTCTGTTATTTCTTTGAACACACAAAATCAGTTGGGTATAAATTTTCTTCTGCTTCTGTGATAGTTACGCCCTCGCAGTGGCGTTCTCACCTGCCTTGTAGCTTCCTGTTGTATTTGTTTCCTTCTCACTTTTTAAAATCCCAGAGTTGTTTCAGAGAGCTCCAGTCTGTTACTCATGTTTGCTGTGGGATGTTGCACTGGGGCCTGCTGCTTCCAAGTGTGGGGGTGGATCTCCTTGACCCCAGTCCCTATTTGCCTGGTACTGGGTTTCCTTCCTCCTTCCCTCCCTCTCTTCCTTTCTTCTTGAGACGGTGTTTCACTGGGTTGCCAGGCTGCTCTTCTAATCTCTCAGGCTCCAGTGATCCTCCTTACTCAGCGTCCTGCGTGTTAGAAAGTGTTTTTAAAAATGACTCTGGGGTCCTACATACCCTGCAGCCCGCCCCCGCCACCAGCAGAAACCTCAAGAAACCACAGTATAAAATCAAAACCAGAAAACTGAGACTGAAAGAATCCCCTGAACACACTGGGATTTCGCCAGCACCCTTTCTGTGTGTCTGTGTTTGTGTGTGGCCTATGCAGTTTTGCCACCTGTGCAAATTTGTGTGGACACTGCCACAATCAAGGTCCACCCAATTTCACCATTACACAGATATGCCCCCAGCCACCCTCTCAGAGCCACACGGCCTTCCTTCCCCTTGCCTTACTCCCAGCCCCTGGCAACCACGAGTCTGTTCCCCAGCACTATTGGCATTTCGAGAATGGTACACAGGTTATGTCACCTCTAGAGACTGACTTCTTCCACTCAGTCGACTGTCTTTCAGATCCATCCAAGTCATATGTGGACCAAAAGTTTGTTCTTTTTATTACTGAGTGATATTTCATGTAGGAATGAACCTCATTGAAGGGAAATTGCCAGGCTTGGACAACAAACAAAGCTGCTGTGAAAACTTGTTAACCAGGTTTTGTGGGGACACAAGCTTTTATTCTCTGGCATAAATGTCCAGGAGTGTGATGGGTTTGCGTAAGTGTGTGTTTATCTTTGTATTTTTTACGTCTAGAGTGGCGTGTCACCTCACAATCCACCAGCAACCCACGAAAGGTACACAGCTTCTCACCAGCCTTTGTTGTTGTCACTCTTTCAACTTTAGTTGTTCTACACGTTTGTATTTTCCAAGTGACCAATAGTGTTCTGTGTAGTCATTTGCACAAAAAAATGTCTTTTGTCCATTTTCCAATTGTATCATTTGAGTTTTGCCTGTTGTTTTTGTTCCTTTGTTTGTTTCGTCTATCCTACCAACTATTGTCTTTTGTTTGTTTGATTATTTATTTGTTTTGGGTGATACTGGGGTTTGAATTCAGGGTCTCATGCTTCCTAGACAGGCAGCGCTTACCGCTTGAGCCATATTCCCAACCCCCTTTTCTCACTAGTTATTTTTTGGGTACAGTCTCACTTTTGCCCAGGGCCAGCCTCAGACTATAATCCTCCTACTATGCCTCCTGTTTAGATATGATTACAGGTAAGTACCACCAGTCCTAGCTTATTTGTTGAGATGGGGGTCTCACTAGCATTTTGCCTGGCTTGGCCTCAAACCACAAGCCTCCTAATCTCTGCTTCCTGAGTAGCTAGGATTACAAATGTGCTCCACAATGCCTGGCCTCAATTGTTATCTTTTAATTGATGTATTTAAGTCAAGTTCGACATTTTATATTTTTGTCCCCTGTTTCACTTTTATTTCCTTCATGAGGGTTACTTGAACATTTTTAAAATTGCGTTTCGGTTTGCCTTTTCTGTCTTTGCGTACAGCTCTCTGCATCGTTTGTGTAATGTTCCTCTAGACACTGTGATATACACAAGGAGCTGAATCAGTCCACTGGCACAGAGTTTTACAGACACCTGACTCCCCTTGGCTCTCCGTGGCGTTGACGCACAATTGTCACGTTTACCTACGTTGAGACCACAGCAGACAATGCTACAACCTTTGCTGAACCCATGAAAATATCATTTTAAAAACTTGTGAAGAGAAATGTAGCTTCCTTCTTGATGCCTTTTTATCATTTCCTTTCTGTTTGGGAATTTCCTTTACAGATCCGCTAAAGGTGGGGCTGTTGGTGACAAATCCTTTAGACTTCCTTCATTCCTCATGGCTAGAGGGGTGGCTCAAATGGTAGAGCACCTGCCTCCCAAGTGTGAGGCCCTGAGTTCAAATCCCAATACTGTAAAAAAAAATAATTCCTTTATTTGTGCCTCCTTCCCACAGGGTGTTTTCACTGGACACAGAATTCAAGATTGGCAGTCCTTTTCTGGAACATCTTGCACGTTTGTGCTGACATATGAGAAACCTACTTAAATTAAAGCATTGTCGCTTTCTAGTTTTACCAAGAAGACTTTGGAGAATCAATTCAAATATTAAAACAAGGTGTGTCTCCAGCTGATAAAACACACAAACCCAATCACAAAATTGGCTTCTCTATATTTTTCACCAGCCCTGTTCTTTGAACTTCAGAACTGCTTCTTCCAGAAACAGTGTGGCTACTGGACATCGGCCTGCAGAGACCTTATGGAGACTGCACTCCTTTCGGCAGGTGTAGTTTCTATTTAGGGACTCGGGTTTCAATTAATAGTATAGAGAGAAAACTCAAAATAGCTGCTGTTCTTACCCAAAATTGACTTTGCCGCCTGCTGGAGCCTTGACTTTGTCTCTTGCCTTTGTACTCCAGGGATGGAAGCTGAGCCGTAAGTTTCCACCCCAGGTGCTGGCCTGAGTCACAGGTCATTCAGCTGCTCAGCAACATGGCGTCATCTCCCCTGTGGTTTCCAGGCTTGGTCCTCAAACAGCAATGGTGTCTGTCATGCCACACAGTTGGCTTTGACATGGCGCTGGGTGGGCAGTGCACTGTCCTCAGAGGCCAAGGTTTTTACTGCTTCCTTCTCACCCTGATGTGAAGGGGAGTTTCCTTCCCAAGGGCTAAAGGATGGCAGACACACAACCCTGACCCTGGGCTGGTGAGAAGACAGCAGTTCATGGGTCACATGGCCAGGGCACAGGCCACGCAAGGTCACATGGGGAGCACTGGGCACAGAGTGACCGACTAGCAGGGACGTGGACGTGGGAGATGGGCTTGTAGTGACCACAGTTTGAGGTGCCCTTGGGTCCTGCAGGAGGGTGTGATGGGCCTGTTTGAATAACTCTGCAGATACCCAGGTACTAGGTTTGGTCCCCATGACAAAGAGTGTTGTCAGGATAGGGGACAAATCTGTGCTATCATACAAAATACAGCCCAATACAGCCTGGGGGTCTCTTTTTTTCCAGTTAGACATTTAACATTTATTAAACTTTTTGGTCAAAATAGTTGAAGCATATCTAATCCCGTTTTACTGGAACTGTTTTCTCTTAAGGACCAGGATTGACCAATGCCTGAACGACTCTGTTCCACAGCTCAGATGCTGGACATTGTGTCACAACCGAGATACAGTATAAGAATTATTTTCAAATAAGATAAAGGGACTTTTAGGCTCTCAAATTCTAACTCAAAGTGAACTAAAGTGAGTTATCCATTAACATTATTGCATCGTAGTGACATTTGTCCTTGCATATATATCAATAGTAATCATAATCAAAATGCTCCTTAATCTCAGCAGTGGCATGTGTGCTCCGGCTCTCCATCCCCCTGACTGGGTCTTAAATGAGACTTTTACTTCTCACAGTATGGAGGTGGGAAGATTGAGATCAAGTTGGGCACCATCCATGGCCTGAAGGTCATTCATGATGGACGAAAGGGGAGTTTTTTTGTCAGAGGCCAGCAGCCCCCAACATGTGCTGGCCGTCAGTTTTGGGCTCATTTGCTTCCCAAGAGTGGGCATTGGTCTGTCCTGACCAGGTCTGGTCCCTGCTCCCACCTCAGTTCCTCTGATATGTCCTGGATGTGGGGCTCCAGTCTCTACAGAAAGAATCTCCCAGGTCCTGCTGCCTGTGGCTCATTTCATTTAATGCAGAATGACCTGGCCTTCATGTGACATGTGACATGAACCACCCAGACATCACAATTGTCAGCTCTCCCCACTCTGCAAATAGGGACAGGACCGCTGGAGACTGCGTGGAGAAGAGGAAGGTGAATGTGGAGTCAGAGCTAGCCTGGCCGAGTGGGGGGGACCCTTCCTGAACTGGCTGGAGTTTCACGTGCCCTCTGCATGAACAGGGAGAGCCCAGGAGTTAGACCGGCAAGGTCAGCTCCACGTGGGGAACTGGCCACCACGCTCGATTCTGTGGTTGATTTCCATTCTGTCCTGTGACTCCACCCCACCCCCACCCACATCTGGAAATAAAGTAGTGAAAAAGCAGCTTGCAAACTGTAAAGAGGTGTTCTCTTCTCAGGAACTGTAGGACTTTCTTAAGGTTCTGTGGGTGATGTCGCTACTTTGGGAGCACCCATAAGTGCTATGTCTTTCTCTGCATGCGTACCTACGATGAAGTTTAAGCTATTAATTAGGTGCAGTAAGAGATTAGCAGCAATAACTTATGGTAGAGCTTAGCAATCTCAGCATGAGATTTTTCTTCTTTATCTACTGAGTCAGGAGCTCTGACCTTTTCATGTAACAGAAGCTCTTGCTCCTACTCCTGGCATGTCCAGTTGTCAGCATCATCCCTGTCTGGGGTGGGGGACCTTGATTGTAAATTTGATTGGGTTGAGAAATGTTTAGCAGATTAGTAAAGCACATCCCTGGGTGTGTCTGTGAGGACATTTCCAGAGAGGATTAACCAGGGGGAGACCTGCCCTGAATGTGAGTGGACGGAATAAAAGTGGAGAAAATAGAAAGTCAGCCAAGGCAGCCATGCTGCCCTGCTCTCCCATGATACTGGACTGAAACCTCTGAAACTCTGAACCAAGATAAATCTTTCCGGAAGTTGTTTCTCTCAGGTATTTGTCACGGCAACGGGAAAGGCTGATTAGCATGCTCCTCTTCGGCTTTGGGGTCATCGTTAAGTGAGGTGAGGGTTATTTGTGACACTTCCACATTCTCATAACAGAGAAGGCTACTGAGTAACAAACGGGCAGGCAGTGCATAAGGCGTGTAAACGCTGGACGGAGGAAGAGCTCACATGCCGGGAGGGACAGAGCTTGTGTGGTGACGTCTTCATCACGACTGTCAGGATGCTCATTGCTGTGACCAAACACCTGACATAAGCGACTTGAAAGAGGGAGGACTTACTTTGGCTCATGGTTTCAGAGAGTTCGGTCCACTGGTTCTGTGCCCAAGGCGAGTCAGATCATCATGGTGGAAGACATGACACAGAAGCTCAGGGGACAGGAAGCAGAGAGAACAGAGAGGGTCTAGGGACAAGATACAATCCCTAAGGATGTACTCCCTGTATCTTCCTCCAGCTGGGCCCCATCTCCCAGTGTCCAGAACCTCCCAAAAAACTCCACAAGCTGGAGGTCAACCCTTCAGGACACTAACCTTTGAGGGGGGCACTTCACACCCAATTCTCAACACTCAGAGTGTGCAAAATTTGAAACTTAGGGAATTGTTTCCTTTAATAGCTCTGGACTGTGTGACGAGAAGAAGCTGAAACTGGGTAAGGAAGGACCACCGAAAGAGGCGGTGTTTATGGAGGGAAAATGACTTTGAGGGCTTGGCACCTCGGCTTCTGTCCTGGTGCTTGTCCTTGGAGACTGGATTGAGCCAGCCTCCTGATAACGTTGGGACGGAGACTTAGCTGGTGCTCAGAGTGGGGCAAGACCCAGAGTACAGGAGTCTGGGGAGGCTATGGCCACAGGGTTTGAGATTCATGGAGGAGTGGGGCTTCCTGTGAGCAGAGGCGACTCGGAATCAATCCTGTGTGTCCTCAGTCCCATGTTACTCTTCCTTGGCAAAGTGACCACTGATTTCTCCAGCTTAAATTCCATGATGTTTTGCTGCTCAAGCCATTGGATCTCTGGAATATCTGCTGTTGGATTTCCCTGCAGCATCTCCAGCAGTGACTGGGCTGGAAGCAATGCATGAACTATCTGTGACCCCCTTCTTGAAGTAGGAGGATCTCCTGAGCCCCAGAGCAGGCCCAAGGCAGGAGGAGATCCATAATGCAGGCAGACATAGCAGAGTGCAGATGGCCTTCTCTGAATACAGCATGGAAGATCCCACCTGGAACATGGCAGGTCTTTCCTCCCCACCTCCTCTTAAGCAGGTGTACCCTCTTTAAGGGCTCTGGTCTCACGAGAGCTCCTCTATGCCCTGTCCTACCCCTCCCTCTGAGGAGCTCCAGCCACCCTGACCCTCCCCTTCCTTTAGGCTCATTTCCTGACTTTATTGTCCTCATACCCCCCTACTCTGTGACATGATCTTGGTGACCGTTGACAGGTTTGTTTTTCTCTAGGACAGCTGACACCTTGCCCATGTTGTATCTTGTCCCCCCTGTGACATCAGAGCCCAGGATGATTGGGGAAGCCAGGCCAGAGAGAATTAGTGAGAGTCTAGGCATCAAGTCCTAACCTGACCACCTCCTTTGGTTGGTTGTCACTGTGCTGGGACTCTCAGTCCCCTCCCCACTTTCCATTCCCATCAGTTCTGTAATGGACTCCCCCTCCAGCATACAGTTCATATCACAAGAAGCCAGAGCCAGCAGGAAGCTACATGTGAGGCTGGCTGATGAGAAGGCCCCAGTGGGAGATGCGCGGTGTCACTCTGAAGGAATGGCTATTTCTCTTGATGCATGTCTTAAACCCTCAGCAGAAGTCAGAGGCTGGGATGCTTGTGGGTGTTGACTGTAGGAATATGGTGACATTTTATAGAAACCATGATGAGTAGGAATTTCAAAACTCAGGGAAAGAAAGTGAACTTGGAAGGCTGCAGGCCATAGGGAAGCTTGGGGAAATTCAGAGCTACTGTCAACGGTTTCAAAATCCCATCGTGTTGCCAATTTGGGAAGGTAGTGGTCTGTCCCTCTGCTGTTCAGGGAGGCGAGAGACGCAGGGTGCAGTGTGCACCAGCTGGAGCTGCACTGGAGCAGGAAGAATGGCACTGCCACTGTGCCAAGGGCTGGTTGCTGAGTTTGCTCCCCCATCTCTCTCGATTCAGATGTGCCTTGCCTGTTGACACCTGTGGTTTTCTCAGCCTGGTCCAAGTGGGACCTGGTGCAAGTCCCTTCTGGAAGCAGGCCTGAGTCAGCTGTCCATTTCTTCCAGTTCTGTAACAGGGGTGAGGCCTATGGGCAACAAGTGTTCTGCCCAGGACAAGTCCCCAGTTACAACCTCAGGTCCTGTCCAGGTGACAGAGTCCAGCCTCGCACTCCACCTGCCATAACTGGAGGAGTACTTTGGGCAAGTATAAGCAATTCTTTAACGGCTCCAGCCATACCCCTCCCACCAGTCTCCACAAGGACAGAAAGTGAGGCTGGGTCTGCAGAGAGAGGTGTGGGGCCTGGCCCGGGGCTCATGGTGGAGAAAGCCAGAAAATGAGGTGCCTGGAGAAGGTGGCTCAAGATGTCTGGTTGTGTTCGAGGTGGGCCTGTCGTCTGGTTGTTTTTACAACTGTGTTTTGCTCACCTAGGGACATCATAACATGCCCAAGAAGAAGTATGACATCTGGTCTGCTATGAATTGAAGGTTTCTCCTTCAAAATTTAGGTATTGAGACTTAAAAGCCAAGGTGACAGCCAATAATGAAATTCATTCTAGGTGGGAATGGAGGCTCCGTCAACAGTGAGCTTAGTCTGATTTCTTATACTGTTGTAACAGGATATGGGTCTACCCCTCCCCCTCCTCCCGGGTCGGGTCAACCCACCAGCCATCTTGCTTAACATCTTCCCAACTAAAGCCTTTCTGGCTAGTTCTAAGAGCAGACAGGGGCCTGAAGGTCCCCAGACCAGTAGACTATTAGCACTGCCCCTTGCTTCCACCCATCGACTGGGTGGAGAAGGCCTGTGTCCTCCAGAGGCCTCTCACCATCTCGTGCTGCTCTGGACACCCTATGCTCAGAGGTAGTCTCTACTGCCTAGGGTTAATTGAGGTCTGACAAGCACCAAGACCCCTGAGCTGGTGAGGTCCAGTGAGTTTACCTCACTCTAGGGGGTAGAATGGTGGCCCCCAAGAGCTCTGCTCACTCCTTCAGCCTGTGGATGAGACCCTGTTTGAAAAGGGGTTTGAGGATGTAGCTTAAAGATTTGAGGTGACAGCATTCTGGACTTAGGGTGGGGCCTAAATGCAATGGCAAGTATCCTATAAGAGGCAGAAGAAGAGATGTTGACACAGGGAGGAGGCCACAGACCACAGAGGCCAAAAGGGATGGATGTGTTGGAGCCATCAGAGGCTGGAGAGGCAAGCTGGGTCGTCCCCTGGAAGCCCAAGAGTGGCACAGCCCTGTGGACCCCTTGATTTCAGAACTCAGAGAATATATCTTATAACCTTCCTAGGTGTGGTTGTGTTACAGCAGCCCCAGGACTGGCACACTGGGGCCGGGGTGGAGCCTGCTGTCAGCCCAAGACCTCCATGCATGGGGCCCTTATTTCCAGTAGCCCTCATCAGGAAGAAAGGAGCAGGTTACTGTTGGCACTGTGACAGCATCTGGGCCCAGAATTCCTGGATGCCTCCTCTCCCTGTCCCTGGGGGCATGGCCATGACTTTTCAGAGAGAGACCCCACTCTGCCCAGCCTCCTACAGTTCTGTTCAATGACCCCAGGTGCTGTGGACAGTTCAGGCTTTCTGGGATGGGCAGACGTCCCCTCCCATTGGTCTGACCTAAGCAGCCCCTCTGCTGCTTATTGTCCACCACCAGTTCTCTATAGCCCCAAGGTCCTCTGCAGCCAGCAAGGTGGCCCTGGTCTGCCAGATTGACGTCAGTGCCAGCCCCTCCCTGAGTCAGGAGCTTTCCACTGCCTCCTTGGCCTACAGTGAGTCTGTTTCGGCAGGGCCTGGTTAGGAACCAGCAGCTGCTGGGTAAAAGGAGCCATCTGTGGGAAGGGAGAGATGGCTCTGAGAGCGCCTGACAATAGGGAAGGAAATTGCAGGAAATAGGAAAGCCAGGCAGATCCGGGGCCCATTTTCCAAGCTGCAAAGCAATCTGAGTGTACATATAATAGGTGTAATTTACATTCTTTTCCTTATAAAATGCTTCCAGATCATCTTTTCCCTTTTCAAATTTGGTCGTGTCCATTCCTTCTAGTCAGACAGGCTCAGGTCTTAAGAGACCCAGCCCTTCCATCAGAGCCTGTGGGATCCTAGCTCGGTCCACAGATGACCATAGTGTGGGCCAGGTTAATGAGAACACCATTCTTCCCAGTCACCTCCAGACAAGATTCAGCTATGGTCGGTGGAGAACAAATGCAGGCACCTGAAGTTATCCCAGTCACACACCTGAAAGGTGTCAGAAGTACAAAGCACATGTGAGAGTCTGGTTTTTTAGACACATGTGTCATAGTAGGAGGGAGCCAGGGCGCTGACCTAGGAAACCTGGGTGCCATCACCAAGCGGATGTCAGGTGACCTGGGCCAGATAAGAGGGGCTCTTGGATCCCTCTGCTGCCTCATTTTCTCTATCTATTAAACAGGCCATGTGGCCAGCCTGAAGGGGTTGTGTGAATTGAATGCAATGTCCCAGTGGCAGCCCAAATGTCACTGAGCTCTTGCCAACATTCAGTTCAAGCTCAGGAGAGGCAAAGCTTGTGGTTCACATTATCAGCTCCCAGTCCTATAAATTAGCCATGAGCAGTGTCTGGACATGCTGGGCCCTCTCCGGGCTCCAGGCTCTGGGCTGCAGGCAGGGCAGACTCTGGGCAACACCTCCTTTAAACAGCAGCACCAGTATGGGCAGGGCCTCCTGAGCCATTAAGAGACCTGGCCTTGCTCTCTGGTTGTTGTAAAAAATGCAGCTGTAGACTTCAGAGGGACTTTGTTTCTTAATTTTATGATCTTCTGGGAATAAGAACGACTATCCCACAGAGATTTTGGGAAATAGAACAGGGATGGTCATAACTGTCCAATGCCACAGTAGACCTCCCTCTGTTTGTGACCGTTGCCCCAGGGGGCTCCTAAGCTCCCATTTCCTTAGGGGTGATGCGTGGAGCATCCAGGTGGCCCCTTGGCCTCGTGAGCAGAACCACAGGAGCATCTGGTCTTAAGGAAGTGTCCTTTGAGTCTTGACACTGGGCCTTTTGGACTGGCCACAGATTTTTTTCTCTTGCAGGCAGAAGCAGTGTGCAGCCTTCTCCCCCGACAGAGTGTCTTTTGAGATACACAGAGTCCATCATTTCCCCAGACCCTGTCCCGCCCTCCCTGGGCTCTATTTGGGCTCCTTTTTCTTCTCCACTGGAGAGCCTGAGTGGCGCTGACGAAGACATCAAATAGAAGAACTGGGTCGGCCCATGGCCTCTTCGCTCCTGTCACCTGAGACCCTCTGAAGCCATCTGCTGAGCAGCTCTTTGTATCTGGAGTCGGTGTCTCTCAGGCAAGCTGTCTGTGCTGAGGCCGGCTAGGGAACAGGTGAGCATGAGAACAGGATCCATCGGCAGATAGTCTCTTTCCACCACCCCTGCCTGGGCCTCCGTCTACACTGCAGCCCTGACAGCACTGTGGAAAGTCTCAAAAGGTCACCAGGGCAAGCAGGACAGCATCTCCTTGCTGTTTGAAATTGAGTCTGTTCTATGGATTTTTTTCTGCCTCAAATCCAGTAGCTGGCCTGGCACTGCTAGCCCACGCCTATAATCCTAGCTACTCAGGAGGCAGAGATCAAGAGAATCAATCACCCCTGGGCAAATTGTTCCCAAGACCCATCTTGAAAATACCCAATCCAAAACAGGACTGGCAGAGTGGCTCAAGTGGGAGAGCACCTGCCTAACAAGCATGAGGCCCTGAGTTCAAACTCCAGTACCACCACCAAAAAGAAAAAAGTATCCAGTTGATGCTTAACAATACTCAACTTCCCTTCTAGTTTTATTGATTTGAGACTGTTTATAGTCAAATCTACCCCATTTTAAAACTTGCCTCTAACTCATTTGTGGCTCCCGTGAGCCTGTGAATTTTTTTCTTTCACTTTAAGAAAATAATAAAATATAAAACACTTTTTTCCTTAAAGAGTCATAGGAGGAATAAACTTTAGTAATTTTAGTGATAGAATTTTCAATGAACATAAGATTGCTCTTGAATTTATTATTAAGTGGATACTCGAATAATTAGCCACTTAAATATGTGTATTTACATCTTCAAGAAAAAACACTGAAGTGTGTCTTCTAAGCTGGGAAGAGTTCCATATTGCTTTAAGCAATGAAAAGAAGGGCCATAAGAATGAGAAAAAATTATTTTCACACCAAAGTCCACACATGGAGCATAGAATTCAGATGTTATCAGATGTAATTTGTTGCAAAAGAGATAATTCAGTATTGAAAATAGAATTCCTTACAAATTAAAGGAAAAAAATATTCTTTAAGCAATATTTTCTTTTAATACATAAATATTTTTTTAACATTTTATAAATATTTTATATTTATATGTATTTATTATACATAAATTTATATGTATTTATATATTTTTTTCCTTCTTTCCCACACAGGACCTTTTCTTTAACGTTTGTAAAACCAGAGAGAATAAAGTGATTAACCTATGACTCAGATTCAATAACCTTTGGGATGGAGCGTGTAGCTCCGTGAAAGAGCTGGTGCCCAGTGGCACGAGGCCTTAGGTTCCATTCCTAGCATCAAAAAATGAAAAGAAAGAAAAGAGTGTCAATGTTTTGCCAATCTTGTTTCAACTTTTTCCTGGTCCACTTTGGTCTACAATACATTAGGTTCAACCATCTTGTCACTTGGCCTATGAGTATGTGGGCCTGAATCCTTTAGTGACGAGGACTTTCCCAATCGGTGCCAGCATGCCACTGTCATCTCTCCTGACCCGATCAGGAGGACTTTCTGTTCGGCATTAAATACAAGGTCATGTCCGAACCTGACTGTGAAGAGAAGTGTGCTGGCAACTGGTGGTTTGAATCAGAAACCAAACAAATCCACGTGTCCCTGACTGAGTCCCCCTCCTTCTCTGCCCTCCTTCTGTTCCCTGCCACGGCTTGCTGGAGAGCCCAGCACCTAGGTTGTCCAGTGCTCTTCTCCACCATGGACCCTGCTGTTAGAACCACAGGCCGAGGTGTTCCGAGGGCCAATGGTTTTAGGAAAGAAAACTTTATAGGTGGCTCTTGTGACATCTGTCTTTCCCACATCTAACCAGGCCAAGATTGACTCAGTGGCTTATAATGGAAGCCAGACTTTTCTCTGAATGTTTTTGGGTGTGTCAGAAAATCTTGGTAAGGAAAGATGTGAGATTGTACAGTCCAGTGCGGGGAGAGCCTCTGTGGGGGTCACAGAACTCCTTCTGGAGTACAGGACGCCTGGACCAAGACCAGGAACCCCTCCTTCCTTGGGTGGGAGGAGAAGGCCAGCAGGACATGTCTTCTGCTAAGAGGCTGTGGTGGGGGGATTAGCAAGGGAAGGTAACGGCAGTTGGGGAGCAGATTCTGGGACACGCCCCCCACCCCATGCCAGTCCAAGAAGCTCAAATTTGTCCTGAGGGCAGCATGCAGGCCTTGAGGACGTCCACAGGCAGGGACATGGTTGCCATCCAGCCTGGAGGACCCTTGCAACATCACCCTGCTCCCTGCCTCCCTCTCACTCCCCCACTGCTGTGGCAGCCACACTCAAACCCGGTTTAGAGCCCAAGCCATACTCTTCTGCACCCCACATCTTCGCCTAGGCACCAGGGGGCTGGCATCACAGGCGTGAGCCCTGCGACGTCTCTGTAGGCTCTGTGCTCACTGTCTCCACCTTGGATCTTAGTGCTGTTACCTTAGGTCTTCTGGTTTGGGAGGATGTCAGGCCAGAGCAGGAGAGAGTTGTGCACTGAACAGCCTCTGATGTTCCCTGCCTCCCACTCACAGGCCACGTGTGGTGCTGGTGAAGCTGTGCCCTCAGAACTCCAGTGCCCCAGTGTGTGACCTGCAGGGGAGTCCAGAGAACCCCAGGCTACTAAGGGCGACTGAGTCACGGGGAAGCTGAAGGCCCAGGGGCAGCGCTGCCATGTGAGGTTTGCTTCCAGCGCAGAAAGAAGCCACCTGTGGGAAGGAGCACAAGGACATGGACCTATCCCTCCTCGTTCCTTATTTTACCTCCTCTGTGGCCACCCACTTAGACTGGGAAGGAAGGAAAACCTGGAAGGAAAGGGCCAGGGGGACCTGGAGTTCTGTCCTCCCCCTTTCCTGTCAGTCAGATAGTCCAGGCGGGAGGTGCTGGCATCAAAAAGCATCGTGTCTTCACAGCAAGAATGCAGCAACACGAGCTATAATAGTGAAGTGTGTAATTCGGGTGTTTCAACATATTCGTGTCATGCTTTTACTTTCTCACTTAAAACTGACATTGCACGATATAAAGATGAGGGGTAAAATTCATGCTAGAAATTTAAAACTTAATTTTTCTTGATTTGGAATGACATTAAATAGCAAATAAAAAATACTATGTTAACTGGAGAGAAGAGCAAGGACTGGAATCTCCCTCTTTTCACATTTACACTAAGTTTAGTAGTGATTTTTTCCTGCATGCCCTCCTCCTCCCCATCACCACCAATCAAGTAGCAGTCTTGGCTCCACAGCACACGAGTGTGGAGTGAGAACTCACACACCCCTGCTCCTCTCCTCCTCCCTCACCCCTGTGCTTGTTGCCATCCATTCATCTCTGGGTCTCCACAGCCCAGGAGCACAAGACAGGTCAGCGCTGCTCAGTTCCTGCTGGCTGCCGTGCTCAGCATGGTTTATGCATGGATCAGACTCCTCAGTGGCTACAAGTAAGTGAGTGAGCGAGTGAGCGAGCCATCAGTGATGGTGTTGGGGCAGAAGAGGAGAGGAAAAGGATAATGTTCTCCACAGGGTACCACTGTCCAGCACTAGACTAGGACAGATGTGAGGGATGAAGGACAGGAAGGGAACACGAGTTCTGGGTTCTGGTTTGGGTGGCTGGGTGGATGGAGTATCTTTACCTGGGAGGGAGCATGAAGGTAGTCAGCTGTGTGGGAGGAAGAATCAGCTGAGATTGCTGTTCTTCAAGAACATTCCTGTAGCCATGGTCAGCGTGAAAGAGGGCATTGCTGTGGGCATTGATAACCTGTATGCTTCTGCCAATGCATGGAGAAGAGGAGAGCGTGGAGGGAGAAGAGGTGAGGGAGGGGAGAATCTGGGAGAGGAGAAAGGAGGACATATTGGAAAAAGTGAGAGGGACAGTCAGAGACCAGAGGAGAGCCAGGAGGACATCACCACAGAGGCTGGAGTCCCAAAGGAGGGGCTACAGACCACACAACATGGCAGAAAACCAGAGGCAGCATGTCCTGAGTGGGCTGTTGGGATTGGGAAGAGGACATGGCCTGGAGAGCTGTGAAGTGAGCAGAAAACAGATTCGGGTGGTGCATCGGATGGTGAGGGGTGAGGCCCAGAGGAGGAGAAGGCAGCAGCTGGACGGCTTATCTGGTGGGGCAGGTGGGGGTGCCGGTGGGAGAGGAATGGCTTTGGGGTGCAGTACACAGAACCCCTGCGCTCATCTAGGCCAAGTCCCCTGCCCTGCTGTCCTGCCACCTACTGTGGGTCCTTCCCAAATTCAGGTTGAAACTTAACCTCTCTCTTCCCATCCTCCCACCCACCTGACTTCTGACCCGCAGACTGGGCTGTACGCTGCCCTGCCAGTGTCTGAGTTTGTCAGGCCTTGCTTGGAAGGCCTTACTGCTTAGCACTGTGGCCAGGGGACTGTGTAAAGTCTAGAAGTACTTCTGTGGATTGGCTCTGACATGAGTGTTCATGTCATCACCCATACCATTCCACTTGGACAGAAACAAGCTTAGTACAAAATAGGGAGCAGGTGGTTTTGTCAGGCCTACAGGGACCACTGTTGAGTAACAACTGAAGTAGTGCTTCATGTGAAGAATGGGCTGATAAGTGTACAACCCAGGATTTCCAGTGCTGAAACTGTGCATAATTGCAGGCGGTCGTGGGCCCTGCACAAAAGGCCTTTTTCAGTCCAGGGTCTGTTCATGCAAGAGCTGACCAAAGTGGTGTGCTGTGTTAGGTAGCTTTAAAGATGCTAAGAGCAATTGCTTTATAAGCAATGATCAAACATGTGCTTTCTTCAAACACTTAATGGAGTTTAGTAAGATCTGACCCTGCAAGGTAAACAATCTTCCATGTTTAATTAAAGAAAAAGATGAGCAAGTCCTTGGTCCACACTTCGATGTTGTCTGAATACCGTCAGTTGTCCTAGGCTCTGAGAAACGAGAGAGATTACTGCTCAGGTGGTCTGGGTGTTTACGTAGCTTCTTTTCCTGCGATATTTCACGGCAGCAGTCAGGCTCTTGGTGATTCAGTGGTGGCTTTCTTTAGAATTTACAAAGCTGGGCAAAGGAAAAGCAAAGGCTAACTTGACAAGAGGCACCTGGCAAAGCAGTTAATCTAAAACAGGATGGCTACCCCACAGTGGCTCTGAACGTATGTTCGAGCTCTCCATCCTTCCCCTGCAAGAGCTTCAGCATGCTTCTTTCTTGGACAAAATCCTTGGTCCAGGGGTGGACACAATAGCCAGCTTTTCTCTGAGTGACATCTCACCCTGGGAACTGAGCACACTATAGGGTGGGGGAGCAGTAGCCCCGGGTCTCCTCAATGTGCCTCTCCCAGTGTGGAACCCCAGTCCCATGTATGGGCAGGGGTAGTGGAGGCCCTGTTTCTAGCCCACTGCATTCTGGGTAAGGCCTCCATTTCATTAGTGGAGACTGGGGGAAAGAACTCAGCGAGAGGTTGCTGGGTTAGTGTGAGAACTACAGAGGTCCTGGTCCTCTCGGAAGCTCAGCTTACAGCTCAGGGCTGAGAGCCCAGGCTGGGGGACTGTGATCTCAGCTGGACCAGCCTGCAGAGACGGTTCCATCTTGCTGGCATGGGAGAGCAGAGGGGATAGTTTTGCCTTCCTGCTGAGTATGCAGGGCTTTCTGGGAATAAGTATTTTCTCATTCACTGTGTCTTTAGGGAAGTTTCCAGAGACTTTACAGTGGTGCTTTTTTTTTCTGAATAACGTTCCTATTGCTCCAGGCAGTGGGTGCAAAGCATGCTCCATGCCACGGGCTGACATTGGTCTCCCATCGGGCTGACGTCTCTGATCATTTGCTTACTGTGTGGTTGTGAGCCTCAGAGCCTTCCTGGAGGGCTGAGATGGGTCTGTTTCCATATCCTCCTACAGTGGGAAAACTAGAGCTTAGGATGGGCTGATCTAGGCCAAGCAGGGACTTCACAGGTGTGTCCACTTGTGGGCCTTTGTTCGTGGATGCAGAGCACACATCTGCAAGTCCCTGGAGCTCCCTCTGCAGTGTCACAGCTGCTCCGTGGTGGGATGTGCACAAGCTGCGCACAGCTGCTCCGTGGTGGGATGTGCACAAGCTGCAGCTCACTCAGATGAGGTGCTTTCCTTGAGGTCCACACCATTGGGAAGTACAGCCCTGGCTGATCCTGGAGCCACCAGCGGAGTACTGATCTGGAAGCTACCCTAGGCGGGGCTTTGGTGGCAGCAAAAAGATGAGCAATGAGTATCTCCAAAACTCAGTCAGCTTAGGCTCACAAAGTCATTGCTGGTCCAGCTGAGGGTTCAGGCCTCTGTCCCCACCGAGCTCAGCCTGGCAAAGGCCTGGGCCTCCTTGTCTTTGGCTCCTCCATCCCTTCCTCACCAGGACGGCCATTGCAGCAGCAGGAGACAGCTGGCAGGGATGCAGTGCTCAGTCACTCTGCCCAGAAGCCACATGCCTCTTCTTTCCAGTGCATGTGGAACTACGGGGAGAGGGCTGGCCTACGTGTGTCCGGGGGCAAGGAGGCAGACATGCTGACTCTGGCCGCGTCTACCACCCTCACGGGACATCATGCTGTCCGGTGGCCATGCGGTGGGGAGAGGAATGACCTCCTGCTGAGTGTTCTCCATCTTCGGGGTGCCAGAGTGGCTACTGAAATGTCCTCCCCGGTGTAGCTGCCCTCCTTGTCATCCGCTCTGGCCAGGATGGATCACAGGGACCCCATGTGCTCTTTTTGGTCTGGAACCTTCTGTGTGTGCCCCTCCTCTTCCTCACTTCCGTTGGTTTGCTGTGGCCTTGTGGCTGCTGAGGGCAGGAACTCAGCCCGGGGTGGGAGCGCTTATTCACGCAGGGGGCTGGGAGTCCAGCTGCACATGGTTTCCAGCCACTCCACTTGGATTAATGGAGATAGATCTGCCCAAGAGGAGCCTCACGTAACAAAATTTTAGCCGTTCGCTTCCGTATTCCACCTCAGCCGCAGCAGACTGCGTGTGTTACTTTTGGCCAGAGCCCAGCAAGCATCGGGAGGCAGAAAACAATCCCCAGAAATCTGAACAATGTTGAGCAAGGAGAGAAAGTGTTCAGTTTACCAAAACAAACGATGCAACCTCACCGCCCCCCCCCCCTTGTTTTTTGTGCTGCTAGGTTTAGAGGAAAAAACAGAGATGGTGTGGCCGAAGTGAGCATTACAAACACACAGAAACCTTTGAAGGCCAGAACAGAGGTGTCATCTCTGAGTTCTGGCCCTAGAGACACCTGGGGACCCTCCAGGGCAACCTCCCAGTACAGCACAAGGTGACGAGAGCTAGATTGGGATCCCCCTGGGTCTAAGCAGAGATGGGACAGCCAGCACCCCTCGGTTACTGTTACCACCAGCTTCCAGATAACATGGGAAGGCCCCTCCTCAATTCATTTGCCTCTCTTCTGGTTTGTTGCTATTTCAATAATCTTCGAGTTTGGAAAACACATTTATTCCTTCTGTCACACATCCCACAAAGATCTCGTATGCCTGGCATAGGCAGGACTGGACACACAGAGAAATGAGACAATTCCTGACCCCTAGGACGCAGGTACTAGGAAGGTGCCTAGGTGGGTGTGAGAGGGCTGGAAAGCCTGGAGGTGGCCTTGGTGTTACTCTCTAGCTCTCCAACTCGGTTCCCTCCATAGAGCTGTGGCCATGCACCCTTTCAGGTGATGTTTCCAATGGGTTCCGTGTTTGGTTGGAATTGGGGGTTCCTTGGAAAAGGATCAGGACCCTTGTGCATCCTTGGGGAACACCTTGAAAGCTGCCAAGCACTCTACAAATGACACATGTTATTACTGCTACTAACTGGTCATGGGATCTACTCTATAGACCATGGGTCCGGAGGGCAGAATGGCCGGGCGGACGGAGCAGTAAGCCAGCACTCTGGAAGCGCTCAGTCACCATGGTATGGGCACTGGTAGTGGATAAGGAGTGGCTGCACAGGAGATGGTCCTCTCCAAGGCCTCGTGTTGGTTGAGTCCCGTGACCCAAAGGTCCTTCTCTCTAGAGGACTCTGCTGGGGTGTCTTTGATCAGTCTGTGGGGTGGGCTCTGGGGCAGAACACGGTGTCCCCTTGCTGTGTGGCAGAACGGCCTCTACAGTGTGTGTTGGGGGAGCAGTACTCTCTTACCAAATGGTGATCTGGCAAAGTCTCAAGAGAGGGCACTGAGGGGACCAGCGTTTGGAAGAATTTTGGTTGCAAGGGCCCAAGGCAAGTTCTAAGAAAGTGACTGCTCTTCCCAGGTGCTGTGCCTATCTTTCATCAAGCAGAAATTTAATGTCTATGCAAAGTTATGGTAGGCAGAATCCTAAAATGTCCCCGAAGATTTCTGCCCCTGCTGTACACACCCTGAATAATTTCCTCCCTGGAGTGTGCGAGGGACCTGAAAATACATTACACAGATCAAAGGAGTTAGCGCATGTAATTAAGTTTACTAATCAGCAGACTTCAAGTTAACCAAAAGGGAGATTATTAGGGTAGACCTGACCTAAGTTACATAAATCAGAGCTCAGAGACACAGGAAAGCAGGGACACCTGCTTCTGCTGGCCTGGAGGGAGCCATGCTGTGACCTGCCTCAGAAGCCACATGTCAGGAACTGAAGGTTGTCCCTACAAGCCAAGAGTGGCCCCGACTGACAGCCAGCAAGAAATGGGGACCTCGGACATACAGATGCATGGGAATGAATATGGGTGCAACCCAGATGAGCAGAGAGAAGAGTCCTCCCAAAACCTCCACAAGGTCTTCCAAAACCTGAAGCAGAGAACACAGTCCTGCCGTGCTTAACTTCTGACCTTTAGATGCTGTGCTGATAAAATGGGGGCTGCCGAAGCTGTCCTATTTGTGATAATTTATTTTGTAGCAATGGATAGCTATCTTCAAAGCAATTAAGATCCATAGCCCCAAAATTAGAAAAATCAGAAAAAAAAAACATGAGAACTAATAATAAATCCACCTGGGCAATGACCATTGTTGACATTTTGCTGAATAGCCGTCCAAACATTTTCTACATATAATTACACATTTAAAACAACCTTATTGAGTTATAATAAGCATGCAATAAATTGCATATTTTGAAATTGCCCAATTTGATAAGTTTTGGCATGCGTTTATACCAATGCAGGCTTCACCGCAATCAAGATGATGAACAAACCCCTCCCAACCCAACAGCTCCCATGCTCCTTTGAAGCCCCTTCCTGCCACCTGCTGTTCTTTCTGTCACTACTCCTTAGTTTGCACCAACGGAGTCCTGAAGTATGTAATCCTTCCTTTGTTTAATTTTGTCCTGGGTAAATCTCCATGTTTGGTTTTGGATGGTTTCCACCGCTATCTCCAAGCGTGGTGTCTTTTTGTCAGCAACGTCAAGTCTTCCCTTGATCACGTCAGACATGGCTGGCTGTGTGTCTCTCATTCTGATCTGGGTCTTTCTGACGTCTGCAATGCTGCATGAATTCGAGCTCTCTTTCCTCTTGCTCCATGGACATATGGAGTAAAGCTACCATAGCTGCCTCAGTGTCCTGCCTGCCAGTCATCTCGTCCACGTCATGGCGTGGCGAGCTCTTCCTTTGATAATTTTCATCACAATGGCTCTTCCTTCTTGACAGGCCCGTGAGTTTTTAACTGGATCCAGACATTGGGCTTTCACCTGTGAGTGCTGAGTGATTTTGCATTCATAAGACCATGATTTCCTCACACAAGCACTGATTGGTCTTCTCCTAACATCAGGGACCCTCGTGGAATCTGGCGTTCAACTCCATGTGGCTCTCTCCTCTCAGCCCTGCCTGTGAACACAGCCGCCACCCCAGACTTCAGACTCTGCCTTCTCTTCTTGAGCTCAGATTTTTGCCTGGACCCTAAGCAATCTTTGGCAGGGCATGACTTGGCTTTGTTTTCCTTTTTGCAAGTGTAACATCTTATTTCCTCATGGCCAGAGTCTCTTTCCTATGTTTTCTCCATTTATTTTGTTGGTTTACACAGGAGGGAACCCTGGTTCCTGTTATTCTCTCCCAGCTAGAGGCAGAAACTGATGCAGATTTTGGAAAAGAATGAACAATGCCAGGCTTCGTGGTGCAACCTAATCAGTAATGCCTTGAAGCATTAGGATTTTGATCCGAAAAGGACTGGAAGATCAAAGCAACCAGCAATCACCCATGGCCTGGAGTGGGGCAGGAACAAGCCCACATGACATGGGAACCAGCTTGGACTCGAACAATGGCAATCCCAGACTGTGGGGTGGTGAGATGCCATTCCAGAGGTCAGATGCAGCTCAGGGCAGGGCTGGTGTCAGGAGACCACTGAGACTTGGCTGTTATGACAACAGAGATGTCCCCAGTGGTTTTATTTCCAATAATGTCGTATCTACTCTCAGAAATTCATCACAGTTGAGTTCCAAAATCTCTAAAATATTTTCCAATGTCCCAGAAGAATCTGCTTAAGGCTCCAGTGGGGACTGTGTGGGCAGCCACATTCGGCACTCTTGGGGAGCCGAGGTGCCTGCCCCTCTTCCCCAAGTCTCCAGGGTTCTCCTGTTGCTTCACTGCTGATCCAGATCTGCTTTCTGGGAGGGATGACCTTACACCTCACACTGGCGCATACCTGGCCCCAGAGGACGCCAGCTCACCTGTGGACTCTCCTTCCAAGTAAAAATGCCTACCATTTTCTTCCACAAAATGTTGTTCTCTGACCATTTTGAAGCAATCAGCAAGTCAAACAAAGATAAAAACAGGCAAAGTTTTTCATATGGAGAAGCGAGTGGGTTGGGGTAGAGGCTCTAAAATCAACATCATGACCTCAGCAGGTGGTGAGGAGGATGACAGCTGCCCTGGGGGCTCAGCTGGGCTTTGACTTCATGAACATGAATCCATCTCATAGAGGAGGACATTGGTGGACAGACATTGTGAGCAAAGGGGCCCGCAGGAAGCAACAGAGCTAGAATTCAGCCACAAGGTGTTTCTCCTACCTGAATGTAATGCCTTCCCTGGAAAGCAGCCTTAGAGGATGGTGTCACATGTGGGAGAAACTCTGGGTGGCAAGAGTTTCTTCACAGGCACCAGTGGCACTGCAGGAGAGGCACTGCCTCTCTGTTGGGGCTGTCCAAGCCGGTGGGTGGCCTGGCACCCAGGGTCCAGAGGCTTCTCCTGGAAAGCTGGGTGCTCCACACAGGGTGCAGTAGCCAGAGCCACTATGGAGTCTGGCCAGAGCATCCCTTCCTCCTTCCCACAGCCTTGCTCTTCTCCAGTCACACTCATGACCCTATGGATGTAAATGAATATTCAAGATTCCCTGCCAGGCACAGATAGGCAGGGAAGCACCTAGATGACAGGAGGAATCTGAACCAAGTCCAGGGTCCTTGGGAAGCCCCGGGGTCCAGAGATGGGAGCCCAGGAGGTGCATGGGTGTGAGGAGTCTCTTGTGGGGTTTGGCAGGCCTGAGGTCTTGGGGACCTTCCCCTGGATGAGCTTGGTCACTCCTCCGTTCCCCAGTCCTGGATGAGAGCCATGATGTGCCAGATGGGAGGGGCTGTGCTGAGGGAGAGAGGTTCCCTGCCGGCAGCTCTGGCATCTCAGAGACTGGGAAACGAAATGAGTGCAAAATAGGGCAAGGGACAGTCACCTAGCTGGAGTGGTCAGCAGAGGCCATACAGGACCTGAGTCTGAGTCTAAATGGTGAGGAAGAGAAGGTTCCACACTCTGCTAGAATAGCATTTTCAGCAGATGGAGAAACTGAGCAGAGCCCAGGGTGGATGGGAGGCGCCGGCAGAGAAGGGAAGAATGGACCCTTGGGCCAGCGGGTGGGTCACAGATGGGAGTCTCAGGATGATTTTGAAGCACTGGGACTTTGAACAGCAGCAGTGGAGCCAAATGAGAGCGAATTCAACTCAGGTTCATAAGATGGACAAAGTCCAGGCTTCTGGATCAACGGGAGACGCTTTCTAAACCACAATGACAAAATATTCTGCTTGCTTCATTTAGAAATCAGATAATGAGGAATTTAATAGGAGTCACAGGTTTATGCAATACACATTCATAAAACACTGTCCAAAACCATGATCCTCCTGCATCTTCACTGAGACACTCCTTTTGAGATCACTTACATAATAATAATAGCAATAAAACCAAGAGAGAGAAAAAATCAAATTAATTTTAAAAGACAAAATTCTGGCTGTGTTTCTGGGGTTTTCAGTGAATTTATCAGCAATAACAAGGATATTGTATCTACTTATAAGTAGGACAACATGCAAGCAACTAACACATCAGAGTTATTTAAATACCTGCGGTTATAGAATATCATCCAGGAGTTAAAATATAAGCAATTTCCATTGAGTCATTGAATAATCACTTAATGGCAATTAAACATAAAAAAATTGAGATTATTTAGCAGAGTAAGGCCTCTTGCTGTGGAGCTGGGTGTCAGGAGTGGGCTTGTGTGCAGGTGGGTCACTCGGAGGTGACTCCCTCCAAGGAGACAGTGCCAGGTGTAGACACTTGGCTCTGCTCCTAGTGGAGGAGGGTCTGGGTCAGGGTCGTCCTCAATGGGGAGACTTCTAGACAAATCTCCCTCATTTTCTAGAACCGGAGGGCAGACAGAGTCCAATTCTCAGAGTTGTCCCCGGGACTCTCAGTACCCTCCGATCTGATGAAGGGACAAAGAGAGGAGGGAACAAACCCAACTCCATAGGTCAAAGTGGCCTAGGCCACGGGCAGGGCCAGCAGCACAGGGGCTATGGCTTGTGCTCTGGTACAGCAGGGGGCCTAGTGGAGGCTCTTGCTCCTGGTCCCAGTCCTAGTAGGGGCATCTGATCACCCTGGACCCTAGACCTCAGACCCTGGACCCAGGCCCCCTCCCAGCTGGTGCTCCTGCTCTTCAGGGTGGGGCCATCCTGATGGGCCTGTGCCAAATGTGCCACATGCCCCATCGGGGCCATGCGGACAGATTTAAATCCTCCCTCCACAATGCGTCTCAAGCGGGCCATCCCTTTCCTGAGCTGTGCTGGGGTCTCTCAGCTGACAGTGCTCCCGACACAGTATCAGCAGCTGTTCTCGTATGAAAACAAGCAGCTTCCATGACAGCCGGGCTCTCCAGACTTTCTGATGGGGCCTGGCTTGCATTCTGCAGGGCGCAGCTCTGCACCTGCCATTGTGCTTGCCCCGTGCTTGGGTAGCCCGTCCTCTGCCTTTGCGGGCAGTGCTTCTGATCCTGTGTCTGCTTTCTTTTCCCTGATGTGGGTTGGGACCTTCCCTCAGGGGTGTGGCCTTCTCCTGGCTGATTTTCCACCTAGGACAAAGATTTCCAAGTGTAGGATTTCTCCTGCGAGTGTTAAGGGCACCGATTTCATCTTCCAGTTAATAAACTTCCTTCTGCAAGAGGTGTAAGCAGGTAACTGACTTGGCTGCACCAACCCATGGTCTCAGAACCCCCTTGATTTGTGTCCACGAGGCCCATTCCCATGAATTTGTCCCCCACCCCCATGGTCTCCATCTCTCATCCTCAGCTGCCCATCTCTCTACAGGTGTTTACTCCCCTCCCCTTTCCTCCATCAGCTTGGCTTCCCCAGGCGAGAATTCCCCTCAGGGCGCTGCCTGGGGCTGTTCTTCTCTTTTCAGATGAGTTCCCTGAGGGTGCCCTGGTGTCAGCTACTTGATTTGTTCTCCCCTGCATTTTGACAGATTGGATGTCTTAGGAAATGTCAGACCTCGGCACGAATTGTTGTAAATGATATTTGCCTTCTTTTGTTCCTCTTTGGAAAGAGTCTATTTTGTGCTCCAGGAGAGAGGTGGATGCTTTGGGCCCTCGCTGGCCTTCAGTTTTCACATTTCTGAAGCTGGCTTTCCCACAAGGTAACTGAAGCCCCGCTACTGTGTTTTCAACGAGGCTGAGCTTCTCAAAAACCTGCCATCTTTATCCTGGAAGGGCGGATGCCCCCGGGCCACTTTGCCTCTGCGTGAACCAAGCCCACAAGGGAGTAACAGTGACACCTCACCCAGCAATCGGGGGTCCTGAGGTCTCCTGGCAACTCTGCCCCCTGGCACAGTCCTCAGGGCCAGAGAGAACAGAGCTCCATAAACACCTGCTGACCCTTAAGGATCCTAAGGCTACTGCATGGTCATTGGTTCCCCAGAACCTTGCTGGCCACCACCATCCGAGTGGAATATGGAGAACATTTTACTCAGAACCGAGCCAGTGCTGGCACCAGGCAGCCCCCAGTGGAGATGAGGAAGGGGTATGACGGCCACAAGCTCTGAATGAGGTCCCTGAGGGTGATGCAAGTCACAACGTGTTTGAAGCAAGCAATCTGACATGGTGTAGTAGGCTGACTGCAGCAGTCCCTGTGAAGCCCTGAGAACCTTCTCACCTCATCTCATCATCACTCCTTTCTGACTCTGGAGACCCTGGGAACCCCAGCACCCTGTCTGTGGCCAGCAGGGTCATGGCAAAGCTGGAGGGGGCTCTGGAGGAGGTTTTCCTGGCACTGGAACCATCTTGCAGGGCTGGGTCATGCTCTTGAAAAAAGCTGTCTGTGTTGGGTTTTTTGGTTGCTGTGACAAATTCCTGAGAGAAACAACCTAGGGAGGGAAGGATTTATTTTGCTCATGCTTTCAGCGGTTCCTGACCATTATGGCAAGCAGAGAAGAGAGAACACAAGCACTTCCCAGCTTCCTTCTTCTCCTCCACTTGTTCCATTAGGACCCCGGTCTGTGGGATGGTGTCACCCACATTCTGGGCAGGTCATCTGTCCTTAGTTAATTCTCTCTGGAAATGTCTCACAGAGCTGTGCCTTCTTAACCATCCACACACTGACCAGCTCACCCAGTGCTGATGTTTGAGTGTTCAAGGTCCAGTCCACCTGCTGCTCCTACCTCAGGGTCAACACCTCACCTGTCCTGTCATTGCAGCAGACGAACAGTCACCAGTTACTTTGTGTCACATTTTAGACCTTGGCTAAATCATACCAAGCAAAATGGAATAGAGCCCTCTTCCCTCTAAGATGTTAGACAATTCATTTTTGTGCAGAACCAGCTTTTTATTCATTTTTATTTATTTTCTCTAATTTTTTGCTACATTTTCATTGAGTTTTGGCTTAATATTTATTTCCTTATGCTTCCTTGGGGCTCAGTTTGGCTCTTTGTGAATATTCTTGGAATGGAAACTTGTCATTACCTAAAGACCTTTCTGTTTTAGCCATACATGCAGCAATCCCACAAACTCAAGCCTCCTCTAGGAGACTGCGGGAGGATACAGTTTGGTCATCCTCCACAACTCTTGGTCCCTCACGTTTCGTCTGCATTCAGCTCCAGATGTTCTCTGACTTTCCTTGTGATTCTTTCTTTGACCTGACAGTTATTTAAAAGCTTTTATTTAGTTTCCAAATATTTAGGGATTTTCCAGATCTTTCTTTGGTGTAGATTTCTGGTCTAAGTCTTTTGTGATTGGAAGTCATACAAGATAGGAATACTTAAAAATTTATTGGAACTTTATAACAGTCTGTCTTGTTAAACAGCTCCTGTACATTTGAAGACAATCTGTTTCTCCCATCATCAGTGCAAGGTTCCATAAATGGTGAACAGGTCACGTTGGTTTATGTATTTGTTCAGCCTTTTTATCCTTTTTATCCTTCCCGGTTTTCCACACAGTTGTTTTATTAATTATGGACAGCGAAGTGTTGAGTCTCTTCCAAAGCCGGATTTGTCTGCTTTTCCTTCACTTTTACCAGATTTTGTTCCATGTATTTGAAGCTCTGTTGTGAGGCTTGTCTCTTCTTGATTTGACTCTTTTACAAAATTGTGGTGATGACACATTCCTCTTTTGCAATAATTTTTTGTTACCTCCACATCTTCTTCATGTGGTAGTAAGATGGTCGCTTTTGCTTTCCTTGGGATGTTACTCACTTCCTGCAAACACCTTCCTGTCCTGTGACCTTTGCAGATCATATTTGGGGATCTTAAAATCTAATCCTAATAATCTCTGCTTCTTAATTAGACAGCTTAGATTGTCTTTATTTACTGTTATTATCAACATAATTGGTTTGAAATCTGCCAACTACCCATTTGTATTTACCTCTTTCTCCTTTTTCAGCCTTTATCTGAATTAATTTTTCTTTAGTGCTTGGTACAGGGTTTAAATAAAAGCTATATTTAAATGGTCACAGTCTATCTTTAGATAACATGATGCAGGTACTTCTGCCATATCAGAATTTTTTTGCTTTCAGCTGTCAATTATATTTTAAAGAAAACTTTAAGGAAAAAAAAAAACATTTTGTAATTTTCCTAACAGTATTCTTTAGTGAAATTTTGCTACTAGCTGTATTATTTTCCATCCTGGTCTGTGACAAGTGACAGCAGCTTCAGCCTGAGGCTTTCTCACATTCTAAACCCCTCACCAGTGGTGAGGACTCCTGTGAGGACACTGGGCTACCCGAATAACCCAGAATAACCTTGCTATGGTAGGGCCAGCTGTTGGCCCTGCTACCTGAAAATTGAGCCCCTCTTTGCCATATAAACCAGCACATTTGCAGGTGGGGAAAGACTATCCTGTGCGTAGCAATCCATCTTTCCAGAGGTTTGCCATGTTTTCCACCTTTTCAATAGATGTTGCTTTGATTTGTTGGCTTTCCCTATTGTTTCCCTGTTTCCATTTTGTTGATTATTTTTGTCCTTCATTACTTCTTTCCTTCTTTGTTTAGGGTTATTTTACTTTTATTGTTTTCTGGATTTCGAGAGAAGAGGTTTGATTGTTAGTTTGAGACTTGTCTTTTTCTTTTTCTTTTTCTTTTCTTCCTGGTTTGTGGCATTGGAGATTGACCCAAGACCTCACATGTGCCAGGTGATCACTCTCCTACTGAGCTACACCCAGCCTCGGGTGTCCCTTCATCTCTGATGTAAACATTTAATGCTATAAAATTACCTCTTCACCGTGGTTTTAGATCAAGCACGTGCATTTGCATGTGCTGTTTTTCATTTTCACTCAATTCAATGTATTCTTTTACATTTCCCCAACTCCCATGGGCTATTTTGAGTGTTTTAGTTTGGTGTTACTTTTAGTGTTTTAGTGTTTGTAGTTTTCAATGTTTGGAGCATTTCCTGTTACCTCTCTGGCATCGCTTTTTGGTGTGGTTCCGCTGTGGTCAGAGAACCCGCTCTGCGTGATCAGTTCTGTATCTTTGCTGAGGTTTGCTCTACAGCACGGGATGTGGTCTGTCTTGCTGTAGGGCCGTGGGTGCTTGGCTGGCAGGTGCTTGGCTGTAAGTGCAGCATCTTGCTGGTTAATGGTGTCGTGAGTTCTTCTGTATCTTTGCCGGTTTGTGTTGCTTTTCTATCAGTCCTTGAGAGAAAGGTTTTGAAGACCTCATTTCTAATTGCGATTTGTCTATATTACCCTTCATTTCTACCTGGTTTCATTTCTTGTGTTTTTCAGCCCTGTTTTGGTGGCACACACATTTGAGATTGCTATGTCTCTTGATGGATCGATATCTTATCAACACATAGTGTCCCTGTGCCTCTGAAGTCCACTTTAATAGCTATGCGGGCATGCCTGCTTGCCCTTCATTAATGTTTGGATGATCCATCTTTTTCACTATTTGACTTTCAACTCTTCTGATTGGAAGTGAATTTCTTATCACTTAGAGTGCATTAGAGTTACGTGCGGCTTTCATTTGCTCTTCCTATCTGTCTTTTAATTGACATGGTGTGACTGTCTGCTTTTAATGCAACCATTGGTGTGATGCCTTCTGCTTTCATTCTTTTTTTTTCAGTTCCAGCTGTGTTTTGTGATGGATCGAGATAGGGTCTTATGAACTATTTTTCCAGGCTGGCTTCAAACTGGGTGCTCCTGATCTCTGCCTCCTGAGTAGCTGGGATTACAGGTGTGAGCCATGGTGCCTGGTTTATTTTCATTTTTGTTTTCTGCATTTACCACCTGTTCTGTTGGGTTTTTTTTTCTATTTTCTTTCTTCTGTAGTCTCTGAGTCACTCAAATGTTTTTAGCATTCCGTTTTGCTTTGTCTGTAGAGTTGTGTGTGTGTGTGTGTGTGTGTATTTTCTTATAGCTTTCTCACAGTTTGCTTTAAATATCACGTCATATATGTGTCACTAGTCACAGGAAGCTGGGGTCACTCTTTCAAGTGAAGTATGGATGCCTCCCTGTCGTTTTGTCCCTTTAACCATCCTACTCATAACACAGCTGTCTAATACAGTTGCTATGTGTGCAATGAGAAGCACATCAGAGAATTAGATTTTCATTGGATCTTGGAACATAATTTAGAAAATTCAAGGAGAAAGGAAAAGTCTGTTGCATTCACCCATTTTTTTATACCTATCCATCCTCCCTCCCTCCCTTCATTCATTCTTGTGAAACCTTTGCTGGATAATTCTACATCTTTTCTATCCCATGGTTGGCATGTTTTGGTTTTCTTTTATCATTAAGTTTGAGATCTTCCTGAGTCTTGGTATGACAAGTAATATTCAACTAAAATGCGTATATTTTGTGCATTGCATTATAAAACTCTGCTTTTCACTTAAATCTTCTGTTTCAGCTGACTTCCTGCAACACTTTTCTTACAGGGCAATGCCTCGTTACTTCCAGGTGGGGGCAGAGGTCCAGGTTCCCTATTCAGTGTCCATCGACACCTGTGGGCATCTTTCTTACTGCTGGGTGGAGATAGGTGATCTGGCTTCCTATAGGTCTCTGGTGGCACATCCCTGTAGCAGAGAATTACTCAGAGAAATTTATATTTTAAATGGCACATCCATTAGAATAGTTACACCTGCAAGAAACAGAAAATACCACAACGTGATTTTTAATACCAGGATACTTATCAGTGTTGGCCAGAATCCCAGGGTGAGGGACTCTTGGGAAGACTGTCAGCTCAGTAATGCCACAAGAGACCCAGACTATTTCTGTCTTTATGTTAGGAAACCTTCCCCACCCTACACCCATACCATACAATTTCAAGGTGGCTGCCACTGGTCCTGGAATCACATCTCCATTCCAAGGCAGAACAGGGAAAAAGAGTAGCCACATGACACTTTCCTCTTGCTTCTATACTTTTTACTAGGAGGGACAAACCTTCCCTAGACGTCTTCCTGCAGTCTCTGCTTGCATCTTACCCAACATGGTTTTGCCATGCCAACCCTGACCATAGGCCAGCTGGGAGAACAGAACTGGAAAAGGGAGTAGGATGCTCCAGTTCAGATAAGAAGCATCAGAGCTCAATCACTGAGCTTTCAAGAAGAGAATGGGCCAACTAAGAATATGGGATCGCTGCCTCCCCCCAACTCAGGGGCAGCTTCAGTGGGGAAGAAACAGAACTATGGAATAATGGCTGGGAAGCAAAAGAGCGCCTGTACAGAAGATTTTCAGCAATTCATTGATTCATTTTCCTTTCAGAGCAATTTCTAGGCAATTATCTGTTTTCCAAACTCAACCCCCAGTGACCTGCTGCCTAAACAGCCCCTCCAAGCAGTACAGTCTGAGCACGGTGTCTGTTTTGACAGACTGTACTTGCTGTGGCCATGGCTGACAGCCAGTCAGGAGGGTCCCAGGGGGTCTTCAAGTGCACTGTGTTCCAAAGTTCATATCCTAATCCACATGCAACTTGTCCCAGAGGAGTGTGGTGGGGACAGGTGAGGAAAGACCCTTCCTTCCCCCCGGATTTAGTGACTTTCCTTCACTAAATCAGTCTGAGGCACACCACATCATGCAGATTTACAGGAGGCCAGTTTTGATGACAAGACAGAACAGGGCTCATCACTCCCCTCCTTTCTTGGTCCCCTATCTGGATTGACAGGGCATCCATCACTTAACTTTCTCCAGCTGGGCCCAGATGTCTTCACAATCAGGACTCAAGAGCAACAAACAAGCTGCCCTCCCCACTCTTGCTGTTGTGCTGAAGAAGTCTGCTCGCCTGAGACGAGAGCAGGAGGGAGGCGCCAGGCAGAAAGCACAGATGGGGAAGTGGACAGATGCAGCGAGCAAGGAAGGGCCAGAGCCAAGTGATGGCAGGAGGTGGTGGATACACGGGCATGTCTGGGGAAGAGAGATGGAAAGGGAGCAAAGGGAGCCATGTGGAAAGGCTGTTCATCCTCCTTTCATCCACCCAGCTCTGCACCTGCACTCCTATGGAGAGCGCAGGATGGTCCAAGCCCATGAGTGTGCTGGAAGGAATGGCGAGCAGGGTGAAGGACAGTGCTCCAATTTTATTATAAGTCAGGGAACGCTTTCAAGAAAAATATGGAGCCTAAAGTGGTAACTAATGTTTGAAGTCTGCAACGGATTGAACATGGGCAGTGTCCCCCAAAGGTCCATGTGTTGCCCAAGGTAGCAGCATTTGGAGGTACTGTGGACTTTAAGGGGTGGGCCTTATTGGAGGTCAGTGGATTATTGGGGATGTGCCCTAGGAAGAGACTGTGGGACTCTGGACTCTTCTTCTGTCTCTTCCTCTCTCTGCTTTCAGGCCCAAGAAGTGAGTGCTCACTCTAACCACTCCTGATCCTGAACCTCCAGAACCAAGAGCCAAAACAAACCCGTCTATGCTTCGTGACCAGCCTGTGTTAACTACTTCAATGTAGTTACAGGAAGTTGACCAGCACAAAGGCAAAGGAGCATTTTGCCCAAATACTGTGGAGGAATGCATGTAGCTTGTGTCAGGTGGAACCAGCCTGGGAGGGACACTAGAGGGAGCCCCCCGGCAGCAATGTCCCCTTGAGATGATTCACAACTGACCTGTGGCTACTTTGTACAGCTGGTTCTCTGCCCATTCTGTGCAAGCACCCCAGCACCGTGCCTCTCCCTTGCCCACCTCTGTGGCCCTCCCAGAGGCAGGAACTTCACCCATTAAGGCCACCTTGCCCCTGGCTGGACTCCTCCACTGAGGCTGCCCTGGGGCTTCCCCTCCTCGCATGGATCTCTGTCCTTCCTGCTCAGTCCCGAGCATTGGCTCCACTTCCTTTGCTGTGACCCTGGGTCTTGAAGGCCATGGGATCTGTGCCATGGAGCAGTACAAACTCAACGTGAGAGTTTCCAGCCTGTGGCTAGCAGGCTAAGTAAAGATCTCGGATCACATCAACAGTGCGTACATGGAGGGAGAGCTCAGAGGGCTGAATCTTACTTCCTTCTCCCTCTTAAACAACAGGGTCATGAATGTGAAAATAAGAGCCGAGCCAAGAGTGTCAGACCCTCATCCCAATGTCACTGATGCAGTAAGTCCCACCAGGTGGGACCAACCAGAGGATCCTGGGTTCTGAAGTCACAGAGTTCCCACCAGTGTCCAGGAGAAGCCCTCTCCTAGCTTGAGAGGGCCAGTCGTGGGGAGTCATCCCTGTGGGACTCAGACTGAACCACCTGCTCCCAGCATCGGGTGCAAACATCTCCTGTACCCTCAGAAGCCCCAGAAGTCCACCTTATTCCCATGTTATAGATAGTTATGGGTTGACTCATTTCCCTGCCAGAACCTGTGACGATCAATGAAAGATGAGGTGATGGGGGTATCCCTAGCCTAATTTGACCAGCATCCTTACAAAAAGGGCAATATGACATGGAGACAGACAGGCACACAGGGAAAAGCCTTGTGGAGACGAAGGCAGAGATTAGGGAGCTGCTTCTACAAGCCAAAGAATGGTAAATGGCCAGGGAGCTACAGGGAGCTGGAAAGAGGCCCAGAATGGGGCCCCCACCCTCAGGAGGAGCCTGCCCTGCCCACACCATGACCTCAGACGTCCAGTCTCCAGAGCCGGGCCACAACATAGACTTGTTGCTCAAGACACCCAGTTTATGGTGACTTGTCCCAGCAACCGTGGACTCTAGTACACAGACAAGGACCTGGCAGTGCAGATCGTCAATTGACCTGAGCGGGATGACTGTGTGGGGCAGGCTGCCTCCCACCCAGGCCTTGCTGACCAGAGGAGGGTTAGCCTGCCTCACCTCACCGTCCCCATCCCACCTCCATCCCCCATGAGCCATGTCTGGGCCTCACCCTTTGTCTGCCAGCATCTGCGGCAGAATGATCTTGAGTGAAGTTGAGACTCTGTTACTGCAATGGCCCCGTGGCTTAGAACTGGTGGGTGGGATATGTGGTGTGGGTACCACACGTCCTGTTGTCCTGTTGCTCAGGGCTCAGGGCTCAGGCCTGAGGGTGTAGGGTAAGGTAGGTGAGTAGTCCTCGGGCACCTGATGCTTCTGCAGAGAGATGGGGAGAGGGGGGACCACGCAAGCGTCGGCTCGTACAGCACCTTGATCCTGAAGATGAGCTGCAGGGCTCTGGGGCAGGAATGAGTGTGAAGTAATCCTGGATGCCTTTGAGTGCTCTGTAGAGAGGTACTCAGAGACCTGGCGGAGGGGAGCAGCACAGAGGCAGTGCCTGGCCCCAGGGAGTCTGCAAGGTATGTGCTGGTGTCCGCTCAACTGCCCTAGCATCCAAGTGCCCACATCCTGGTCAGGCCCCTGGCTTGCAGGTCAGTCAGCAGGAGGGGAAAAACAACCTTGTGTGTGTGCTGTGTGTGTAGGAGCCCAAAAAGAAGTGTGCCCCATGGACAGTGGACACAGGTCAACGTTCTGCAGTTCATTCACTGATTCCCTTAGCAGGGCAAGGGAACCAGAGCCGTCTCTGAGCCGGGCACCGCAGGAAGTGCTGCTTGGGGACTGACATAGTTTACATCAAACCCAGTGTTCTTCTTATTGGCTCAGATGGTAAAGAGAATGTTGAAGAGCCCCTGTCACCCAGAGGCTGTGGGGAACAGGGGACAAATGTTCGTGGAAATGGTCCTAATAGATGGCTAAGAGCACCATGTGCTAACGACCTCTCACATACTAGGGGACAATCAGATGACAATCAGGGGACAAGCAGCAGAGGGCCGTGATTCCAGCTCTGCCAAGATGCTGAGACATCATGCTCAGGTCTAGGGTAAAAAATCAGTGAAGAGACCACATTGATTCAGGGGACAAAAAAGAAAGGAAAAAGAAAACCAGATCTTTCCCAGCCAGGAAGACAGGTTATGCCTGCAGGGAGAGTGACCAGCCACTGAGGAGGCTTGGAGTCCTGCCTAGAAGATAAGAACCATACAGTCCTGGTGCTCTTCACTGTTGGGCAACTCAGGGAGACAGTGGTGGTCCAGGACACCTTCCCTCAACTGCGTGATTGGGACAGGGCTGAGGGCCTCTCTGACCAGGTGCTGAGGTTCCCAGTGCTCCCCTTAGAGTCAGGGTGGTGCTCCTCCCTTTGCTGGACACAACCTAGACAAGCCAATAATGGCCTGTTTTTCAGCAAAATGGTGAGGGTGTCAGGCCCTGCTTAACACCTGTATCTATTTTGTTACTGGAGTTCTCCGTAGGATGATATTTTTCAAAAGTGTGAATGGGTTGACAAGCATGGTACCAGTCAGAGTTGAGCAGCATAGCTGATGTGAGCACTGCAAAACTCCACCGAGAAAATGTGATAATAAAAAGGAGGCCACGCTCAAAATCTCCCACACGTGTAGTGTCAATGCAGGCCTACAAAGGGCTCTACAGGGAAAGACAATGCTGACAGATAGGCAAGAGAGCCTGAAAGGTTGAGGGTGACTCCAGGCCAAAGGAGGGAAGACTCCACAGTGTCAGCTCACAAATCTCCCCGGAAAACTTCTGCAGGCAATGGGAAATCCAAGCAGAACCCCAAAAATGCAACATGAAGATTTTTTTTCACGGAACTTGACAAAGTGATTCTAAAATTCACATAGAAGTGTAAATTTCAGGCAATTTTAAAACAGAAAAGCAAAGACTTTTGTTAATTTTAAAACTTGCCCTACCAGATGTGAAAGCACAAAGTCAGTATTCAGCACAGTGAGCAGCAGTGTAGACACAGAGCCTGCGTCCAGAGGCTAAGGGTAGAGTGTGTGCTGGAGGCCCTGGGTTCCATCCCTAGCACCAGGAAAGAGAGGGAGGAGAGAGAGAGAGAGCGAGGCGAGAGAGAGAGAGAGAGCGAGGCGAGAGAGAGACAGAGAGACAGAGAGAGAGAGAGAGAGAGAGAGAGGGAGAGAGAGACAGAGAGGGAGAGAGAGGGAGAGAGAGAGAGGGAGAAAGAGAGAGGGAGAGAGAGAGAGAGAGGGAGAGAGAGAGAGAGAACTACCACAGTAGAACACATTCACATTTGTGGCCAGGTCCTAACAGAAGGGCCAAGGAAATGACAGACCACTTAACAGGAAGCTTTTGGGAAACTGACTACCACGTGGGAAAGACTACATTCCTAGATCACATCATTCCAGATATATTTACTAAAAACTAAAATATAAAGGGAACTCTATTATTTCAGCATAAGATAAAATATTGCTGACATTGACACATGGAGGCTATCTTTTGTTTTAGAGACAAGGTGTCCCTATGTAGCCCAGGTTGGCCTAAAACTCGCAGATCTTCTGCCTCAGTCTCCAGAATGCTGAGATTTGTAGCATGTGCCACCAAGCCTGGCTCTAGGCTTTCTTTAAAAAAATTCAAAGCATAAAATAAAAATATCAGTAAGTCTGGTTACATAAAATTGAAATTTTTTACATGACATTAAAAGATAAAAAACTAAGCTAAAAATAAGCACAAACTGGATAAAATGTTATCAACATCTAGGCAAAGATAAATGATCCAGAATTTACAAAGAGATCCTGCAAGTGCTCAGAAGATAGACATACAGCCCCACAGAAAATGGTGAATGGTGTGCAGAAGAAATGCACACGGCCATCAACACAGATGTCTTGTCACCTCTGCATCAGAGTGGTGCAAAGGTGACAACCATCACGTAGAACTTCTCACCTGATTGCAAAGGTGACATGTTATATCAGACAAAGGAGATACCCGAGTGTCTGATTCCTTCAGAGGCAGCAAGTGAGACAGAGGGCCCAGGGAGCTCGGCCATGGCTTGAGATTATAGACGCACAAACCGGCCCCGCAATCTCGCCTCTAAACCTGTCACCAGGTCACACAGCACAAGGAAGCCAACGCCGTTCATCACAGCATGGGTGAAGGTACAGGGAAACGTCTAGCAGTGGAGGATGGATAGATAAAGTGTGATACAGGAAGTTTGGAAAATCATTCAGCGTTACCTTACGAGTTGACAGTTTAAAAGTTCCAATTCAACTCCTAGCCATTTGGCCTAGAGAAACTCAGACAAGTGTTCCAGGTTCTATACAAAAAAGGTCACGCCATAAAAACACTGACGAACCAGAGAAAACCCAAATGCCCGTGGAGGGAACAGACCAGCTCGTTGTACACAATGTGCGTGCAGCACAGGGTGACACGTATACCGTGGGGTGTCAGATGTGGAGAAAGCCGGTGCTGGGTGATTGTGTCACAGCACAAGCTACTCTAAGTCACTCAGCAGGAAGCTGAGCAAAGAAAGCAAGATGGGAGCCCTCGAAGTATGGGTGTCATTTTCATGAGGCGCCACTGAGACCAGCCCACACCAAACTGTGGGTCACTTAGGGATGGAGTTAGGAAAGAGCCAAAAGGAGAAAAAAGTGAGGCAGGACCCCAGCGTTCTGACAGTGGCTACATCTTGGGAAGAAGCCTGGACTGTGAGCCTAGGGTGGAGCCTGGGGACAGTCTTGTGTCACTTTGTGGTCCTGCCTTAACATCTGTGCATCCTGCCAAGTTCTTGGTACATGTACAGTGTTACATCAAAGACTATTTTAAAATGCAGTGAGTTATACATTAAAACACACATGACCAAACTAGCTTTTTGATCCCCCAAATAATTTTGGGAGAAAGCAAGGAAGCTATGTATATTCATCCATCCATATTTCATGAGAAACTTTGTCTGACACACACAGCGCCGTACATTTCCTAAGATGTGAGCACATTTAAACAGCGTGAGGAGCTACATAACAGCTGGAGGTTAGACACCAGGGGAGAGGGATGTGGAGACGGGTGGGAGGAGCCTTGTCAAGAGGGCTTCTGTAACATCAGTCACTTTTTACTGTTTAAAGGTAGATGAAGGGGAGGATTGATTGGGTGTGCTCAGGCCAGGACTTAGTGAGTTAGTTAAAAAACCCATGTGGAGATCACAAAAGGTGTCCTCATACACCTTCAATATTTCATCAAAAGTGCCCATCTGCCAGCCTTGTACACAGGCCGCCCCACGGACTTCGGCTAAAGGACACTGCTGGGTTCTGTCTTGGGTACCACAGTCATGTGTCATGGATACTCCTTTGTTTTTTATTGCAATGGGAGCCCAGCTGCGCTGGAGGACACTCTGAGTTGAGTTCAGGCCTTTCATGGTTGTCTATGAGCAGACAGTCCCACTATATTTATTAAAGATTTCTGAAGTCTGAAACTTAGTTTCCAAGGAAATAACCATTTAACGTCGCGCACATGGCATAATTCAATGGAGCAACAGCCGTGGCCATGCAGGGACAGTTTCAGTGTTCCTTCTCGTAGCAGCTGTTGTGTTCTCTGGCTCTGTCAGGAGCAGGGTGGAGCTTGCCCCAGCCACGGCTCAGGGGCCGAGCCTAGAGCTCTTTATGCAAGCCCTGGGCCATGGAGGATTTGGGCCAAAAGGGTGTCCAGCACCCACACCGAAGGCTCCAGCCTTTTTGCAGGCTCGCCACACCCGGGCCTTTCTATGAGTGACGGGTTGGCCGGCCGGGGAGCTCCCTCAGAGCCCATAGCCAGTGAGGGGAGGAGGCCAGGCTCTGGGGAGCTGGCAGGAAGAGGACACCTCTGTAGCCGGGGTTTTCTCTTCCCTGCTGCAGGCTCTGGGCGCCTGAATCAGACTGCCATGGGGCTGAGCCTGCTCCCACTTGTTCCCTTGCAGACCAAGTATTGATGAATTCTGGTCAGGTTCTGAGAGACCTGGCAGTGTCTTCATCACTTTGGGAGAGACCCTCCAAAGTGCTCTGTGAGCAGCGTCTGAGTTTGGTGTCCAGGTACCCATCCAATGGAGGGTTGCTATGGTGGCCTCACTTGGGCTCCACTGTGACCACTGGCCTGTGCAGCCAGTGCCATCAGCCCTTTTTGCAGGGCGGTGGGCAGGGAAGACCAATCCTGCCTTCTCTTAGTCCTGGTGACTAATGGGGTCACAGGCTGACCCTGACAACAGACCACACAACAGGCAAAGCCCTTCCTTCCTCTGGTCCCCGATTTCAGATGGGCCAACAAGAGGCAGAAAGACATAAGCAAGTACATTGGCTGAGAAGAGCAGACATGTGTGGAACCCAGTGGTTACTGTCACCCATCCTGAGGAATCCACTGATTATCTTTCATGTCCTGGGAGCACCTTCTCCGATCCCCCAAGCCCTCCATAGCCACAGTGCCCTGGCTCTGGCCCACACCAGAATCACATGGGAGTTTTCAGAACCTGATGCCTGTGCATACCCCAGATTTACCTAGCGGGATCTCTGGGGAATTAAGTATTGCCAGGGACCTCAAATTTCCCCGGTGATGAGAACTGCTTGGAGTCCCCAAGTACAGAAAGATGCCTGGGCCCCAGTCCAGACCAACTCACCAGGGACAGGAACTGTGGGATCGGGCTCAGTGCCAGGTCAGCGGGATCTGGGAACATGCCCTGTGCTCAGGCCCCACTCCTCAGAATGCTGGCCACAGCTCCCAGGTCCTCGCCATTTGATTCTGCAGTTCATCTGGCACTCAGTGATTGCCTCTGCCCACCCCACTAAGAAGCAAAGAAGGTCTACTCTGCTTAACGACACGTCCCAGTGCCGGGCACAGAGTAGATGTTGGTTGAATGAATAAATGACCTGGCTGTGACTTTGGAAATTTATTTACTTCCTTGTTCACCTTTTTAAGTTATAATTTGAAGATGTCTGCTTCTTTCTGGGCAAAGGGCAGATATGAGAGCGCTTCTTGGTTGGAGCTATCGCTGTTTTCACTGAAGATGTTAGCAGTGCTGACCAGCAGCCCGTGACCCACGTGAGCCACAGCCTCAGCACCATCTGGAGCTTACAGAACTAGGGCAGCAGGACCACCAGGAGGTCTGTGCACAGCCCAGCCAGTGTCCTCTTGGGATGCAGGGGGGCCTGGAGTCAGCAGGCAAGTCCCTAGGCTGCTCTGAGAGGTATGGTCAGAAAAGTACATCTCAACCCACACCGCTTGGTACTGAAGGGTCGCGGCTGGTTTCCTAGGGCCCCAGGAGAAGAGGCCACAGAGAACACTCAGGGTCCGTTATCAGCCGGAGCAGTCATCAGGAGCCCTGATGGCCTGTTTCCTGTGGGCCATCGATCTTCTGATGGTTTTCTCCAGTGTCAGACCAGCTGGCTGCCACTGTAAGCACTTAGCACGCTCAAAAACATTTCGTGTTTCCCTGGTATCAGCAGGAAAAGAGGAAATGGCTGGAAAACATAGATCCACGAAACAATGGTCTAAAGAGAGTGAGTCTTGGGTAAACAGTGCGGGTCTTTGGAATGGGTGGAATGCATGCTCTGCAGTATAAGAGATAAACATTCTAACATCTCATTAGGCCAGCAGCACTGCTTGAGCAAGGGCAGGAGGGCAGCGAGGGTCCAGAGAGGAGCTGTGCTGCAAGAGCCCTTCAGCTGCCCGCCATGCTCAGCGAGGCCGGGCCTCAGCAGCACAGCCTGCAGTGCCCGGCTGGTGCCACGCTCCTGTGAGCTCAGCACATGTAGGGCTGGTGCAGGGAGCCGGGGTCTGCCAGGTGGGCTCCGGGCTGGTGCCCATGGAAAAATGGCACCTCTCAGCAGGAAGGGGATCTGCTCCTGGCCTTTGTTGGGATTTGTTGGGGTGTTGGGGGGGGTCTTTGTAATTTTCTCTGGAATTTGGGGATTTAACAGTTGGTTTTAAAGATATGCTTATCCAAACAGCACAATACTCTGGAATCAGCCCTCCGGTTTTTGTTTTGTTCTTTGCCATAAACCTCAGGCATGGCCTGTACAGCTCAGCTGAAGGTGACCCCAACTGAAAAGTAAGTTAACACTCCCCCAAACAGCTAAGATGACAGAGTCCTTCCAAACTGCCACATTTGTCCCAAGTGGTGGAGCAAGCATTGCAACCATTTCATTCTTGGATTAAGATATAGATGTAGGCCTAGGGAAGGGGCAGACCCACTGGCCACCCAGACCAGATCTGGAGGCTGAATTCCACAGGATCCATAGGAACGAGATGTCTTGCTTCCCCACATGGTGGGTACCTGCATCAGCACCAGGGTGATAAACTCAGGGGCCTGGATCACAGCACCACTCCCTGTCTGGGCTCCAGCTCCCCTGCTTTGCAGGAGATGAGGGGACAGTCTGGTTTGAGCAGCTGTCCTGCTGGAAGGCTGGAGCAGCAAGTCCTCCCCTTGCTGCTCTCTTCTGAGGCTGTGTACCTAGTGGGCTCAGGTATCCCTGCCTTCAGACTCTCTGCCTCCCTTCCCTGTGCACAGGCCTGACAACCTGCGAAAACTTTCTGCAGCTGATCTAGGTGTGTTGCAAGTATGGCTTTGTAACTGTTCTTGACCTACTAAAGGCAGCAAGTGGCCTCGGGTGACATTTCTGATCAATTCTTTGTTCTGGTGAAGAAACTTGGAACCAGGTGGGAGCTGTGTGTTTGCCTTAGCTGAGACATGACTGGCTGCTTTCTGTAGGTGGGCCTGGGCCTGCAACCCCTTAATTTGGAAAGTGAGGAACGATGGTTCACAGGTGACAGAAAAGGGGAAAAGAAAGGAAAAAGAAGAAGGTGCCTTTTTAGGTCAAAGTGTGGATGGGGAGCGTCTCCTTTGCAGAATCTTGGCCTTGGTGATACAGTCCACTTTGTGACTACTGTTCAGGACAGCGAGTCCCTGCCTCACAAAGCTGGTCCCTCTGGGAGAACTTGTCTTGTTCACTGTTATTTTCTGTGCAGTCCCAAGGTCTCCTTCTGTAAGCTTCACCCACCTCCTCCCCTTCCCTCTGGACTCACATGCCTCCTCGGTTGGCTTTGGGTTGTCCACTGTTTGAAGACACACAGGAGACTGTCCTCAAGCTTCCCCAGCCCTGCTCAGCTGGGCCACTCTGAGAATTGATCACACATCCCATATGGAACTGAAGTCACAGCTCCGTGCACCGCAGAGCCCCACATCCCAGTGCTGCTGGGGACAGCTGTTGCTGAATTCTGGCCAGGGGGATGTGGAGGACCCACCTGGGGTTCTTCCATACCTGGCCACAAAGACCCCACCTGTGCACCTGCTCCTGCTCTCCCCTTACCTATGCGAATGAGGGTGGTGACCAGGGTGCTCACAGAAGGCACGTGTTCCTGATGATAAAAACCTTGATGGTGGGCCCTTGAGTGACAACAGGTGCCCTGGACAGATGTGGACGGTCACTCACACTGAGGTGGCCGAGCCATGGACTGGTGGCCATCAGATGGCACCACTGATGCTTCATCTACCTGTCACTGCAGACTTGTCTCTGACCATCACAATCAAAGAGCCAGGAGATGGCAAAGAGTGGTGGGTCTGCCCTGCATGTTTCTCTCCCATTGCCAAGACCATGGTCCACCCACAGCTCTCCCACTTCCCTTCACCCAGGGAAATTCATCCTCGGATTCCTTGATGCATCATCACAACACCGCAGCTCACACCCATCAGCTCACTGCTCTGTGTTTCTCTCCAACTCTACTGACAAACGGGATGATCAGGACTGGAGGCTGTATCCAACACTGGCCTCCTTTGGCCCTTGGAGTGCAGCAGCCATGCCCGTGTTCTCTTTGACCAGGATGGACTGGAGTGTGCCCAGGGAGACACAAAAATTATTTTCCACAATCAGTGGGGTTGCAGAGCGACCAACCATGCAGCCTGCTCTGGAGGCAGCTCCATTTCAGGCTCTCAGTGAGAACCTCCTCCGTGCTCTGCTTTTTCTTCCAGGAACTCCCTTCTCCCTGCTGGGCTCTCTCTGCTGTGGACAGGGTAAGTCTCTATGTGGAGGAGAAGGGAGCCAGCAGCCTACCAATGACAGAAAAGCAAAACAACTGACCCCCCCACCCACCCTTCACCTGAAATGACATCCATCCAACGTTGTGACAGCTACTTGGGAGATACGTTTTATGTACTGTTAAGTGAAAATGAGCCTTGTCCAGGCAATCACACTGGAAATGAAGTGTGCTCAGGTTTTGAAACACAACAAAACTCATGCACCCTCAAGCTTGAATCATGAGCAAGAGTTTGCTCTTCTGCCTCCTCTTTCTGCCTACTTCAGGCTCAGGAAGACACCTAGGGGTCCTAAGAGGACACAGGACTTGGAAGACAGCTGTATTCTAGTCACTGGGGATCTGGAGTCCTGAAGAAAGCAGGGGACTGAGCCGTTTCCACTGCCCTGAGTCTGACCTGGCTTGGACAATGCCAGTCCTGCAGCATTGGTACCCAGAGACACAGCGCTGGGGAGGGGCAAGTGCAGGCACAGAGGGTCCCACCCAGAAGGACCCAGAGTCCTCTTAACACTGGCCCAGGCCTTGTGCTGCGACCCAGCTCCTCCTGCCGCTCCTTTACTTGCTCACCCCCACAGGCTTCCTTTCTGTCCCCTGCAGGTGGCACACGCCTGTTGCAGGCCAGGGATCCCTCCTCCTACCCCCAGCCATTGGCATGGACTGGTCTCTTTGTTCCTACACTGTCAGGATTTTACCCAAATACCACCTTATCAGAAAACCTTCCTTGAGGTGTCTAGCTAAGGAGACACCCTTTCATGACCTCTCTTCCTGCCCCGTTTTATTTTCCTTCCTAACCTGTGTCACAGCCTGGCACATACTTATTTCTTTTGTAATTGTCTCTCTTCCCTACCCTGCCTAGACTGAAGGAGGCAGTTTTGTTCAATGGCGTATTTTTGTGCCTACGAAAGATTACCTGGCATACAGTTGGCACTCAATAAGGAATTATTGCACGGATACAGCTTGCATCTCATCATAAACAATCCACTCATTCCTGACCTTTGATTGGCACCAGCTGACCCCAACACCCACGCTTGATGCATATGGTGGTCTAGATATGAAGTGCCCCTCTCCAAAGTTCGTGTGTTGAAAGCGTGGTCCCTAGTTGGTGGCACTGTCAAGAGGTGACTGGATCACGAGGACACAGACTTCTTCAGTGGGTTCATCCATTGACCTGGTTGGAGGAAGGTAGGTCACTACCTCGCGTCCCTGGACCTTTCTTCCTGGTCTCTCTGCTTCCTGGCCACCATGAGTTGAGTGGCTCTACTCTGCCACATGTTCCTCCTATGACATTTGCCTCACCAAGGTCCAGAAACAATGGATTCTTCCTTTAAGTTAATTTTCTCAGGTATTTTTCACAGTGACAAAAAGCTGGCTAACACAATTCTGGACAGAATGCAGGCTCGCCCAGCCCCTGAGCCCAGGTCACCTGCCAAACCATCAGTCTCCTGCTTTAAAAACTTCGATCGCCTCCTTAAGGGCTGGCTGTGTACTTCAAGCTGGACGGTTCTGGGTGATGCCTACACTCAGCACTGCCCCAGCTGAGACTCAGAATGTTCCCAGCCCCCATGGCAGTCAGCTGCCCACTCCTACTTCTGGTCACGTGCCCGTCACTGGCAGACAGCTCTGCAGCTCCTAGACTTCAAGTCCCTTGCAATCCTTACTGGCCTCCATGTCGTGTGTAGCAGTGGTTTGTCACTGCCTAGTGCATTTCGATGTACAGACATCTATAATCCATTTCTCCACTCCTTCGGTTAGGGATCTTGAGATGTTTCAAGTTTGGGGTTCATATGAGCAAAGGTGTCACAAATACTCACTGACAAGTCTCTGTGTGGATACTTCTTATGGCAAAATGCCATGGGGCAGACCTGTGAGGTCATAGGAGTTTTGGGATCCTAGGGCTGCCATAACAAAGTACCACAACTGAGTGCTTTAAACACCAGCGAAGTGTCACCTCCTTGTCTGTTCTAGAGCTGAGTCCAAGGTCAGCGTGTGGACGGGGCTGGTTCTTTCTGTGATGTGGGGAGAATCTGCTCAGCCTCCTTCAGTTTCAGGAGGTTGTCGGTGATCTCTGGTGGTCCTGAGCTCTCTGCCTTCATCCTCACAAGGCACCCTCCCTTTTAAGACCCAACATACTCTAGTGTGACCTTACCTTAACTGACAGCATCAGCGATGACCCCATTTACAAATGTGGTCATGTTCTGGGAGCCAGAAGGTAAGGCTTCAACATGCAGATTTGCAGGGGGAACGTAATTCAATGCTTAACACTAGAACAGATAAACCTGAATTTATGAAATGCTGACCACCAGTCCTGTGAAGCAGCCTGTGTTGGTTGAGGTGCATAACACCCCACTGTGACAGCCTTTCATTCTCCCCCTGTTGTCACCTATGGGTTTTACACACACACCTGAAGTCCAAATGGACCACATATCTTCCCTCCTGGCTCAGGTTCCTCAACTTTCTCATGAGCACTGACTCCCTTTTATTCAGTCACACGTGCTCACAACAGGACCAGTGGCTTGGCCTGGCCTAGGGCTGTTCCCACTCTGGAATCTTCATCTCCTCTTCTGTACCACACCTCCCAGCCTTGTGCTCCCTCCCTGCCTTCCTTGCTGATGCCTGCTGCATAGCCTGGTGTGGAGAAGTCACCTCCTCACTGGTGGTGACTGCCGGTGGCAGGAACCCACTGCCAGTGGCAGGACTTAGGCAATGCATTTTCCTGCCTGGCAAATCTTGAAACCAGTAATTTCAGACACAGCTCTAGGGATATGGTTGGTTCATTCTGTTCTACCTCCCATCCCCCCTTCTGTCTTCCTCCCTTCTCTCGTTCTTAATTTGGATTGGTTTTGTTCTTCAAGCAGCTGTCTTCACCTGGCTGTCCACGTGGGCACTGGAAGTCCTAGGTGTGGACTCCTGTGTCTTGTGATCTAGAAGGAAGAAAGTCCTCTTCCTTGTAGAGTCCACGTTGGATCTCCTTGAAGGACCCCCCTCAGCTGTGCTTGACTCACATGTACACATGGGCATCCACTAGCAACAGGGTGTGGCCTGGCGGTGAGCCCACCAGTGACAAGGGAGGTGGGGCTATGATTGAGGGCCCTCTGCAGTTAGGCTGTTGGGCTCCACTGGCTCAAGTGTAGATATTGTCGCGCTTGGTTTTTGACTCTGTGTGTACACACTTTCGTGTTGATCAGAACAGTGGCAACCATGGCTACCATTTGTCATGGAAGCATTCGCTGGACATTTTCTCCCTCTGTTGGTGTGTTTGGCTCTTGGACCACTTTTATACACAGTGGTTCACCATATTAGCTCCATTTGTATTTTTCAGTGCTGACTCATCTGATCTGATCCATTTTTGTGGTGTTTTTACTTTTGTCTTTTGTCATGTCACATTTTAACAGTTGTACCTTTTGGTCACATGAGTTTCTTTTGGAGCTGTTATTCCCACAAAGCCAAATTTCTTGAGTAATTTACATAGATCTTGTTCTAAATTCTGTTAACAGCTTTTATTCTCCTATCAGTGGAAAACTCAGACTTAATCTGCATGCTTTATCTCACGCACTTTTGTTTTCTGGTGATTATTTTTAATTTTTTCTTGGTTTATTTTTCATAGTTTTTATTGCAAACAACGATTTTATCTTTCAGTTTTTCATCTATAAAAACTTTTACCATATGCAGCTTCAGCTTTTGTTGGCTTTATTTTATGTTATTTCTGCCAGCAATAATTAATTTTGAATTGGAGAAACAGTTCAATAGTTTGTATTTCTTAGCTAGTCCTGAGAAAGTGGCAATACCTAAGGTAATTGCTCTTCTCCACAATGGATCTGCTTTGTGGCTTATCCAGTTCCTTCCCGAGTTTATAATAAACTCTAAGAACTATGAGTAACCACCTTCTCTGCCAAAAAGGCAAAGTGTGTGCCATGGAAGTATCTTAAGGTGCACGTGGCATGGTCACAGGCATGTCTCTGAGCCCTCCAGAGCTACAAAGTGCAGGTGGAGAGGCTGCTCCCTGGGGAAGCTGGTGTTGCTCCTGCAAGAGGGAGAAGGGCACTTGGAAATTAGATCATGGTGGCCATGCTTTGCTCATCGCTTCCCAAGGTCTCATTCCTTCTGCTCTTCACCGTGGCTTTACCAGATCGTCATCCACAGCACCCTGCACTGTCCAGTGTGTGGCTGATGTCCCCCGCCTTCTCTTCCCACAGGGCTCTCATGAAGGTACATGGAAAGTCACTAACCAAGGACCAACCCAAAGCTTCCTACTTTACTTGCTCCCAAAGCTCCATTCTCTACCCGTCATGCCTAGGTAAGGACTTCTACTCATCCCCTAGGTTCCTCCCCCACCCACTGCTGGAGGGAATGCAAGCACAGTAGTTTGCTGCCCTAGACACTGGGGGCTCCAGCACAGTGTGGTATTGTTTTGCACAGACCCCTGGCAGTGTCTCTGGGCCCTAAGCAGTGGTCATGGATGTCCCCTCTCTGCTCATGAGCCTCCTGTCCCACCTCTCTCAGCCTCTGAGCAGACAGGGATCTCCACCCAAGATCCCTCTCACCTCCTTGCAGCCCCCAGGCCTTGTGCACCCACCCTGCTCCTTCTCCCCCAGACTTCCTGAGGACTGTTCTCCACTGACGTCTCTTCCCCTCAGATGTGTTTGGTGTTCTTTGTGCCAGGGGTAGGGTGTCCCATGCTCCCTAATTTTGTTATCCTGGCATCTCTGTGCTCCTGCTCTTCCCAGATACTCTCCTTGCTGTCTGACTTGTTCCCTTCCACCTCTGAACCTGCTCCTTCACTCACCTTCTCTTCTTAAGCCTCCTCCCACCTGGCATATGGTTTTTATCCTTTTTTCTGAAGCCCCTACCTTCTGTCCAAAACCACCCTTGCCCACCTCCCAGCTAGCTCAGGATCTCAGCCCTTCTGCTGAGGCAGAGTCCCTGCCCACAAGCGAGTTCTGTTCCAGACTCTTCTATCTTCCCAGGACTCTCAGGCCCTGTGCGGGAAGGCAGCCCTGCAGTTGGCAGCCTGGGTCTAATCATACCCTAAAATGGTCAGCTCTTGCATTGGGCTGCAGGTCTTCCCGGAGTGTAATCGGGAAACATTGCATGATTCCTGACGTTGGGGAGGTAGGGACACAGAGAGCATCTGCAACCATCTATTGCAGCTGGTCAGGAAACATGCCATTGGAATATGACCTGGAATATTCCAGGTCCTGAAGGGTCAGGTGGCCTCCAGAGCTCCAGGCCTACCTGGGCACTCATGGGGAGGGGCAGGTGGCAGAGCCAGGGCTGGGTAGAGCCACTCCTGGGTCCTGTGGCCCCCATTGTCCACCCCTCCAAGGAAGAGGTCCGGCCTCAGTGTCAGAGGCCAAGATCCACGTGCAAGTCCTGCCCAGCTCCCAGCATGTATTCTTTCCTCCCTCTGCCTGGGATAAGAAGAGCCATTAGCCAGGGCAGTTGTTGGGTTTAGTGAGCGAATGTTGGAAAATACTTCACACTGAAGCTTGTGCAATCCTTCCTAATGTAACGATTGCTGCATTGCATTGCAACCATTCATCTCCGAGGCCCTCTGTTAGAGTCAGGCTCATAAAAATACTGACACATGTGTTTTCTTCCTTCTGAGCACAATCCTCTATTGTGTGTGTGTGCAGTGAGAGCTGCAGCCTGAAGCTGACATCTGTGGCGAGGCTCAGAGAAGTCCTTGTCTCCAAATGTCTGTCTGTCCTGAGGTCTACTGGCTTCATCCTCCCCTCAGTAGCTCTTGGCAGAAGTTCCTGCCCTGGGCTAGGACAACTCCCCTCACAGTCTCCAAGCCTGCCCCTTTTATCTCCTCTTACTGCACTTATAATAACTCTAAGAATTACGCATGACCGCTCTTTGACGGCAAACCAAAGTGTGTCCCATGGGGCTGAAACATCTCCAGGTGAAAATGACAAGGTTAAAGGCACATCTTGAACCCTCAGAGCCATGCTGAGTAGATAGGCTACTCCCTGAGGAAGCTGGGTGTAGGTTCTCCCGGAAAGTGAAGGAGAGGAACACTTGGAAATAAAGTGACAACGAACATGGCCTGGCTCCTTGCTTCCCACGCTCTCTCATGCCCTCTGCTCTTCACTGCTGCTTTACCCAGATTACAGCACCCCACTTTTCGGTGAGACTCAGACGTGTCCTTGCCAAAGGTGTCTGTTCTGAGCACCACTTGCCTCACCTTCCCTCCCAGGCCTTTCTAAGATGACCAGTAAGACCTCTGTTCTGTCTTCCTTCTTTCCTCTCGGGGTTACAGTAACGTCCACATTCTGTCCCCAAAAGCCGTCCAGGCTGTTGGCTTAGGATGCCAGAACCTTGAGTCAATCTAGACTGATCTTTAGCTCCTGACCATCTGGATTCAGTTCCTCATCCTCCACCAGTGTTTCTGACCACAGAGACCCTGTTCCTGCTTATCTGGGAGCATCTCTGACTTTGCCCTTCATGGATTGGCCATCAATCAATCACCCCTGTGTCTGAGCCCCATGTGCTCAGTCCAGAGACAGAGAGCAGAAGCCCAGACTCCTACTTTCAAGGCTTGAACAATCTAGAAAAGGTGGGAGCAGGTACTTCCAACTCACTAGAGATGCAACCACAGAAGGCCAGCCTAGCCTGGGAAGGTCATGGAGGGGTCCCAAGAGAGGTGACCCCCAAGCTGAATCTTGGGAATGGTCAAGTGAACCAAACGAACTGACAGAGGCAGGGCTTTGGCAGGTATACCAGTGTGTGCATGGGAAGTGACAACTGCTAATCCAGGTGTGCTGCTGGATGAGCTGGGTACCAGAGGGGTGACTGTGGACATGGTGCACATGGGGGAACGAGGAGGAGATGGGGGACTTTACGTGACCTAGTGCCAAGAGCGCTAGCCACTGTGGATGTGTCTCCTCTTCCAGAAAAAAAATGTACAGGGCGATAGTTGTGTGCAGTGGCCGTGCCGGTGAGCTCTCCCCAGGTTCTCAAAGCTGCCTCACCATGTTACCATCGGATGGGTTCCTGCATGGCTTTCTGCATTGGTCTCAGGGAGACGTCCCTCACACAATGCTGTCTGAGGCCTGACACTTAGCCAGTGTCCTGCACAGTCTCCCCTGCCATGCCCTAGAAGACAGCTCTCACCTTGGAGCAGATCCCTCCCGAGACTCTGAGTCCCACCCTTCCCAGCTGGGCCCCTGGTCACAGCAGCTCAGGTTGAGGGCCACCCTTCCAGGAACTCCACTGGTACCTCCCTGTCCCACCTCCCTGTGCCAGGATGGGACAGTAGGCTTCAACTGGCAGAGTGGAAGGGGCTCTGTAGGTGGAGCCCCTGTCTGCAGATAGAGAAACTGAGGCTCGGTGCAGAGGGCACAGGCCAGAATCCTGCCAAAGAAGAAGCAATGGGCCTCACCTCCTCTTAGGAAGCCCTTCCCTTCCTTACCTGACCATGGCCCAGGAACCAGGTGCTCAGGTTGGGACCTCATTTATGGAGGCCAGTGGCACTGGGCAGGAAAGGGCTGGTGCCTTTCCAGCCACAGACTGTTGGGTGAGCTGGCCACCAAGTCAGAAATGTCCTGGAGAGTGGTGAGTAGTACTGTCCACTCTCCTCGATGGCCATCCTGATAATGGAAAGGACACAGCTTTCTTTCAGGCTGCCTTCTTTTACCCACAGTGTCCACACCTGAGGCCTTCCCTATGGCCTAGCAGAAGTTTCACGGCTGTGCCCGTCTGCAGCCAGCCTGCCCCAGCTGATGCCCCCAGCTGTCTCTCAGACGAGGCTTTGGCCTCAAGGCCACACAAACACATTCCAAGCGCTCTGGGTTGTCCTTCCTTTGGGTTCTGGAAGGAAGTTCCTGATCACTCATTGTTTCCCACACTCTTTGATGTTTCCTGATCAGGACTCATTAATTACGCTGCTTTCTGAATGCATGATCTGCACAGGGAACCTCATTAGCTTTCCAGACATGCCTGGCTGGGGTCCAAGGACCCACCAGGCCTCAAGCCAGCCCAGCATCTCACTGATTGTTGAATTACCTCTTCTGACTAAATATATGGTCATTTCAAGGAGCCAGGCTGTGTCTCAAGGTGGCACGAACAGGACTGGCCCTTCCCACAGATTTGTCTACCTGAGCACCTTGTCAGAAGAGCCCTGTTACTGTTGAGATGGGGCAGCTCCCAGCACTGCAGGTGGAGGTGCTTTAGGTTTGCGCAGTTTCTGATCAGAAGATTCCCACATGGGAGCATCCAGGCAGGACACTTGGGTGCGTATGCATCTTCACGTGCCAGCCCCTTGAGAAGCTTGCATTAGCGAGTTTCAGTGCAGGTTATTAAAGATTAAGGGAAGGAGTTACAAATGGCCATGGTGGAGCCAGGTGGAAGCCTGATGCAGAGAGCATCTTCCTCTTTCCAGGTGCTTTTAAAACCTATTCTAACCTATAGAGAGGGAAGAGACTGGTGATTCTCAACCACCAATAATTAATAAGTGGGGAAGGACATCGGTGGTTACTGGGCTGAGTTGGGGGGCGGTTTTTGTTGCCCCTGGGCTGAGGTGTGAATAACCTACACACATTTGCAACTGAAAAGAAGGCTTAGAGAAAGAGAACGTTCAACCTGAATACAACATAAAGTCACTTATGTCTTAAGAGTCCTGAAATTTTCCTATCTTAGTCTGCCTCAGAGGGGCCCATCTCGGCCAGGACCTCAGAGACACGAGGAAGGGCATGAAGGGTGCAAAGTCTGTGGGAGCCTGTGGGGGTCTTGGAGATGGTGTAGACAAGTCAAGGGTGAGGAACTGAAGGAGGACCAGAGAAGTCTCTATAGGACGTTCCTTGTACCCTGTGCTGACCAACTGGGACTGAGTTAGGTTGCCCCTCCCGTGAGTGGCGGGCATCAGCCCAGACACCAAATAGGGGTGCAGAGGAAAACAATGGGGTTTTCTTTGGCGGCTCATGGGCCATGAAATGGATCAACACTTCTCCGAATCAGGCAGAAGCATGAGCACCTCAGTGTTCTATGTGGAGGGTCCTGGACCTGCTTGCCCCAAGAGGCAGTGTGCACCCCCAGTGGGCAGCCAAGGCTGCTGTGAATGGTCTTGAAGGTGCCAAGGACAAGAGGAGGGGCTGTGAGGAGGGAGACTGAGGCCATGATGGTAGAGAAAGTCCCTGGAGAAAAGAGTCAGTGTCAGGAGCAGACAAGAACAGGGCATGAGGTAGACAAGGAGCCCTCCTCCTTGGGCCCAGCTTGGGCTTCCAGAACTCCCTGCAGCAAGCTAGGTCCTCACTGAAAGGGAGTGAGGTGGGAGGTTGTAATGGGGGGTCGGGGAAGCAGGTGGCTTTGGCACATGGTAGGAGTAAAAGCTAGGAAAACAAATGCCGGACACACTCAGTCCTGTGTCTTGGTTTAATGGACATGCCAGGAGGTCAAGGGCCTGGGGAATTTAGGGACCAGGTCAGCATGCTGTCCTATTGGTCACCTGGAGTACAGATAAGTAGCCCAGGGCAGAGACTCTGCTGAGGGAAATAGGCAGGGCAGTCCCAGTAGAAAAACCTGGGCACATGGTCACCTCTGTTTTGTCTCCACCAGCTGCTACAACAGGTGTTCAGACCAGGACGTGAGAGCATGCTGCAATGGGGAGAGAATGGGATCAGGACCAGCATTGCAGCTCTCTGACCCTGAGCCTGGCTGCGTCCATCCAGCTCCTGGCTCCCACGGGCTCCAGGTGGTGGCAAGTATCTCTTCCAGCTTAAACACCCTCAAGGATACCATGTCCTGCTCTGGCTGGACTGTGCACCTAAATCCACGGGTAGATCATAGGATCATAGGCAGCTTCGTGGTCATAAACTCTAACTTTCACTAGCCAGATTTGGTGCGTTGCTTGGAGACACACATCCCCCCTCAGACTCTTCTCCCCAGATTCCTCTCTCTGTCACCCACCCTGCACCCAGGACAAAAGCTGAACCTGGCACCAAAAGCATTGTCTCACATTAGCAGAATTGCAGGGCTCATCAACATAGGGCTTAGCTAAAATTACTTGTCACTATTGCTCACTGGCCCCGGTCACCAAGGGACCTTCAGAAATAAGGAGGAAGCCCTGGTGCACAGATAGCCACATGTGGCCATGGCACCAATGGCCAGAGATGTGAGTTCCTGGAAAGTTGCTCAGATTTCTGAATGGCTCTGATCACACTGTTCTCACATCCCGGGAGCCAGACCACTTGGTCTCTTCTACTCAACTTAAGGGACAGTAGGGACAAGGAATGATGAAGGAGCTCTGGTCTTTGTTCAGTTGTTGTTTGTCAGATTGCTGGGGACACACCCCATGAGAGGAGCCTCCTCTGCTGCCGATATCAGTCCCACTGATACCCTTGTTACAAAGGGCCTCGTGCAAGCTTTTCAAGGGGCCGGCACGTGAAGATGCACACTCATGCACGAACGTGTACTCATACTTGGTACCTGTGCCCACTAAGGGCTCTTGGGTGGATCCAGATTGGGGGCTAGAGTCAAATCTGGTGTACTGTCATGGTTGGATATGAAGTGTCCTCAAAAGGCTCATGTACTGAAGGCTTGGTTCCCAGTGGAGCAGTGTGCAGAGGTGAGACTTTCGGGGTGACTACATCATGGGGGCTCTGACTTTTCCAATGGATTAAGCCATTGATGGATTCTTGATTTGGTGGCAATATTGGGAGGTGATGGAAATGTTAGGAGGCAGGGCCTAGTTGGAGGAAGTAGGTCACTGTGGGCATGTCTGAAAGATGAATCTTGTCCTCTGTCCCTTTCTGTTTGCCTCTGCTTCCTGGTCACCAGGAGGTGAGCAGTTGTGTTAACCATGCCTTTCCACCATGATGCTCTGCCTCACCACAGGCCAGAAACAAAGGAGCCAGCCAACCATGGACTGAAACCTTTGAAACTGTTTTCTCAGAAATTGTGTCACAGCTACAAAAAGCTAACTAACACAGCTACCTTTGTAAATAAAGCTTAGCAGCACAGAGGGAGCCATAGTCACAATCTATCATCATTGTGTGTGGCTTCCCATAGTCCAAGAGACACACACAGCCTCCGCAGCGTTCATTCTCTGCCTCCATAGGAAAAAAATGTGCCTGCCCTGAACTAGATAAAGGGAAAGAAGAAATTAGTTTAAGGAAGTCCCCTGTGGCACTTCCTTAGGATGGGTGTTGAGCGCTCAGGTCTTTGGGTGTGGTGTGGTGGGTTTCATTTGTCTGTGTTTGGAAGGAAATACTGTGTGTACACTGGCTGGGAGGCACTCCAGATTCACATGGAGCTGTTATTCCTGATTTTATAGGTGAAAAAACTGAGATTCAGACAGGTTGAAGAATTTGCTCTTGGTGAATTCTGGACTAGGCCTGATTCATAGCCAGGGCTGTTGGTCACAATGACATTTTCTGTGAAACTTTGTCAAGGAGGGAGGCCAGCTACAGTCCCTACACCTGTGCCCTGGGCACCCCTAAGTGAGTATGTCTCATGTTAAGACATGCTGACATGCTGAGCCTCTCTGGAAGTGTGCCCGTGTCCACAGATGACCCCAGAGGCCCTTTGCTTTTGTGTGTGATTTGTGCAGATTGGGCTCTCCGGCTGCATTGTAAACTAGATTTTTTTTAAAGAATTTTTATTATAACTGAAAGTGGAAAATAATATACCTCTGGAATGGTATTAGCTAAGCCTTCCACAATAATGAATCTGTGTGCTAAGAGTTTGTTTCTGTGCTGTTTGGTTGTCAAGGTAACAGGCTACATTAACTAATAAGTTTGTTTTGAGAATTTTAACATGGGTTTGCCAAATGTTCTCTTTCTGTTGCTTCAGCGTAAGCTTTTATAGTTCTCCTTGATGAAGATTAACTGGGACTCTAGTGTCTTCAAGCTCTTAAAATGGCCAAAGTCTGTCCTGCAGACGCTACTTGAAACGTCTGAGTTGATGCTCTGTACGTGCGCAGGAAGCCAAGACCAGGGCAGGGACACTGTGGGGACCACCCATCCAGGCTGGAGCCCCTCAGCTCTCGGGCTCACAGAGAAGAGAAATGACTCTGCCTGTTGTTCCCCAGAGCTAAGTGGGCCCTCTGCAGTCCCTGTCAGCTGCCAGAGCAGGTACACAGTGGAAGCACCTTTGAGATGCCAGGGACAGCTGACAAAGCATCCAGGCCTGCTATGAGGGAGACAGCAATGAAGTCTGATGATGAGGCCTAAACGTCATTAAGCCCAGGAATTGCCAACAGGGACCCTGCCTGCTTAGGACACAGTGGGTAGAAGGGAGGGGACAAGAGTGAAGGAGACGCCTGTTGAACCCATGCCTGTTTCCAGGCTCTGGTCCTCATGCCCCACCTTGAGACATGGGGAGGCAGCTAGCAATGAACAATGAATGCAACATCAGGAGTGACAGTGCTAGGAGCGGCTGGACTGGGCAGGGCAGGGATGGTGAGCAGTAGGAGGGGCTCCTTAGTGACTGGCCAAAGGAAGCCTAAGGAGAGGTATTGTGGATATGTCACCAGAAAGCTCTTGTTCTCATCAGAGAAAGAATTCAAGGACAGACACAGAGAAGACCTAAGCAGGAGCGGGCTTATTAATGCAGAGCAAAGCAAAAGCTGAGTAAAAGTGCACCGTCCAGATGGTGACAGTGGCAGAGAAATTTCACTCCCTCCTTCTTCTAGCAGTTGAGGAGCCTTTCACCCTGACCAGGGTGATGTGAGGGCCATGAATAGGTACCCAGGAGGCCTGATCTTCTCTGGAGAGGTACCTCAGCGTGCAGGAGTGAGGGTGACAGTCACTTGGTAGCTTATGATGCAGGCCCCTTTGGCTTCCAGAACTCAGAGCTCCTCAAATGCAGTCAGAAAACTGTCTGAACTTAGCTCATCCTCACACGCTGTAGGAACACATCTCACTTCTCTGTGCCCTGTCTGTGAAATAATGAGCAAGTAGGCTAGGCTGTTAGCTGAAATTAGACAGTAGAGCTAGGACAGAAGGCCCCTGGAAACCTCCATTATGACCTCCCTTGACCTTAAAGGGTGGCAAAAGGAAAAGCAGGATGGATGGTATGAGGGCTAGGGCTCGACCAATCAGAACATCACAGGCACAGCCAACCAGAATGCTGCTTTCTGCACACCTAATTAGCATAGAGATTGAGCAACACTCAAGAAAAACGGATAAAAACCTTAGACCGCACCACTTCTCTGGCACCCTCTCTTGGACCCCTCCCAGTGATGGGGGCTCTACTCTGCAATTTTTTTCTATCTCAGTAAATTCTCCTACTTTGCTCACTCTCTGTGTCCGTGATTTTCATTCTTTGAAATCGTGAGACAAAGACCCTGGGCTCAGATACATCTCATCTATAACAATAGGGCTCCCGGGGAGTGGCCAAGCAAAGGAGAAGGTGAGGCAGGGGTGGGGTGGCTGGTGAATCTGTGTAATTATTGGAAGGCTTCTGAGTGAGGTCAGCTTCCAGCCAGGAGTCCCCACAATGGCCCGCCACGGGCATATTTTATTTTGGGCAAGGAGGTACAAAAGGTAATAAAGAGTATATATTTTGTGTGGAATTAACTTCGAAATGCTTACGGTGAGGTGTGTGTGCACGATGTGTATTTGAGCTGGAGTTTGTCCTGGTTTTCAGGGTACTTCCCAGAAGTGACCCACAAGGCTATTTAGGACCACTGCGGGCAACAGTTTCTGGAACACTTTTCCATCAACAGGGGAGAACCAAGATGCAAAAACAAAGGCTTGCAGATGCAGCCCCCTGCGCTTGGCTCAGGCGGAGCCCTCTAGACCTTCCCTCAGTCCATGACTTCCTTTTTTGCGTACAATGTAAATACACCTCTTATCTGGTTTCCTAAAGCAGAATCTTTAGAAACAACTCCAAGGAGAGGAGCAGGGCTTTCCAAAGCTGTGACATTTACTAGAAGCTTCTGTGATGAAAAAAAAAAAGCAGTGCAGAGAACAAAACACAGAAGATGCAAGGACCCCTAGTGCCCTCAGATGTGGGATAGAGAGTCAGGGCGTCAGTCACCATGAAAGTCACGTCTCGCTGACAGAGCTGAAAGCCCACCCAGGAGGCAGCAAGAGTCACTGCCCATCAAGGGCAGCACCTCGGTGCTCAGTCATCTCTGGTACCCAGAGGCTGTGCCTCCTTGTTTCACGGCATGGCCGGCTCCAGTGACTCACAAAGCCACTAATTGGTCCTCAGAGCTGTAACCAGCACGTTGGAGCTCAGTGATTTCGGATGGTGATAGGCAGCAGTAGCTTACTTAAGTAGTAGCTTACTTAACTTTCTTTTTCTCCACAGAGGAAAAAAAGAAAAAAAAGTTTAATTAGAATTAAACTTCCCAACTCCACTAGTCTGAATTAAGATCAAATAGCCAGAGGCCAGGGGATATCATAGATGCTTTGAAGTCAGCCACTCACCTGTAAGAAAAACGATCTTTTCTATCAAAGTATACGTCACCCTCTTAGCTTACTTAAAATTCCTCAGGCCGCCATCTTAGGTGACTTGCATTGGTTAAAGGGTTCCTGCTTCTTCTTCTGGATTCTTGTACAGCCCCATTGCCCCCCAAATTACGTGCCCTAACCCATCCCCCAGGCCTTTTAGCCAATCAAGAAGCTTTGACCTGGGAAAATCCCAGGTGAGGGGCAGGTACAACTGCATCAGGGATATAAGGAGGAGCCACGGTTGGCCATTTTGTGCTCATGTCTCCACTCAGCTGCAATGAGTACATGCTTGCACCCTTTTGATCAAAAGAAATTGCCTCGTCAAGATTTTCTCTGTCTCTCATGTGTCTGTTTTCAGCACAGGAGGGTCTTTAATTCCAACAACCTAAGACTTAATCCACTCTTTACTCAAGAGAAATTCATACCCTAAACATCAGACAGGCCCGGCACTGGGAGTTTACACAAGTAATCTCTAATTTAACAAGCCAAAGAACCAGGCCTAAGAGCTGTACCCTAGGCATCTGATAGAGCAAAGGTTAGGAATTTCAAACAGAAACTCTCTATCAATTAGAGCAGGAACTGGTAGTTTACACAGGTAATCGCTCTCATTTAACAAGACAATGATCCAAACCCGAGAAATCATCCCAGGGGCCAATAAAGTCTCATCCTACAGGGGACTGGACCTGATTTCAGTCTGGTGAAAGGGTATTCCTTTTCTCATAAACTTTACTATTACTTTTACTGTAATTTCTGTGTCTTGCTGGAATTCTTCTCCTGCCAACACAAGAACTAAGGTACTTACCAGCGCTGTTTTTCTGGTAATAATGGGAAAAGAGGCTTGTGGAGTGCTTTGGATGCTGTGTCTAGGACTGGGGACATGGAGACAGGTACCTTCTTCTGGGGCAGTCCTGATTGACCTCTACCCAGACTGGGCACACTTTAGTGAGTGGTCCGGTAGGGACAGATCGTTTTAACAGAAGTATTGAAACCACGGAAACCCAACGCAGGGGAACTGGGGAAGAAACCAGCTCTATCCTGTGTTTAAGATGAAAGTCCATTCATAGTTCACTTCTGACCACAGCAGGACGCTACTGCCAGTGGATCTGAGAAAAGCCTGTGCTTTTCCAACTCTGAAACCTTTCTACTTTTCCTGACATCAGAAATCCCTTGATTTCACTTCAAAGAGCCCAGAGACGCCAGCTCCACTGAACGCTAAGCCCTGGCTGGATTTGCTTTGCTTGACTTTTATGCTTTGCTTTGCTATCGCTTCCCTGTGCAGCTTCTTCATCCACTTTGAAGGACCCAGAGACGTGGCTCTCTGCTGAGAGGTCCCAGGAGAACTGTGGGGCCCCTCAGGCCCGGCCTGGGCCTTCACAGACTGAGACTTGACGGGTGTGAGGATGTTGCTGGGCTTACCAGCGGGGACAGAGGGAGGTCCTCAGAGACACAGCATCCTTGCCACCTGCCCCAGCCTGGCCAGCCCCTGTGGAGGCTCAGGGATCTGAGGAAAGGGTAGTAGGTTCCCTTCAGAGAAGCTGTGTCCTTACTGCTCAGAGGGAGGCTGGAGACAACCAGTCTTTGTCCTGTATGACATCAAACTGAGAGTGCCTGCTGGGGACACAGAGGAGGCTTGTAAATGTCCATCAGCATCTCTAAGTATTGCAGGGGACCTTCTGTCAGAAGCCAGCTCTTAGCCAGACCTCAAGATGGTCTCTGCACATGCATCAAGCTCTTAGGGACTGTCTGGCACACAGAGGCCTTGCTGGTTGCAGTTGTTCTGAGAACCACAGTGATCTGCAGGCACCCAGGGCCAGAGCAGAGATCAGAACCAGGGCTCCACAACCCCTGTCCATGGGCCTACAGCCACCCTGGAGTCCTTCAGTGAATGGGATCAACAGAGCATCAAGTGAAGATGGGCCTCGAGACAGGAGAAGAGGAAGGAGGGAGCAGGCGGGAGAAGAGGAAAGAGGGAGCAGGTGGGAGCAGAGGGAGGAGCCCAGTGGCAGTTTAACTGGGACTAAAATGGGACCCTCAGAACTTGACCCCAGGCCCCTCTCGGGGAAGCATGCATTGCTCTCACTACTGCTGTCTGTGTGGATGGTGGGGATCTGAGGGCCAAGGTCCATAACCGCCCTCCTTCCGGCTGCGTGGCATATGAATGCTGATCCTCAGGCCCCACCCTGGGATTTCTGGGTCAGAAGTTCCATTTTCACAAGGTCCTTGGGAATGTGAGCACAGGAAAGTCTCGTCAGCTTTGCTCCAGGTGGCATGGGAGAACCAAAGGTGAATTTAAGGAGGCCATCTCACCCATGCTGTGGAACCTTCGCAAACAGTCCTGGTTAACACCTAGTGAGCTTGTTAAAATCCTTAAGTTTATTTGATTCTGAGTTGTGCTCAAAACATGTTTGTTCTGTGTCCCTGCACAATCACAGGGGACACTGATGACGGGTAACTTGAGGGAAAAGGTCTTAGTGGAATCTGTGTTTGTTGATCTCAGGGAAAAATGCTTGGCCCTCCAGACCAGGTCCAAGTCACACATTGTTTAGACTCCTTTCAGAAAGGACCAAGGCTTTTAGACAAAGTCAAGCCCACAGGCCTGGCTACAGCAAGAAAGAGCTAAACTCACCCTTGACTCATCTCTACAGCTCCAGGTTTCACTGGGCACCAATGTACCATCCCATAGGTTAGGAACAAGGACTGACCCCATGAAGTGGAAGAGGCAGAGCAGACCTCTAATGCATCTGCACAGTGCAAGGTTTCCCTGGGTTGTTTTGAGAGCACACATTCTGAGAAAGGAGACCATTAATTACCTGTGACAAAAGTCACTGCAGAACAAAGGAAAAAAGTGACTATTAATACTGTCTTATTCAAATATCATTATACATACCTTTTTCTCACATTTGACTTTGCCACAAGACAGTGAAAAGATAGCATTCTCATATATAAGATCAAAAAACTCGTGCTCAGAACCTCACTCTTTCAGATGTCCATTTTCATCTATCCCTCCCTCCCTCCATCCATCCATCTATCCATCCATTTATCCATCTGTCCACCTATCTATGCACCAGTCCCTCCATCTACCCATTCATCCATCCATCTATCCATCCACACACCCATCCATCCATCTACCCATCCATCCATCCAGCTATCCATCTGTCCAACCACCTATCCAACCATCCACTATTCTTAACTAAGTCTTTGTGACTTAGGGAGCTGAAAATGGTTAGCTATTAATTTCTCTGTTCACTCAAGATACAGTAAATATAATTAATTTTTTGTTTCTCCAAGGGAAATTAAGTGTAGTTCAAGTGATCTACTTGAAGTGATCTCACTAAGGTTGATGAGAGCACAATTTTGGGGAAGTTTGTTTCACAATGCTTTCCCTATTCTTCCTGGGGTAATTTCAGAACACCAGTGCTACCGCTGCCACTGTTCTTTGCCCAGTCCTGTATTTTCCTATGGAAAGAAATCCCTCAAGGCTGAGCTTTAAGTTGAGGCTGTGGCCAGGAAACTCAAGGCCATTGCACTTGTTCTCAGGCCTCCTGGCTCCCTGCAGCAGCCTACCCTGTGTGAAGGCTTCCATGCCTTGTGCATATGAAACTAACAGGCCCTGCTGTTTTTATTGCAGACATCCCAGGAAAGACAACCACCATGGGAAGAAGCAGCCATTGGCACCTGCAGCTCTTTCACTTGCTGTGCACCTTCAACCCCATAAGACCCCAAGCAAGAACGTCCCAGCTGAGCGCAGGCAGCCTGTGGACTGTAAGAGATGGTCGTCAGTTGTTTAAGCTACGAAGTGCTGAACTGTTGGTTGTGCATTGACAAATCACTGGACCAAGGCCAAATACAAGAGATCAACAGCAAACCTGCCATAGGACTCCAGGGTAGGAAATACAGACGCCACAGCCAGCACAGAGCACACAAACAGGGAGGGACTGAGTGGCAGCCACCTTTGGAGAATCTACCTAACCCAGAGACATACAAGTACAGACACAGGTTTGAGACACAGTGTCCCACACTCAAGGACACAACTGGGTCTGGGGTGGGGAGTGCAGACCTGGATGGATAGTGAAGGAGATGCTTCATAACCAAAAAGCAAAGCATGAAAAGTGGTTCAGTCCAGAAAAGGCCTTGGCTGCAGAACCCTAGGGGGTTTGTGAAGATGCGTCAGGGCTGCTTGCTGGGGGTAAGGGATCGTTACAGGGGCTGGTATCCTGAATTATTCATAAGGTAAGGTGATGCTCGTTGTAAAGTTCAACGATCCCTCCCTCATACTGTAAAAACAAGATCCACAAACCTCCGAAGGAAACTGAAGCAAGAACCTTGTCCAGGGAGCAACCAGCAGGAATCCAACAGTGTCACTGAAGACATTGAGATGTGTGGCAGCACGCAGGACTGATGGACAGACAGACTGACTGAAAAGGGAAAGGAGGCCCTTCAAACCAAGTAGAAAGATTGATTTTATCTTGCAGAAAATGTTTTCTGACAATAGCATGGCCCATGGAATACGTACACTGTGGAGTCTTATGTCTTTGAAACTTTATTTAGATTCTTCAAATAATTACATAGCAAAAATTAAGTAAAAAATGTTCTAGAATTGAACAATGATGAAAATTTTTAGGAGAGCTTTTTGCATATCCCCAACTCCAGAAGTCCTAATGAAAAATTCTGGTGTATGACTGCACGGAAATGTACAAGAAAAGCTCCTCCACCCAGGTTGACAGGCAAATTTAAAACCTGGGGAGACATTTTTCTCACATAAATTAGAGGGAAAGTTATCCTAATAGATAACTAATAGAAAAAAATGCAAAAGGAATGCACAAATAATGTAGATATACACAAAAAGAAATAAAAATAACCTGTAATTACATGATGTAAATGCAAATATAACAGTAAGATTTTAAGATTATCTTTTAGGAAGACCAAAAATCGTATGTTCTCCCTCATATGTGGACATTAGATCAAGGGCAAACACAACATGGGGATTGGACTTTGAGCACATGATAAAAGCGAGAGCACACAAGGGAGGGATGAGGATAGGTAAGACACCTAAAAACTAGATAGCATTTGTTGCCCTCAACGCAGAGAAACTAAAGCAGATACTTTAAAGCAACTGAGGCCAATAGGAGAAGGGGGCCAGGAACTAGAGAAAAGGTTAGATCAAAAAGAATTAACCTAGAAGGTAACACCCACGCACAGGAAATCAATGTGAGTCAATGCCCTGTATAGCTATCCTTATCTCAACCAGCAAAACCCCTTGTTCCTTCCTATTATTGCTTATACTCTCTCTTCAACAAAATTAGAGATAAGGGCAAAATAGTTTCTGCTGGGTATTGAGGGGGGGAGCGGGAAGGGGCGGAGTGGGTGGTAAGGGAGGGGGTGGGGGCATGGGGGAGAAATGACCCAAGCATTGTGTGCACATATGAATAATAAAAAAAAGATTATCTTTTAGGATCATAACCATTAAAGGGGTTGAAAAGGTCCCATGGCTGGCAGCAGTGCTCCTGAGTGGTAAGAGTCTCAGAACTGAAGACGGGATTATTTCTAAAACAAAAGAAATTAGAAAAGTCAAACCAACAAAATCCTCAAATGTTCATTAGTGGAAATTGGCTTCATAAGCTATAAGAAATATGTTGAAAATCAGTCAATAATGAAAAGCAGCTGTGCTCGTGTCTACTGATTCTGAACTGGTTCTGTAACAAAAAGCCAGTTTCAGAACAGTGTGGACATCTGTGAAGCTGTAAGCGTGCACTTACCTGGACAGTCACCTCCCTCCTGGAGCCACCGCCTTCGCGTTTGGGGAGGGGGTGGCCGCATGTCGCCCCCTCCTGCCCTGAGCTCTGGCGGAGGCACTTCGCTCTGCCACTTTAGTCTTACAGATGGAAGGAAGCTGGGCTCGTGCTGGCCACAGTCGGGTCTATGTGGCTGAGCATGGAGGACGGCTTTCTTTTTCCGTTTCTTTGATTTGCCTTCCACTTTGGGCTCTTATCACTTCTACACAAAGAAAGAATAAATTTTCAAAGATAAGCACAGAGTTGTGAGTGGAAGACTGAGCATTTCTGTTCTTGGCAGTGTTTTTAAAGAAATCCCGAGCATTTATCAAACCACAGTGAGACTTGAAAGCAGCGCCTGGCCGTTACAGGAGCGACCATTCATGTGATAACTGACCCTTCCCTGTGGTCCACGGTCAGCCTTCCAGATCCTGGGGGATTTTCAGAGGCGCCTGGATGGGAGTAAAGAGATGTGTGCCTGGGCTTCCTCAGAAAAACCAGCCATGCCTCCAGGGAGCCAGAGCACTGACCTGGGGGCACTGGCCTTGGGACAGCCTGGCCTGGAGGCACACAACCTTCCAAAGTCCTTTCTGTGCGCTCCTTCCAGCCCACTGTGAGCAAGGAACCTGCCTTAGCCTGGTTACATGTTTCCTCCTTATCCTTCCCCAGTTGGTCACACGAGGATCATGGATGGGCTGATCTGATCTGGAAGTTGCTGGCCCCACATCTGTGGCCCATCACACATGTCCCCATCCAGGACTGGCTGGAGTCCCAGCAATGGACAGGGCTCAAAACCCAGACTCCGTTCTCCTGGGACATGGCTGTTGTGTTCCGCCTGCCCTGTGCTGTCAAAAAAAAAAAAAAAAAAAAAAAGGCAAAAGTCAGTCATTCAGTGCAGCCTCTTAGAAATCAAGTTAGGGCTTTTGGCATTCTCAAGGCTTTGTCACCGTCTATTTTCGTCCTGCCCTTAGAGGGAGGGAGTCTGGCTCTGTGTAGCCTTCTTCTTAAGTGTGGAAACAGCATGTCTTTGGAACTGGTAAAGAACCTAAGATGGGAACTGGCTCAGGGACTTCCCAGAAGTCACCCAGAGAGGAGAGTAAGAGAAACCTTCTTCCTCTGGGCTGCATAGGGAGCCCTGAGCTGCAGCATGGTCTTTGTCCTGGCCAGCAGCCGCTGGCTGGAGGAACAGCAAAGGTCCCCTGGGCCAGGGCCGCAAGGGAGCTGAGCAGGAGCGTCTGCTTGTTATTAGCAAGGCTGCCATCTCCTCATTAAGCAAAAGAGCAGAGTGGCAATAAAATAAGCCCTGCTAAGCGAGGGCTCTGCGGGGAATTGTGTGCTCCAGAAGTGGCTTAATAGGCAAAAAGGCGCATGGAGAAGTTAGCACGAGGCACCGCAGGGGAGAGTGTCGCTGCAGTCTGTGAGGCCTGAATAATAATCGTGGCTGCTGTAAGACACCTTTGGCCCTTTCTGGAAACTTGGTTTTGTGACGCTTACTTATCTTCGTAAGTCATAGTGGTCAGCTGTTACGTAGGAATGGTTTAGGGTTCTTGTTCATTCTTAAAGGGGAGAGTGGACAGAGCAGGATCACAATGTGACCCGGCAGCAGCCTCGCCATGCCCCTCCCCACTGCGTGCACCATGCTGGGGCCTCCCCTTCACATCACCCCCTAGCTTCGGTCAACGTGGGACGTGCAGGTTCTCTGGAGGCTGGTCAGACGGTGTCCTGGCTCCTCCTCCTTTCCTCACTCCCCCACAAGGGAGGCACCGGATCCTTCATTTTAAAATCAGGACCCATGGAAATGAGCACCCTGTCTAGAACCTGGCCCTTTTGTCGTACAGAGAGAAACCCAGGTTCAGAGAGGGGAGGTTGCATGACTGAATCTGGTGGTGAGATGTGACCACAGGTCTGGTTCCTGGCCCAGCCCCCTCAGCCCCCTCCAGGAGCTTGGGAATGTCCAGGGGCCCAGCCCATCAACAAGAGAGGCTCAGAAGGCTCCACGACACCTGAAAGGAGAGTGACCCTAACTGTGGGACTGCAAAGAGGTCAGTTCACCAAACATACCATTGTCAGAGCCTGGCCTTTCCCAGGTGGGATGCCCGTCATGGCTCTGCTATCCGTAGAGCAGGTGTCCAGCCAACCTGAGGTGAGGCCTCTGCCGCTTGCTGCCCACACATGCTTGGAGGACAAAGATTCTCACTGGTTGCGCCTCAGTTTCCCCTGTGGATACCTGCCTTCACCGCAGAGAGTGGATGCGCCCCGAACATGGCGTACCAGCGTGGTCCACACACTGACGCGCACAGGGCCAGGCTGCAGCTGGAGGCCAGCTGACATAAGGTGGTGACATGTTCCACTAGAAACACCTGTCTGTCACCTCCCAAGACTCCAGGCAGTCAACACACCTAGAATCAACCAACACCAAAGTGAGGTACACTTTTACGGCTTCAGATCTGTGTATTCCCTCTCTACTTGGCCAACTACTTCTGATGGGTGGCTGGCCATCTTTGTCTCTAGAGACGTTTCACTGCAATTGAATTTTTTTTTATCTTTCTCTGTCTTTAACTTGTTTTCTCTGCTGACAAGGCCATCGTCCCTGTCCCTCACACATGGTGTGGCACATGTTCCCTTCGTTGTTCCAGAGCTGCCAGCACCATCCCGCAGCACGAGGGCTGGCTGGGCGGGGACTATGGCAAAGTTGCCACAGGACGTCACTGATAAACAGTGAGGTGCCAGGAGCAGGTGCATTGCACAGCTGCATCTCGGGGACAATCACACACCTTCTTCCTGAAACTCGAGGAGCATGTGTGACAACAACAACGCGTGGCTGCTGCAGAGATGCCGGATCCATCCCCTGGTGCCTGCTTCCCACGGAGGCAGTGAGCAAGGTGTTTCATGAGGCTAACCAACCAAAACAATGGTTCTGAACTTGAATTTGAACTTTAAACACAGGGGAGTTCAGAAAGACACTGAGAATATGATAGAGAATGGCCAGTGCTGTCCTCGGGAGGCTGGGGGACTGGCACCCCGGCTGTCAGCTGTGAGCACAAGTCAGGAGAGCCTAGTGCACATCAGGGAGGAGAAGGAACACCAGCCAAGAAGCAGGGGAAACCCTGGGCAAAAAAATTAAAAGAGGCACAGCTGTGTCCATTTGCAAGGTGGTGCCAGCACAGGGACAGGAGTGAGGGTGAAGAGAAGCATGCAAGTGGGCCGTGGGGCCAGAGTGGGAAGGAGGTGTGGGTTACACCCAGGGATTAATCACTTGATTTGCAGGATGTACAACCCAATTTCAAAACTCACTCCTTTATTACTTGTTTCTGTGGATGACAGCGTTCCATTTGGGTGAGGAAGGAAGGGCAGGGAATGGGTGGTGGGTAAAAGGACATTATGCAATGTGGGCATTGCAGCACACACCTATAGTCCCAGCTACTTGGGAGGTCTAGGCAGGTGGATGATGAGTTTGAAGTCAACCTAGGCTATGTAGTGAGCCCCTATCTCAAAAACAAGACACACATCCACAAAAGTGGTAAAGTGCTTGTCTAGCAATTAAAAGGCTCTGAGTTCAATTCTTAGTACTGGAAAGAGAGAGAGAGACACACACAGAGTATGTTGAGTATGTCTTTCTTATTCAGTTTCTTTAAAACAAACACTAGAACCTAATCTGGCTCAGAGTGGCCTCCTTGGGCAGGGTGGGGGGTATAGAAGACCATTCCTGGTCCTTCTGTCTCGGTTTAATCTTCTCAAAATGACAGTGCGCAATACACAAAGACATTTGAACATCCCAGGACACTCTTGGCCTTTGTTGACTGACAGGTTTGTCCTGCCTCAGAGAGACTGTGCCCCGCTGCCTGATTTGTGCCTGGCTGGTGTCTGTTCCATTATGTCTGATGTCATCCTCCTGGTCCATGTCTGATCAATGTCTTCTGCTCATTGTGCCTTCTTATATATCTTTGTCCTTTCCCTCTGTATCATGACACCGTTTCTGGCCTCTTTTGCATCTCCAGCTGGGCTCTGCTAGTGGAGTCTCCATGCAAGCCCAGCATCCTGTGCTGCTGGCTGAGGCTGAGGCTTCCTCCTCCTCCCTCCTCTGCCCGGCGCTCCTGCTCCTGTCTCATCTCAGCCAATTCCATTTTCATCCTAGTCTGTCACTTCATTATCTCACCCTCCATCTCTCTTCAGAGTTCCCTGAATCTTACTGGGAACATGGAACAGATGCTTACTAAAATTTGCCTTTATCCTGTCATGAGCAATGACTGAGCACCTTTCGTACACTTATATATAAATGCACAGACAGACATTCATTCAAGGTGAGCTCCCCTCTGCATCCAGGGCTCGCTCCACTCCATGTTATAAAATGGCTTATCCTGGACAGAATCATTTTTCCAGGCAGAGCAGGTGGCCTCCTGGTCCTTTCACTGTCCCTGGCTGCAGAAAATTCCTCCCTTGTAGCTCACCTGCCCAGCATCTGGTCCTCTGTGGAATTTTCTGCAGCAGATTAAAGGGCACCTAGCCCAGACAGGATTGCAGCCCACCCCTCAGCCACCTGAGTGGAAGAACAGAATCGTCCCCAAAACATGAAGACTTATCTCTATTGTCTCACCCGGAAGAGTGACTTTGGCCCTGGAAGTCCCCTGGCTGGGCTCAAGAGCCCTTCTAGTCTCTGTCCCTTGTGTCTAGCTCCACATTGGACACAGGCTGCAGGTGAGGTCTCCACTCATCTCCTCTGAATGGTCTCACATGGTGTAGCCATGACAGAGTTGACCTGGCCACGCAGGGACTCAGAATGTCACTCCCTGACCCCAGCCTTGAGGCTTCCTCTCAAGATGAGGAGATGCAGGGTGAAGATGGACACAAACTTCTTTCCCCTGGACTCTGCTTTCCTGTCACAATGGTCACCCTGTGGACGGTGGAAATACTCTGGTAGCCACTGATCAAAGCCTTGGTTTCCATGGGGTTTACACCAGCATTTCCTCAGGGAGGTGAAGGCGGGGAACAGGATGGAGTGTTGGGGCTTTCAACGCCCAAAGCATGATCAACGTCCCCTGGCTCAAAAATCTGTGACAGAGCCCAGGGTCAACCAAGAGAAGACACCAGCTTCAGGGAGGAGTGCCCCTGGTTGTCTTCTCAGATGGCAGGCCACTGGGGTTGAAGGTCATCACCAGAGTAGAGAAAACTGTAGGGGATGGGGCCGGATGACTTCTTGGATGATCTTTGATTTTTCAGTACCTGAATTCCTATGAAATGGAGCCCATGTTTCTCACGCATAGTTTATACCTGCCCCGGGCTTTGAGCCCCCTTAAAATAGCAGGACAGGTGTCATCGTGTGTGACAAGGCTTTACTCTATGGTTTTTAAATATCATCTGAGTCTTGGCAGCTCTGACCTTGACTCACCTTACCAGACAAGGGTGTCAGCTTCTTTTCCTAAGCGGGGAACTGCTCCTTGGGGATGTTCAATGCTTTCCCAGATGGATTCTTGTCTGAAGAGCATTGAGTGAAGATTGAACCAGGGCATCCCACAGAGTCATCCACACTGCTCTGCCAGCAAGCAGGGGATGGGCCAGGACCACGGCTTCCATCTAAGAACAACTTTCCAGCAAGAATCCTAGTTCTAGGGAAAGCATCCATTCCATGCCCTGCTCCTCCCAACCTCAGTGTCTTCTGGGGACTCAAGAAAATAAAAATGTGTGTATTCGCACATTGGAGTTTTACTCAGTCATGAAGAAGACCTGAGGTTGTTTGCAGGAAAGAGGGTAGAACTGGAAGTCATCACTTTAAGCTAAATGAACTAGACTTAGGAGGACAAATATCAAGTGTTTTCCCTCATGTGGGATCTAGACAAAGAAAGTAAAAGGGGACTGTCAGGGGTGTGGAAGAGGACAAGGGCAAGGGGGACTCGAGGGGGTGAGGATGAGCAAAGTTTGTCATATGTGTGTATGACAATGTCATTATTTTTGCAATTAATATATGCTATTTTTTAAAAGAAAAAAAAATTCCACCTCTTTGGTGAAGCACACAAATCGTCCATGTCTTCCCTGGCTTTGAGACATTGGGACCTGCCCACGGTGGAGGCTCTTTCTTTTAAGGGGAAGGGATGTAGGGGGAACAAGGACCCGGTTATCTGAGCCCACTACTCACTGTGGGGAGTCGGGACAGAAGTTAACTGCTCCTCAGGAACTTAAAGAATGAAAAAGAAGAAATGAAGCAAAGTGGTAGTTGACCCAAGGACAGAAGAAGCTGTAGAAATTGCTACTTATTCTTGGCATATCATAAACTTTTTATTACAGAGAATTTCAAACATAAATCAAAGCATACCGTGTGCTATAATGTGCCATCTATGCCCAACGGCCAGCCTCAAGCATCCACACGTGGCCAATCTTGCCCCTTAGTCTGACCTCCTCTGCACCTTGTCCTCCCAGATTCTTCAGAAACACATCCAAGACATCCGTGCTATCTTCTGCCCATGTTTCTGCATCTAAGTCTAAGAATAAGACTTGTATTTCAGGCATGGTGCTGGGGTCAGGGTTGTCGGAAATCCTTAATATCATCAATGACCACAGCTTTTCATTTGTCTTATAAATGTCAGTGTGTTCTTCCCACATTTTGTTTGAATCAGAACCAAGTAAGGCTGACACAGTGCAGTTGGTGAATTCTTTCAGTCTGTAGGTTTCCTTTCAGTACATTTTTTTCTGTGCAATGCATCTTTGAAAGAAATATTCCTGAATATTTTGATTTGTGTGCTCATGTTATATTTTGAGTGGAGAAGGGGAGAAAGAAAGGAAGGCAGGCCAGTGTGACTCTCTGGTGGCCTTGGTGAGTGTGGCTTCTTACGACTCTGTTCAGAGTGAGGCCTGCAGAGGGAAAGCCATGTGTTGCTCTCTGCTTTTGCTGCACCCCGAGTTGTCTTTCCCTCTCTGTGACCATCCGCAGAATGGGTTGAGAGGTACACTACTCCTGACTTCTCCGAGCCTCTGAAGATGAGACAGATTCAGAGGCCTGGGCAGGGCTGGCCAGGTGCTTAAAGAAGTCGACAGAAGTAGCCCTAAGAAGCTGCCGTGTGTCCAGAATGGGGCTCAGCCCTCTGGGTGGATTATCATTTGGGTTTCTTGTTCTTGACTTCACTTGGATTACTGTTTCTTTTTTGACAGAACAAAAAGATGTCATCTAAAATTGTCTTTACAGTGTCATAAAGCCTTCACCTCTTCCCTAAAACACCTAAGGTGATCATTTACTGTACCTCTGGTAGCTTGCAAAGAGTAGGCTCCTCACAAGCAGCTGGCAAATAGCTGCAATACTGGCCTATGAATTCACTAGTCTGAGAATAAATGAGGTTGTTTTTATCACTCACCTGGGTCAAGCTAAGCATTTGAAAGTCAGAGAGAGGACACCACTTTTCAGAGTGTGGGGATGTCACTGAGCCATTGCTGAAGATCCCGATAAACACATTTTAAAAGCAGGCTAAGTTCACCAGAGAGTCACCAAGGCAAAGAGGAACCAAGGGGTCAGGATCCTGGAGAGACTGAAAGCTGCAGAAAACATCAGCTCTTCTTCCTTCCATGAGCATTCCTTAGTTTTGGCCCCAAAGACTGAGAAGTCAAGCAGAATGGCCCCTGACAGGCTGACACTCATGGGCTGGGAGGACATCAGATTGGTGGACACAAGGCATTGATAATGGATCAGCCTTCTCAGGACCAGCCTTCTCAGGACCGCTCAACTCAGTTCCAAGTGGAACTGAGTTGTTAGATGACAGTCCCCTTGGCTAACCAACGACCAGCAGCAAAAACACTTTTCATTACAGGAAGATGACACAGTCCACAGCCTTCAACCAGGCCTCAAACAGTTCACATGTGATGTCAAGTATTCAACCCAGAATTACCAGACATGTCAGAAACAAACCCACATGACTGAAAACCAGAGGAAAACAGATGATGGTAAGAGACAGACGGAAGACGCAGACACAGAGATCTTGCAGACTTAATATAACCAATTATGTTTTAAAACAGCTGATAACATGAAGAATTTTCACAAAGAGCAGAAAATTATGAAAAAGAATCAAATAAAAATATCGGACCTGGGAAATAAAATAAAAGGTCATTAAATGGATTTAATAGCAAATCAGATATAACAAAAGAGAGTATTAGTGTACTGGAAAATGGAGCAGAAGAAAATAGCCAAAACCAAGTCTGAGAGGCAAAAGATAATATAGACATAAAAATAATAATACAGAATAAGAACATAAAAGATATATGGGAGATGGGTCATAAAAAGTCAAATATATATGCAGTTAGAGTCTCAGGGAGGAGGGCTAGAAAATAAGACAGAACAATACTTGACTACGTCCTGGGTGACATTTCCCAAAACACCAGATACAACAGAGATAAGAAAGTTTGCAAACTCCACATAGAAGAAATAAGAGAAAACTAGTTAGGCACATTAAACTTCGGTCATCTCACATCCATTAAGATGGTTACAATAAAAAAGAAAAGAAAAGAGTAAGTGTTGGCCAGAATGTGGACAAGCAGGACTCTTGTACACTGTCGGTGGGAAATTACTGTGGTATAGCTATAGGGAAACAGTATCTTGGCTCCTCAAAAAATTTAAAGTATGCTTACCCTTTAATCCCCAAGTTCTTTTTTTAGGTATGCTCCCAGAAAGCAGAGTCTCAAAGAAATATTTGCACACCTTTGTTCATAGCAGCATTATTCTCAATGGCTCAACCCAAGAGTCCAGCAGGTAAATGGATATGCAACGTGTGGTCTATTCACACAGTAACATGTTACTATTCAGGCTTAAAAAGCAAAGACATTCTGACACCTGCTGCCACACGGACAGACCTCAGGAACCCTACGTTAACTGAAATACATTAGTCACAAAATCACAAGTCACTGTGAGTCTACTCGTGGGAGTTTCCTCAAAAGGTCAAACTCACAGAGATGGAAGGTAGAAGGGTGGGGCCAGTGGCTGGGGTGGGGGACGGGGTTGTTTAATGGGGACAGAGGATCCACTCCGGAGGCTCTAGAGATGGATGGTGGTGGTGGTTGCATGACTGAGTGAAAGTAATCAGCATTACTGAGCTCTACACCTAAAATGGTTAAGATGGTGAATTTCCTGCTGTCTGTATCTTACCAATAACAAGATTAAGAGGGGAAAAACAGTAGGGTGAGAGGGGGGAAAATATTATTTTCAAAGAAAAACCTGACAGCTGCTTTCTCAGCAGAAAATAGAAGTCAGAAGATAATTGAATGAAATCTTTCAAGTGCTGAGAAAAATAATTGCCCACTTAGAATTCTGTGCCCAGTGACTATCCTCTCAAAATAAAGGTAAAACAGAGACATTTTCAAACAAAGGCTGAGAAAATTTGCAGCCATAACACATGAACCCATGCTAGTGGACCAGGGAACTTTGCAGAAGAAGGAAGATGATCAGATGGCAACTCTGAAAGGAAGGAAGGAAAAACAAAAGAAGGTGAACGCACAGGTCAGCCTGGATGAATGTGGAGCGCTTAGAAGAAATGCAGCCAGGACCTGTGGGATTTAAAATACGTGTGCAGTTAAACTGCAAAGTCTGATATCCTCAGACCTTCGTGTGGTGTGGAATGTGTTCAAGAATTTCATGATTTGTTTCCATTATATAAAACAAAAGCATTTTTATAATCTAAAATACAATAAATAAAACCATGTATTGAGTATCATATATAAATGTACATTATATGAACATGTATTTTATCTTATCTTACAAGATTTTAGAATTCTATAAGTGAAGGGTGCATTTTTAAAATATCTAAGCTTGTAAAATCTCCAAAAGAAGAGTAAAGGGATGTATGTAGAAGGAGAACAAAGTGAAAAAAGAAAGAAAAGGGAAAATATACAAAAACTTGAGGAAAAATAGAAGCAAAACAATCAAACAATAGATTCAAAGGTCAGGGAGTGGGGGAAGGGCAGTGGCCATAACCCCTGGCTGTCCTGCTTAGACTATCCAGACCTCCTACCCTGCAATGAGAAACAGGCAGAAACCCGATGGGAAAAGGAGCTAGAGACGCGAGCAGCTATTTACAAAAGGCCATCTACTCCCTGGTCACCAGGAAAATGCAAACAAAATAGCAGGAAGGAGGAAAGCTGTGCTCACCCAGGTTGGCAGGGCCCATGTGGAGCCTTGGGCTTGTTCTGGGAGGCCAGAGGTCAGCAAGACTGCTTTAGAAACCAGACGCCTAGGACAGAGACTCCAACTGCCAGGAACTGCTGCGCTAGGTACCACCCAGCACAGCCGCACGCGGGAGCTCCCAGACCTTTGCACAAGGAGAAGAGGTCCTGTCCACATCTGAGTTCTAAACAGCAAGAGGATGAGTGACCTGCTGGCACACACACACAGGGACGAGGCTCGCAGCCATGCTGGTGAATAAGATGTCAGACCAGATTCCAGGGTGAATATGCAATCCCTTTCCACTATCTGAGTCAGTCTCAGATCAGGCAGACCACAAGCAGGGTGTTGGAGGTCCAGAACGGCTCAGGCTGAAAGCGCCCAGCCTGGATGCCCGGCAATGCTCTTTATCTGGACCTGGTCACCACGAAGGTGTGAAAATCCAACTAGCTATACTCTTACAACTTAGCACTTTTCTGTATGGAAGTTAAACTTCAATAGAAGAGTTAATTTAAAAACATGAAAGAGGTCAAGGGCCATTTTGGGGTTGTGGTTACGCAACAGCAGATATTCCAGGAAAGTCTATATTAGAAACACGGTCTGGAGGAAGATGAGGCAATTCTGTCAGAACTCTGGGGCCCAGCACAGCTGACAGCCGAGAGATGCTGGCAGTCATCCCATGAGGGCTGGTGGGGTTGAGGTCTGCAGATCCCACTTCCGTGACAACCCTGGCCGGAATGCGCCCCTGCAGATGGTTGGAAGGAGCAAGCAGTGGGTGCTGAGCTGACCTGGGTTAATTGTTCCCCAACTCACCTTTCAGATAAGCCACACCCTCTAGAAAGGTGCCAGGAAGAACAGAGGACCGGGCACCCGCTGACAGGGTTAGGCCCTGGGGAAGGCCAGTGGGTGGAGGGTGCCCCGCACACCAGCATCACTGTCATGTCTGTGTGCTGTCAGGATTTCCCTGCAGGAACCAGGAATGGACTATTCTTCTCTGTCCACTCAGTTCAGCTTCCCACCCAGCAGCCTGAGCTGTCCCACAGGGAGGAGCCTGCCCCATTGCTCTGGAAGCACAGATAGGCTGCAGATGTTCTGGCCCTGGGAGTCATATGGGTACAGAGCGGGCATCTGTGCATGGACTCTGTGGACTGTGATGAGCTCCTTACCAGTCGGCATGGCAAGGCTGTGCTCCCTGGGTGGAGGAGGGACACCTAGCCTCAGGCTTCCAGGCACTGAATGCCAAGCCCACCCCAATTCTTCACCCACATCCCCGCCACCTCCTGGTGAGCTCCCTCTGCTTATTATTCCACCCCTCTTCACAGAGTGGCAACAACCATTTGGGGACAAAGCAACATCGTTCATAACTCTACTTTCCACAGTTTTGAAACTGGCCTGAGCTGGGAGCAGTCCTGACCGGGTCTGTGAACCCTGAGTGTTGTTCTTGGGCTGCTAGTAGGGTGCCATGGTGAAAGCCCTCCCTGGGCTGGGGCCATCACAGTTCTAAGGGTGCAGTTTATGAAAGTTTCTAATTAAGCAGTGCTCCTTGTTGTGCAGTGTTGGGCTGGGGTCCTAGTCCTTCCAACTGAACAGCTAATCATGTAAAATCTCTCTCGCTGCTCTCTGTTCTCCTCAGTCCAGCTCTGTGTGTTAGGTGTTATCTGTAGGATTCTGTAGGCAGCAGGACTCCGAGGCATGCTTCTTATAAAGACGACTTCTCCCCAGTTAAGACCTCCGATTGTGCAAAAACAACTAGGCTCCGTGTGCACTACCTTCACATCTACAGATAGTTAGCCCGTCCAAGGTCACAGGGTCACGGGGGGTGCATGGAAGGGGGCACCAGGCTCTGGTTCAACTCCCTCATTTCACAGGTGAGGAAACTGAGGCACAGGGCATTACTTATCAGGGTTCCTAACCTTCTAGAGCAGATCGCCTGACCCCCAGCACATGCAGGATGGGGTGGCTCAGAGGAAACTGTCACTTGCTACCTCTCAACTTCCCTTACCAAGGCCACTTGGCACAAACGCAGGTGGCAGAGCAGTACTAGTTGGGACTACCTGGCAGAGAATTCATACTGATGAGAATCCACAAAATTAACAAGGAACACTTATGTGAGCACACCCCACTAAGGCCACCGCACAGTCCAGACACACCAACTGCCAGTATGTGACTGACCTACGCGGCCGGCCACGTTTCTCTCTGGACAGCGGGCACCTTGACAGAGCCTGAGCGGTGAGTGCATCAGTGGCTTCCATGAGGATGTGTCTGAGGTCAACTGTAGTGACAACTTCCAGACCCGGCCTGGGGAGAATCCCCAGCCAGGAAGGACATGGTGTCCGTGGACCCCAGGTCCCCTTCAGCCCTTCAGTCCATGAGCCCCTGACCACCCTGTTCAGCTTCCACGAACTCCCAGGCCTCCATCTAGGATGAGAAAGGATGCCAATAAAACCAGGGGTCAGCCCAGCACAGGGTGCAAAAGGGCTAGGAAAACGCCAGAGTCATGGCGGACCTCAGGTGTGAAGAATGTTATTCTGCTCCCCAGTTTGACAGACGTTGCTAGACTCTTGCTCCACGTTTCTGCACTCGCCTCCTCCTCTACCATGCTCCTTTGGCCTCCTTGCCTCTCCCTGCTTCCTGCCACCTGAGCTCTGGCCTTCAGAGAGAGGAGGGTGCAGGATTTGCCAAGCGAACACGGTCCCTATGTATTGGGCTCCCAGGATGCGGAGAGGAACTTTGAGGAGACCCCATCTGTCCCTGCACTTTCCAGATAAAGAAACAGAGGCTCTGGGTGCCCGCAGAGCCTCCTGCCATACTCAGATGGAGGGAAGGGCACCTGGACCACAGGGCACCCACAGACTCCAGGCACTGAGGCAGGATGGGAAAGTACTGGTTAGTGTGAGAATCAGAGCTAGGACAGGTGTCAGCCTGGCAATGCCAGACTCACCTTTTCAACCTGTGCCCAGGCCAGGGGCCCTGCAGGTGCATTCAATGTAATCTACCATTCCTAAAATTCCCCAAGGGCAGTGGCAGCTTTCTGTCTTAGAAAAGATCAACTTGCACAACAAACTCTGGAAGCTCCCAAGAAAGGGGTGTGGTGCTATGAGAAGAGGACCCACACAGAGGCTGTCTTCTTCCAAGACCCCTTCTCCCCACCACTGAGCAGAACACACAGCCCCCCAGAGTTCCTGTGCCCACCCACGGTCTGCACGGCCCCTAGGAGTCAGATGAGGTTCGTGAACTGGGCACAGATGAGAGCTGTAGTCATGGAGGCCTCGTGACATGACGTGCCAGGACTGCCCTGCTGTGGTAAGGTGTCCCCAGTGAGGAAGAGACTCCATAAACAGGAAACGTTGACCCGGCCTGAGTGCCGAGGTTGGGATGTGGTGCATTGACCCCATGGCTTTATTTGGTGAAATTTAACCCCATTGTGAGGGACTAAGAGGGTGGAAAGTTTCTCTGTGGTGTCCGGAGGAAGTGATTAGGCTCAGGTAAGGTTGTCAGGATGGGACCAGGATTGAATTCTGATGTGTACATAAGAGACAGACCAGACACACACACGCACATACACACACACGTGCATACACCTGCTCCCTGTCTCCTGTCACACGATGCTCTGTGTCACCTTGGGGTCTCTGCCAGTAAGAGGCCATGGGAGGCCATGAGCAGATGCAGCCCTGACTTCACACCTCCAGAGCCAAGAGCTCTCACTCCTTCCGTCCTTATTACTCTCCAGTCACGGCATTGTGTCCTTGGCGACAGAAAACAGGCTAATGGTTTCAGAATCACTGGAACCCGGCTCCAACCTTCCTGCGCCTGTCTCCTCGCAGCTCCTTCTTCTCCTGGTGTGCACGTGGGGGCCATGCTGGCCATCGTAAGTTCTCATGCAGCGAGGGTCAGAGGGCACTGTCGGGGCTCACAATACCTACACATGAACGCTGGAGTACAGGAGCTAAAATACGGCAGCGCAGCCGCAGGGTCCAAGTCTGTTGATCAACTCGTTCCCGTAGCAATTGCTGCCATTTCTCTGTGGAGGGTGATGAAGCAGTGCAGCCAATGACAGCTCACGTGGAGGTAAGTACACATGAGGTGTGTCCCCTCTAGTGCTTCAGGTCTGCAATGGAAGGGGACCGGGAAGGGACAGCTTGCCATGCCAAAATGACTGTTTATCACTTTAATTAAAAGTGGGCCTTAATTAAACACACCTCGTTTTTTTTCCCTTTGGAACTACTGGAGTTTGAACTCAGGGCCTCACACTTCCTAGGCAAGTGCTCTACCACTTCCAAGCCCTTTCATACTTTTAATTCATTTGTCAGATAGGGTCTTGAGCTTTTCGTCCAGGGCTGGCTTCAGGCCGAGATCCTCACACCTATGTATCACATTTCCAGGATTACAGCATCCCACCACACTCAGCTTGTTTGTTGAGGTAGAGTCTCAATAAAGTTTTATCCAGGCTGGCCTCGAACCTTGATCCTCCCACCACTGCCTCTTGTGTAGCTGGAATTAGAGACATCTGCTACCGTGTCCTGGTCTCACTTCTATTTCCTGTGAAATTGTTCTAGAGAAACAGAACGAGCTATGGAGCATTTCAACCTCGACATTTGCAAAGGGTAGATGCTGCTAATTCATATCCCAGCAGGGTGAGCAACCATTCCAAACATCAGAGGACCCCATAGTGATGAGATGCCGGGCTTGGGAAGCACAGATTTTTTTTATTCTTTTACTTTTATTTTTGTTTCCTGACTCTGGAGATTGAACCAAGAGCCTGGTGCTGGCTGAGCAAGTGCTCTACCACTTGAGCCACAGACCCAACCCTTTACTTTTGTTTTTGAGCAAGTCTCACTACCTTTGCCTGGACTGGCTTTGAACTTGAGATCACCTGTGTCCACACGAGCAGCTGGGCTTTCAGGTGTGCACCACCACACCTGGTTGGGAAGCATGGCTTCTTGATAAACATCTCTTCGCATCTCACTGGCCTGCCTTATAAATTCCTCCAGGCTCTGGATTTCAGTAATGAGGAATTGTCTCAGACAGCTTACAAAGAAGTCATTCGTCACCACAGTACTTTCTCTGGGACACTTGTCACCCTACCTAGCTGGCCGCAATGACCGTTTCAGGTGTGTCATCACTCTTAAGAGGGAGTCAGTAGAAGGTGCCTTCTGGTCAGGGCCTTCTGGGGTGGGGAGGTAACTTTTTCCAACTGCCAGCATGCCTAGGGCCCCTGTGGGACCCCAGGCTTCATCCTGATGCTCTCTGTGTTGGGCCACCATGGTGGCTCATATCAGCTACACCACTGTCACCCACTGCCAATGGAGCGTTGACGGCTGGGACTTAGGACCCTGTATAACTCACTGTTCAAACAAGGCCAGCTCCATAAAGGTGTTACTAAAAACGATGAAATCTGCAAGTTAAAAAACTGTCAATGGACCAACAATTCGAATGCATGTTGTATTCATAAAAAAGTTCTATTAATAAATGAGTTTCAAAAATAAGATTCTGTTCAAAAAAAACATAGCTTTTGTGTTCATTAAAGCAAAATAATATGTCTAAATAGTAAAAAAGGGATTATTCTTGACATACATTCATCTGCTCTCATCTGTTGCTTAGCTATCTCTTTTCATGAAATTTATCTTTGTAACTACTATCTTTCTTATCTCTCCCTAAAATTGTAATCTTCTTCAAATTTTCATAGTTGTTAGTACACTTGGAATTGTGGTTATCTTCCATGGACTGCTTTCTGCTCACCGTGAACGTGATGGTGAATATTTTCTCTAGCAGGGCTGAGGGGCTGGACGACTCAGCAAAATTTCTTATAAATGGAGGATAATCTTAACTTTGCATATGTCAACAAGTAAACATTTCAGGCCAAACGTCTCCATGGATACGAGCTGTATCCTTCATTCAGAGCACATTTCTTTGGCAAATGTAGGATAGAATGTGTCAAATAAATTGTATCTACTTCTGGTAGATACTCTATCACCATATTTAGTTCCTGCAACATGGTAAGACTTCTCAATTTAATTCCTTTTTTGTGCAGAGTGTAAATTTATCCAATTAAAAATAGGTGTTTCCTCAAGAGATTTCCCCCACAAATTGAGATATACCAAAGGAAAGTCACAAAGTTTCAAAATTAAATCTTATCCATGACTGGAGCTTTCATTAGTGTAACGTGTTCAGTTCCTCCTTTGATTTTGTTCCATTTACATTTGATGCAATGACTGATAAAGTCTTACTGTTTGTTTTCCGTTTGTCCCATCTGTTGTTTGTCTCTTTTTATTTCTGAGACTTTTTCCTTTCCTGTGTACTGGGGATTGAACCAAGGGCCTCACGCGTGCTGGGGCCTCACACGTGCTGGGGCAAGCTCTGCCTCTTAGCTATGCCCCCAGCCCCTCCTTTTTTATTAATCAAGTGCTTTTCTTTGGATACAGGGCCTTGGCATGCAGCCCAGGCTGGCCTTTAACTCACCATCCTCCTGCCTCAGCCTCCTGAGGGCTGGGATTACAGACAGGTATACACCCTACACCTGGATTCAAGCACTTCTAAGTTATGCCATCTTAGTGTTTCCTTTGGAGGCTGCACAGAAACTGCCACATGCACCCTTGGTGTACTCCATCCACCTGTTGGCGGTACTTGTCCACATCCAGAGCAGTGCACAATGGTAGCCATGGAGGTGTTCTGAGGGTTCGAGAGAACCACTGGAAGGAGAGTGGGGGTGGGGCAGCCCCAGCTGCACCTGCAGATCTGCCACAGCATCAAACCAAGGCCATGGCTCCCTCCCCAGAAGGTCCCCAGCCAGTGCAGAACATGGAGGGAGGGCAAAGCTAGCTGTCCTTGCTCTATGGGGTTCCTTCACAGGTAATCTTAGCCTGGGTCCCCAAGACCTAGGGCTGATGGCTGATACAGTCTCAGAGCTGGGAGGCCTGAAGCTCCTCCATGCCACCCTCCTCCTTTCCTCTCTCCTTGCACAAGTGTCAGGCCAGCATCATGACCCAAAGTTTCTGCTCACCTGCTCTATTCCCCCTCCCCTGTCTTTCACAGGTATGTCCCAATACATCTGTAATTCTGAGTCAGTGGTGACCTCTTCTTCTTGGTACCAGAACTGACAAAAAAGAGCTTTACAGGAATTTAATTCCACTTGCCCCCTTCTCTCCTTCTGCTATTACCACTCTGCGCACAGCCTCACACCTGTAGTGCTCATTGTTGCTCTGCAAAATTAACGTTCTCCCATGTTTGCAGCACACACCCTCTCCCCAGCTCTCCATTCCTCCCTAGATCCTACTTCTAGCTGGGATTGTCTCCCTACAGCAGGAAGAACGCCCTTTACTATTTCTTGAAATGCTTCTAAAGACTTCTCTTTGCTTTTGTTTTTCTGAACGCACCATTACTTTTGCCCTCATTTTGAAAGATTTCTTCCTGGGCATAGATTTCTAGATCTACCCTTTTATTTCAGAGTGTCACATCATGGTCACCTGGTGGCCATGGAGCCGTGAATGTCATCCTGTGCCTCTCCAGCCCTCCTCGGCACTTTGCTTTTTTTCTGTTTCATCTTCCAGATCTGACTTATCTGCAAGTTACCAGCTCTGTGCTCAAGTTTTTAGGATATTTTTAAATCAATGGGATGAACTTTTCCATTTTAGATACATTTTCAGTTCTGGAATGTCTTCTTTTATAGATTTCAAATCTCTGTTGAAATTCCTTATCTTCCATTTTAGGTACTTACCCTACTTAAATTATTTTTAAAACTTTATATGCTAATTCTGATAGCTACAGCACCAGCAAGTCTAATTTTTTTGTCTGTAGATTAAAAAAATCATAGAGGAAAATTAAATTATAAATTTCTCCAAAAGGTTTTTAGGGTACTTTCCTATTTCAAGGCTTATATTCTTTCTGGTTTCCTCCTGACTCAGATTCTCCCCAGTGTTTTGAAATAGTTATTAAAGCCACAATGGCGTTGCTGTTACAATGTTATGGGTTTAGGAATTAGAGCCTCAGAAGCTGCTGACCGGGGCCAAGCTCCTTTCCTTCCCAGGTGGTTGGTTTCAACACCTTCCCACTTGTCTTGGTATCCAAACATTGAATTTGCTTGAACCTTCAAAAGCTGCAGTTCTTTGACACACTATGTTGGCACTTTGAGTAAAGATTTCAAATTTTTTCAATAATGTGCCATTAACTGTGCTGTAGGGCATTTAGTTTGGTTTACAGATCTCAAGTATTTGTAAAATTCACAGTAAGTGATGGAGGGCAATCAAGTGAAAGTGTGCCGCCAGGTTAGGTACGTTTTTGTTCAACATCAGTTAAAAAGGTATACTCCTTTTTTTTGACTGGGGGGCTGTGCGTGTGTGCACGTGTGTTCATGTGCAGGCGTGTGCCTCTCTGTGTGTGTTATGGTTAATTCCCTGCATCCATTTGACTGGGCCATGGGGTGTCCAGGTTTAATGTTGTTTCTGGTTGTCTGGAAGGGTGTTTCCAGATGAGATGAGGGGTGGGCTCCGTAGAGCAAATGGTCCTCCCTGGTGTGGTCAGTGTCATCCAACCAATGGAGGACCTGATCAGAACACGAGGCAGAAGAAGGAGGAACTCGCTCCTTCTTCCCGCCTCACTGCTTGAGCTAGGACAGCTGAGCTCATCTGCTCTTGGACTGCGTGCACATTGGCTCACCTAGTTCTCAGACCTTCTTTCTCAGCGTGACCACACCCCAAGATCCCTGTCACAGGCAAACTATGGGGCTGCCCAGCCTCCACTGTCATGTGAGCCAATTCCTCACGTTAAGTCTCTCTCTCTCTCTCTTTCTCTCTCTCGTTCTATTTCTCTGAAGAACTCTGATGTATATGTATTATATATAATACATGTATTATACATGATTTAAAATTTTCATGGCTATAATTGCTATTTCAGTTGGTAACTTCCATAGCTTGTTTGACAATACTGCGTTTATGTCTGCACCATAGCCCCAGCTCCTGTCCTCAGGCATCTGATTCAGCAGGAGCAGTGTCACCATGCTGTGTCCCAGCACACTGTGTCTGAACCATTTGAAGAACACCAACTTACCTCCATTTTGGACACTGAATTGAACTTGAACTGGGTTCCCAACAACATCAGATGCTTCACTTCCAAGAGGATTCATTTCTCAAGGCTTCACCTCGGTGCCATGAATTAAGGATTAAGACTGTGATCCTTTAGTAGATGAACTGAACAGGTTTACCGCGCATGTCTCTGAGAACGCTGGCTGAAACTCTGGAAGCTGATGTCCCCAGCTGTCTGTGAAATCCTTTGGCCAAGAGAAGCTTGCCTGAGCAACTCTGCCTCACTCCTCGCACCTGCACATGGAAGCTTAGCACTCAAAGTGAGCTGAGTTAATCCGGAAGAATGACTCGATTAAAATGAAAAGCCATGCTCCATAGGGTCCATGTAAACTTGCCTCCACACCTGCATGTGCTGCATTGTGACTTTCTGTTGTTATGAATAACAACTAATTTCTAAAGTAGATGCTGGCACAGTCAGCCGGTCATGTCCTGATTTGCATAAATCCAGGATTACAGATGGCCCTGGGAGACAGTACGTGCCAACACATGTTTGTGCATGGACCTGCTCACCAGGAGAAACAGAGCTATAGCAAGTTGACACAGACTGGGCAGTTTATAGCAACCAAAGGTGAGCATGGGTGGGTGGGGGTGGGTGGGAGAGCGGGGTGGGGGGTGAAGATTCACACAGGCTCCCAGTTCTCCTGGTGTGGTTACTCCCGAGCTGGGTGAGCACCAGTGTGCATCTGTGGCCTCAGTATCAGCAGGGTGGAGTGTGAGGGTGCCCATGATGTCCACTGTGCCTGAGCCCACAGAGTCCAGGAACTACCAAGGCTGTGTCTAAGTGGCATAGAAGGATGCAAGAGGCAAGTTGACCAGTGAGGTGATGAGATCAGAGAAGATAGTTCAGGGGACCCAGGGCTACCAACCTGGAGGGCCAGGCTGAGTCCCCCTTAGCTTCCCCTCTGCTGTCTGGACCAGGATAAAAGACTATGAAGTGCAGAGCAGGGATCCAGGAAAGGAGAGGTGTGGTGCACAGGCTGGCTTTGCACCAATGCCCCAGGAAGGGCTGCCAAACTCACTAACAAGAGCCACTGTTACCGTCCCAGGATGAGAGCCGGCCTGGGTGGGGTGCTGCCCTTGGGTCTTCACCAACCGGCCCAGCTGGCCTGGACTGTGTGTGTGTCCAGGGTGGGGCTGGGAGGCACCCAGGAGTGACAGCAGCTAGGTCAGATCTATCTGGAACCCAGCTCTGCCACTCCAAACCTCAGTGCCCCGGCGAATCACTCAGACTCTTGTAGGCGAGCCACTTCCCCCAGTGACACACCCCTCCCCTGTGCATGGGATGTGGACATGGAAGCTCTGGCTGTCGCGTCAGCTCCAGGGACCTGTGTGGCATGTTCTTGCCCAGTGCCTGCCTCAATGGAGGTTGATATGCTGTCCTTGAGACCTCAAGACCAAGCACCCTAGGCCCTTAGAGCAGTGTCACACAGGGTGAGAAGCTAGGCTGAGCACAGGGACGTGGGGACATGGGATGACCACCCCCCCCCAGGCATGAGTACTGACACCAGCCACTGTGGGGTACCCACCGACAACCCCTGGCTCACCCTACTGTGAGTCAGCCTGTCGGCGGGCAGGCTCAGCAGCCTGTCACAAACACCATCACAGAAGAAAACACCTCCCTTTCCCTCATAGGAAAGCCCAGCCTTGCCGAAAGAAGTGTGGTCCACGCTGACTTCAGGTCACAGTGCAGGCCTGTCTACCGCTGGGTAACCCTGAATCTCAGCCCGGAGGCGATTTCACCATGGGCGCACTGGGTCACAGTCCCCATCAGTCCCCGTCAGTGCTGGCACGAGGCTGAGGGATCACAGGGCTCTACTGAAACTGTGAGCAGAGGCAGGACTCCTCAGATGGAGCCCTGTCAGCAGAGATTCCTGCAAACACAGCTTGTAAGCACCAGAGGGACGGCACAGCGCTTGGACCTGTTGTCCACATATGGGGAATCCAGTGTCCTGCGAGTGACAGGCTTGCCCAGACCCTTGTCTGTGTCTGAGTCTCAGCAGGGTACAAAAGGCTGTGACTGGGTACAGGGCAGGGGTAGGCAGGGGTCCGCCTTCTGAGCAGATCCTGTGATAACGGTCAGTTTTCAGCTGCCGCTGCTCCTGAGGTTGGTCCTAGTACTGTGTGAATGTTCTGAGATCTCTGTCACAGCTCCCGGGGTTCATGACATGTGTCATCTTGGGATTTCACTGGGCATTTATGAACTGGGCTCAGCTCAGACTTGCCAACCAGAGTGCAATGAAACGGAAAGGCCTCCCATTGAGAAAGATACACGTGGGAGGCAGAGGCTTCTGTGGCATTTAAGGCTGGAAGGGGGACAGCCGCAGTGACACACATCTGTGGTCATTTCCCCGTCATCACAGGTCCGTGGCTCATGTCTAAAAAATTAACAAGGCGAATGTTTGAGGTCCAGAGAGCTGGCGTCTCCGAGTTCTTTCTCATTATCTTTTAATGTAGCAATCAAGGCTAATCAGCTGTGTGCTGTTTCTGAGGCCACCACAGTTCCCCGTGCTGTCCCTATGAAGGTGGCTGAGGAAACACACAGGCGGCTCTCCTCTTGGAAACAAATTTCCAAGGGTTTATTAACACAGTGCCTATTCACACTGGGGTTTGTGGTTTCCTGTTAAGACAGAAACTGCTGAGTCTTCTCCGGCCTCTGGTGAGGCTGTCACTAAGGCCACCTGGTCTAGGCCTCTTCCTGCCTCTCCTTTGTCCTTCTGATGTCTCCTTAACATAGGCCATCACACTCCAGAGGCAGGTGACTGACACATCTGCTCCAGCTTCTCTCCTCCAGGAAGGAGTCCCCTCCTGCCCACACAGGAGGCCCAGTGCCTCTCCTTCGGCCAGGCTCTCTGAAGAGGGCTAATCTTTTGTGGAGAACAGGGCAAAGCACTCAGATATGGAGGAGTTTGAGAGACAGAAGGAATGTCAGAGGTTGTGTGGACACTTCTCAATTGACAACTGAGAAAATGGAGAGTCAGAAAGTCTGGTGTGGAGGCAGAACCCAGGTCTTGCCCTGTGTTCCTTGTCCTCTGTCTTTCCTTCTTCTCATCCAGGTTAGAGCTCAAAGTGGCTTCATGTTGCCCCCATGTTCCCATGTGATTCTGTTGATGGCACACTTGACCCAAGACTCACAATCCTGACATGTATTCGAGGGTCCCAGGCCTACTGCCCCCTCCTCTGAAGTGTTCCCACCTTGCCCGTTCCCTCTGCTGCCATGATAGGTCACCTAAGTTCCCACCCCCTGCCCAGTCCACAAGGCCAGGCCCCTCTCTGCAAATATCTGCCAGAGCCCCCCTTAGGCACCCTGGGACAGACTTCAACTCAAGAGGTCCAGGACTAAATTTGTCCCCTTCTTTTGCCCAGTGCCTCCTGACCAAGGAGGCCTTGAAGAAGCGTTAAGTGAAAATGAGCTGCCTGCTGACCAAGGCAGACACAGAGCACCCAGTGGGAGACAATGCCCTTTCAGTTCACCCTGAGAGCTTGAAGGGCTCCCCTTAGCCATCCACGCTTAGGGGAAGAAGCCACCCTGGTTCCCAGGGTGAACTGATAGAACCACCTTTCCTACAGCCCCCCGGGGGGGTTGGGTAGGGGTTGAGACTCAGGCCCTTCTCCTGTACGGTCAATAGCTTCTCATCTTCTCTGGTCACTGGGGAGAGCACTGAGGTGGAGCCTTGACAGAAAAGTTGGCCAAGGGCGGGGAGACGCAATCCGTGTCTCAGAGATTTGGTCAAGGGAATGAGGTCACAGGTGACTAGCCTTACAGATACAGCTAATTTTGGAAATCTTGTAAACTTACACTTTAAGGATATATTTGTATGGAAAAAATGACTAGAGGAGCCCATGTTCCATTTTAAGCCCTTGGTTAGCTGGTTACCAGGGGCTTGGCCGTTGCTGCAGTGTGGGGGGAAGAAGGGAGAGACTTCAACACATCACTCCAGGTGCACTTGCTCTGGAGCAGGCATCTGCAGACGTCCACACTTACCGCTCAGATCACCACCTGTCTTGCCAGAGCACCTTCCGGTGATGTAAGTTTCATGAGCATCTTCTCAGACAGGATTTCTTTATTCTGCAGAAGTGTCTGTTTTTAGACCTGGAAATACTGCTTACGTGAGCTTACATGTGCGGGGCTGGAAACTGGGAACACGATTTTCCACCTGTGAGGGAATCTGAGCCTCCCAACAGAGCAAGAGAAGACCTTCACGTGTCCTGACAGAAGCTCTCAGGTGGAGGTCAAGTTCAGGTGAAGACCGTGCACAGAAGCGAGCGATCAATCCTTGGAATGTACATCATCTGTCCAGCCTCCAGGGGTTTGGGGGCTGAAGACCTGTGAGGAGCATGTGGGTCTCTGAGACTCCAGGTTTCCAGGCAGTGATGAGGGCAGAAGGCCCAGATCCAGGTCTCAGTGTCTTAAAGGCCAGGGACTCAGCTCGCTTCCTACAGTGGTCACCTCTGCTGCAGGCTGTTTTTTGGCAGAACCCTGATTGAATGAGATCTCCAAGGACAGCCTCTGGTGCTGGATTATAGCATCTGCTGTCCCCAGGAATGGCTGGACATCCCAGGAAGATGCTGATTCAGTTGTGTTTGGGGATGGGGGCTGGCAAGGGGCTGCAGTGAGGATTGTCAAAGGCTGTTCTCAGGTTCCCTTTTCACTATGGGACGTGTTCCTCAGGACAGGGCTGGCATGGAGGTGGTGAGTGAGCAGTCAGGGTGTGTCTTCCAGTGTGCCTGGACCCCACGTGGCACATGGCCTCAGCCCAGCCTCAATAGGCATCCATAAGCCCTGATCAGGATTCCTGCCCTCTGTGACTCACACCGACAGGGTGGACTCGGAGGGGCTGTGTAGGGCCACCCTTGGGCCAGGTCTCAGTGCAGCCCCAGTTCTGACTGACAAGCCCATGGGCAGCAGCCCTCCCATGCAGGCGGTGACATTTCCTGGCACCAAGTCTGCCACATTCCATGATACAGTTTCCCTCTCCTGTCCCACTGTGGGTGCCGTGGGGTGACTTATTTATTGCTGGACAGAACCCAGTGGCCCTTAGGAAGCAGGTGCCTGTTGTCATGGCTGGGGTTGGATGTGTATAATTCCTGCCATGTGAGTCTCTTGGCCTTGCTAACTCTCACTGTGTCCCAAGAGCTTGTCCACCTCCCTGCACTCTCGCCATCTTCATGGCAAAGAGCCCTGGGTACAGACAGAGGACCAAGGTCTCTGCTGTGCCCAGCACACCTAAGCTCCTTCCACTTTATCTCTCTGTACAGCTCCCCCAGCTCCTGTGCCCAGGCAAGGGTGGGATTAGGACTGACAACATGGTATTCAGTCTCAAAGAGGACTTAGGGGAATGGAAATGCCCTGACCCTGGAGTGAGTCAGTGGGTTCACAAGTTCACAGAGTCATCAGAAGTCATGGGATGTGTGTTTGCTGTGACAGGTGAGTTCGATGACACACAAATCATACTCAATAAAGCTTTAAATAGCACACTGCTGCCATCCAGAATCTGCAGTGCATATGGTCCTGGGCCCAAGACAGCCACCAAGCTCTGCCTCTTTGCTCCTCTCTTTGCCTCAGTTTCTCCCTCTGTGACATGAGGGAGGGATTTCCAGAGAACCGTGTGCTCTGCAAGTCAGGCCTCCCCTGGCCCCTGACATGGCCCCCGGCCTGCCTTCTCAGGAGCAGTGGCAGTCGCAGGACGCCTGGGGCAGGGCTAGGAGGGTGGGCTCGGGTCCACCTGGAGCTGCAGCTGACAGTAGGCTGAAGGTGCTCCAGGCTGCTGGCTCCAGGTCAATAGGAGTCAGGTTCTGACTGGTCAGCAGCTGTTCTGGAGGCTGCCGTGCAACCTCATAACCAGGCTCCACCACTCCCAGAGCTGCATCTGTGGCTCACACACTTCCTGATGTGTCCGTTTGAACCTCCCGGGCTCAAAGGAGGTGTCAGAATCCTTACTGAGCGTTCACTTTGGCAGGCTGGTGGGCAGGAGCCTTCGGTTGGTATGAGGGAGGTGGGAAAATACACATGACTAGGTGAGCTTCCTGAGGTTCTACGCAAACCAGAGGAACACAGCCTAGAGACCCTGAGGGTGAAGCTACGGGACTTAAAACGGCACCCCGTGACCAGAGAGGGCTGAACATGAGATCCACCAGCCCAGCTCCCTGCGGAGATGGAGCAATGCAGGAAAATGCCAGGAGGAAAGCCAGCCTAGCAGCCCCACTAGGACCTTCAGAGCTTCAGACTACATCCAAAGCACCAGGTCACCTCTGAGACCACAGGGTCCCTTAGGCAGGGCACCTGCTCTCAGGAGCAGAGGGAAGGGAAGTCCGAGCGGACTCATTTAGACTCTGAGACTGAGCCTACTCTGTGCTGCATCAGGGCCTGGGTGTATGGGAAAGAAATGTGCACCTGTGTGAATACCTGGCCACAGAGGTGCTGGGGACAGTTCATCGATTCCTATTAACTTTGAACCCCTCTCCCAAAGACAATATTGGCAGTGGTTTTCTTTTTGGCAACATATTTTGGTTTATCTCTGCCAATGGCCACCGTGAAACTAAACCAGTGTGAATAAGCGTGTGCACTGCTGGGATCCTGGGGAAGAACTGGGCCACTTGCATGTCCTAACCATGACCTCCATATGCTCTGGACCGTCTGCAGTTCTGTCCTGAACTCTGATGCTCACGGGAAGGCACCAGCTTCTTCTGGGACACTCAGTATTCCCAGGAGGCCATATTCCTGTGCTCTCCCAAGATTGCCAAAAAGTGTCACCTACAGCTTCGGTCTTCCGATGAGCCTATGGGAACAAATGAGAAATCAAGGCAGCCCTTAGGGGAAGCTGACTCAGCGAGGGCTGTGGGGGCAGGTGTGTCCAGAGGAGGAGGGGAACATAGGGTGTCAGGGTCACCTGGCGCTCTGTCATTGCAGGTCACTGCCTGCTCCTGAGGGAAGAACTTTCTTCCCCAACAGCCTTTGGTCCTCACATTCATCCTTTAGTCACAATAATAGTTGGACATCGCCCTGTTCTCTCATGACAAGTGGTTTACTGAAACAAAATGTGCTGAGTGTTTGTGGGGTCCCAGTGTAATGCTGGGTTATATGTGCACAGAACTGGGCCTGATCTGGCCCTGGTCTTCAACAGCTCCTAGACTCATGCAGAGGAAGACTGCCTGACACCAATAATGACAAAATGGGCTCCACCAAGCCAGTCTCCACTCCTACCTGGGCATGTGGTCCCTACGATCACCTCCTACTGAGGCCAGCATTGGTGGTTGTGCTCACAGAAGAGGCAGGAAGCAGGCCAAAGGGGTGGTTGCTTTGAAATGCTGTTCTATGGTCAAAGTCAAAGACCCTCAGTAAGAGAGAACTCTGCCTAGTCACGACTCCTCAGTATCTCCCCAGTGCACCTCACATACATTCCCTATCCATTCTGCACAGGGTGTCCAAAATAAAACCCTCCTAAGCTCTCACTTGTCAAGAGCTGACCAGCGGCAGCATAGATGGAATCCTGCCCAGAAAAAGTGGATGTGTGTCCAGCTCAGATCAACTGCACGCGGCCTTGGGCAACAGGACATGGGAAGACACTGATCTGACACACAGGAGGCACTCAGTTATTGCAAGATGGACTTGAATCTGTGCAGTAGGAGGACAGGTGTTCAGGATAGCTGTGCTGTGTTTCTCAGATAAGCATAACAACAGGCAGCTTCAGAGGACACTGGTCTGTGATGTGGGGACAGATCCAGACAGACACAGAGATAGTGAAAGAGAAGAAGAGAAAAGAGAGATAGGGAAGAAAGAGGAGTCAGAGAGGCAGAGGCAAATAAAGACAGAAAGAAATAGAAGACAGAAACAGATCAATAGAGACAGAGAGGAAACTGGCCATGTTGCCAGGATGGTCAGCTCAGGAAGGAATGTTCTCAGGGCTCTTCGGAAATGGTGAAATGACTGAGACCCTTTCTATGCGTGTTCCTCTCTGTGACCGAGTCAGGAGCAGGGCTGGCTGTGACTGGCCCCTGTGAAGTCACATGGGCTGAGTGGCCGCCATAAGCTGTGGACATGAGGCAGGGTGGGCAGGAGGAGGTCAGGAGAAGCAGACAGGGCTGCCAGGCCAGAGGTAAAACATGCAGCCATCTCCAACCCTCCTCAAAACAGCAGCTGTGGGGTGTTCAAAGGTTCCCCTCTGGGGCTCAGGAGTCCTGGGTCAGACTGTGGGTTCTGATGCCTTAGAATGGCTGTCCTTGTTCAGAAAATGGGATAAGGGCTTCACCTCCTTATATCTGACAGGTAGACTCCTTCTCTAGCTGTGAGGTACTTGGTTTGTACACACCTGTTTGACCTGCACACCGTCTCACAGCTTGAGGCCATCAGTCACCACCAGCCCTAAGAGCCTGGTCATTGTTGATCCTTCCACCAGCACACACCTGCATCTAGGCAGTGGGGAGAGTCCCAGGTCCTTCATTATCAGCCCTGAACCCATTCCAATCCTAAGTGAGGATCTCCAACAGTCAGAGTCCTTGAGAAGGAAGCATAGTGCAGGCAGAGGAAGATGAGACCCCCAAAACATTTCAACAACAGACAGGATCAGGAAAGGCCTTTCTTGGGTCTCTCTGGATAGGCAGGAGGTCCATGTCCCCCCAGTGGACATGTGTGGACGAGGAGGCCCTACATGACCAGCTCCATCGAGGTTCCCTGAAATCACAAAGAGTTGGAGACCATACTGTGACTTACCCTGCTGACTCTCTGCTGGCCCTGACCTCAGCCCCAGGGATGACCTTGCCCTGGGTCTGGGGAGCAATGTCAGCAGTGTCCAGGCCTCCTGCATTGCCTCCTCACCTGCCTCTTCACTTGCTACCAGGGCCTCTATTCATGGGTACCTTGGGGTTTTTCACTGGGCTGAGATGGATGGGTTAGAGAGGATCTCTAGAAAAAGGGATTTCACTTTCATATTCAAAGCATTAAAGGTCCAAAGACACTGTGTGCAAAAACTTTTTCCAAAGCAAAGCATGCTGTCCAGAGCTAGGAAGTATGGGGAAGAGTGTCACACAGGAAGTGGGTATCCAAGTAAGACAAGCAATTTCAGAATAGGACCGCTGGTTCCAGGACACCTTGGGTATTTGGGCAGTGTTAGGCTGTGATCTCTGCTGGGTGTGATGGCACTGGCACCAGGCTCGGAGGGAGAAGGGTCACCTGCTACTGTGGTGAGGGAGAAGAAACTGCCAGGCCCTCAAAGTCAGTATCATTCCTGAGGGCAACACATGGAGCAGAATGTCTCAGCCAGGTTCTCCCTCCCCTGTGTCTCCTGGCCAGAAGGAAGTTCCAGTCAATGCACAGGTATTCTGGAAGCAGGTGCTGATTGCTGGCTCAAGCCATCCTGTCCTCATCCCTGCTGTGCAGCCTTGGTCAGCTCCCCACCCTCTTCCTTCTGCTCTTTCGCAGGCGTGCTGCCCTTCCATGACTGTTTCACCTCGAATCTTCCTGATGGGTCTCTTTTCCTGATTAAAAAAAAAAACAAGTTGCACCCAAATTCAGTTCTCCCTTCTGAGAAGTGATCTGGGTTCTAAACTTTCCTTATTTCATTTCTTTTCCATTTCTTTCCAGGCCTCCTTTTCTCTGTGGATCTTGAAATTTCCAAATTATTTACTTAGTTCTTGGAACAGGACTCCCTGTTTGTGGGAAGAGAAAGCAAACGTGTTACCCATCTGTGCATGAATCAGGTATCCTTGTTCTTGAGAATCCACACAGGTCACATATGGAGTGTCAGATTGGAAGGGACTTTAACAGTTCATGGCTGACCCTGCCTTTTGATTTAACCAAGGGAAAACCAGAGCTCAAGAAGACAAGAGAATTGGCTGAGGTCACCACCAGAAAGCTCTGAGCCATGACAAGAAACCAGGTTTCCAGGCCAGAGCCATCCTCATTGGCTAGGCAGGAAGGATGAGCTGTCAGCACAAAGTATGCTAAGCAGGCAGATACTGCAGTTAGTGGGAGATAAGCCGAGAGGGCTCTTCTGCCCACCCCAGAGGACAGCAGAAGTTGCCATGCGACCTGGCTCTGACCACTGAGACACATGGAAGTTTGCCAGGGAGGGCTGAGAAAGTGTTTCCTTTCTTCACAAAGATGGCCAGATAGCTGCTCTGCCCCCCAACAGAGGGCACAGTGCCTGAGCAACAGTGGCAGGAGAGAGGATGGGGACCTCGGAGCCCAACACTGAGCTCAAAGGCCACACTAACCACACTGACCCTGCTCACTACATGAGGGGACATTCCTGCTGGCTAAGCCTCTGTGCTCTGGGCACTAGGTCACCTGCAGCATAGTTTATTCCTAAACAATCCAGCCTTCCTGCCTAGATGAACCTACAGTCCACCTCGGGGGAAGTGAGGAAGGTGCTGCCACAATGACCACAACAGATAGTTCAGGAGCTCAGCACAGCAGACTTTGTCTCTAATTTACAGAACCATGTAACACAGGGCTCCTGCTCATCAGGAAGTGTCCTCCGGCCTCCTTAGGCCAGTGGAGTCCTCTGACCCGTGCCAGTTATTTACTGATGTATCAGGTCACCCCTAAAACTTAGGGATTTAAAACCACAAACATTTGTGATCTCCCAGTTCCTGTGGGTTAGAAATCCACACAGAGATTAGCTAAATGCCTCTGGCTCCTGGGCTCAGACAAGGCCATATGCCAGCTCACAGCAGAGCTTTGGTCTCTGGAGCTTCATCTGGAGCAGGTTCCATTTCTAAGCTCATCCATGTGGTCGTTGCTGGAATTTAGGTTCTCGTAGGCTCTTGGATTCAGAGCCTATGTCCAAGCTAGTGGGCTGGAGGCCTCCCTCAGTTCCTTGCCATGTGGGCCATCCTGTAGCTCACAACAGAGCAACTGGCCCCTTAAAGTAAGCAGATGCAGTTGCGAGAAATGGAGAGCATGCAGACGGAGCGAGAGGGAAAGGCAGAAGCCAGTCTTCTTATGACCTACATCCTCGCTTCTGCTGCCTTTTGTGCAGTGGAGGTGAGCCAGGAGTCCAGTCTACACTCCAGGATGAAGGGTTACACAGGGCGCAGATACCAGAGGCTGCCTGTCCCAGGAAAAGAGCAGGCCCACTGGTCCCCTTTTGACTTGTTCTCTTGTCCTGAGTGGTACATATTACCTTTGATCACTTCTGTCATCAGGTGACCACAGTGAAGCAGGAAGACAGTCTGGCTCAGTGTGCAGAACAGGTTTCGTGCAATGGCTGGCAGTTCTTCCTCCCTGGGAGAAGGCTGTTCTGCCCCAGGACCAGTGAGACTCCCTGTTCTCATCACCTCCCTGCCAGGGACAGTCTTTCTTGTCCTCAGGGAACATTTCCCTTTGTGCTTCTGGCTAAGGTGCTCTACTCCAGTTCTCATCCTTCCACTCAAACCCAGCTTTTGGGGTTTGAGAACAAAAGCCAGAGTCTGATGGGGTGTGGGATTTTTGTTGTCCTCAAGTTGTGGACTTCCCTTAAGGCAGAGAGCACAGCCCGGCTGAGCAGCTGCTAGAGAGGAGGACAGCAGGGAGGGAGAGATTATCAGGACTAACACAGAGGAGTGACATCCTTCAGGAATCACAGCATGAATCTTGATTCCCTCAACTGAGACTGCGATGTCCGGCGGCGTGTGGTCTTGGCAAACACCTCCGCTCCTCACTCGTGGGAGGCTGTGGTCAGAGTTTCATCCCCACTGTGACATTTCAGAGGGAGGAAAGTTAATCTGACCATGGTGTTTGGGATTAGATGATGTCATCAGTCATTGACTCCTGGTGGCTTTATAGGGAAAGGGAGAAGGACAAGGACACACGTGTGCTCTCTGTCTCTGGTGCTCTGAGCCGCCTCAAGGCTCTGTCAATAATAAGTCTATAGCCAGATGTGGCCCCTCAACCTCAAACCAGAACTGTGAGCCAACAAAAACCTCTCTTCCTTATAATTCACCCAGCGTGTGGCATTTGTGCTATCAGCAACTAGCAGTGAACTAAGACAAAGATGAGTCTTGGTACCACATGCCTTTCCACGACCGACTGGGAGTGAGTGGGACTCAGGCACAGAACATATGGACACAGGGTTTAAGCAAGGTCCAGCCCCAGCAGGACTGCACCAGTCAGAAAGAATGGCAGGCAGTCCCAGTGCTCCTGATGAAGTGACTGCCCAAGCAGCACCCCGTCATTACTCCTCACAGACACTGTCTAATGTATGTGAAATGACCCCAGAGGCCCTCCCAGGCACCAAGAGTGCCTGCTGCCTGGCAAGGAAGCAGATCCTATTCCCCACAGCAGGTGTCCAGCCCACAGACTCCCAGGACTTGTTCCCATCGTGAGGTGAAGTCTCTTCTGCTCTTGAGGCTTGTGAGCCCCTGAGTGCACCTCGCTCAGTAGAAGGTAGTCTGACCCGTACAGTTTGGACATTTGAGGCCAGGTAGGTTCCTCTTGGCGTTTCCTCCTGTCTTCTCGTAACCAGCATCATATGGAGAGGAAGCCAGGGATTCTGGCTTACAGCCCCCTACAGCCATGCCCACTGTCAGCACCAACCATCAGACATGTTGTGGGGCCTTCAGCTGACTTCAGTCCCCAGACCTAAAAGTCTGCCAACGGGTGTCCAGGGCTAGGGAGAGCTGTCCATGAAGCTCTGCCCAAAATGCAGATTCATGAGCAAAATCAGTGTTGCCATTGTTTTTAGCACTGAGAACTGGGTGGCTTGTTATGCAGCATTAGCTAACCAGATCTATGTGCTTCTACCTGCACTGGCCAAGGTGAGCAGCTTGCAGAATATGCAATGAGAGCCATCAGGCCACCTACTGTGGAACTGGTGACCATAAGCCAGCCAAAAAAGGATTGAGTTTAGAATTGTTGCCTGGTGCCTTGCATTTCTGACTCTGATGCCCTGGAGGGCCACATCTAGTGAGGTGTGCTCAGATCATGATGGCCAAGCCATCGTGAGGGTGGAAGGGTGGAGTTCATGTGCAGGAAGAGGCAGGTCGGGATTCTTCAGAGCCCCTTGTCTGTCCTGTGCAGCTGTGGCTGTGGCTCCCCATGCAGTATAGTATCTCTCTTCCTAGACTTGGGTCCAGTCAACAATATCAGCACAGGGCATCAGGGAGCATGAGGCCCCACAAGGCGATGGCAGGAAGTAAGTGTGTGAGGCTCTGGAAACAAGCCCTGCCTCCACTCCTCCCCACACCGGATATTACGGCTGGCAAATCTGCCTCCAGCGGTCCCAACCCATGCCCAGAGGGCCCTGGGGACTCTGTCTCCCAGCACACAAGACCCCAAGGTTATGCTGGGCCCTTGCACCTTCATCTCCCTCCTCATCTTTGTTCTCAACCAGGAGCAGAATGGTTTACATACAGGCTCTGGCAGTCCTCCCCACACAAGGGCGGCTGCAGGTGCGTGGAGCCCAAGGATTTCACAACACTGGGAACCCTGTAAGAAAAAGAGAAAATTTGTGAATACAAACTTAGGTAGAAAGTGGTCTATTTGGAGTGGGAAGAATTTCAACCAATGGCTGTACTGTGAAAAGTGACAAGTACCACAAGCATCACAGAAGCTAAAACAACTCCATCAACCATTGTAATTACCTGCCTGTCATAGCTCTCTCTGCACTTTTTGTCTGTATAATTTTTGATGGTCTCTTCATATAATTGCATGGCATTATTTTCTATAAAGAAAATAGAGCAATAATTCCATCTCAAGCATGATTTAACTAACTCTTCATTGTTGAAAGTTTAGAAAAGTTCGTTTAACTTGGCAACTCATTGCCAGGGGCAGAGGCACACACCTATAATTCCAGCTATTTGGCAGGTGGAGGCAGGAGGCTTGAGAGTTCTAGACCAGCCTGGGCCAAGTTAGTGAGACCCTATCTCAAAAACAAAAGAGCTAGGGATGGGGCTAGAGCACTTGAAGCTAGTTGTAAGATTGCTGTAAAAGTCAGGGAGGTCTCTGCCATATTTATTTCACAGATGAGCCTTGAAGTCTCCTCTTCCCTGGGTGGGCAGCACTCCGAATGAAGGCCATTCTGAGCCAGTGCATTTTACGGAGCAGATAGAGATCCAGGGGTAAAAATGGCAAATTCCCATACGGACTACCCTCCTTAGAAGAAGAACCCTAGGCCTGTTGGAGGACCCAATGAAAGCCTCGCGATCCTAATGTAAATTTCCTCTGAGCTGGTATGTCCCAAACTGCTCCTCAGTAAAGAGAGGTCCTCAGTGATGGTGACAGTGATGCCAGCCTTGCAGAGCAGGGGGCAAGGGGCGGCTCTGTGGTGCTGGGTCCACTCCTGCAGGCTGGTGACTGTTCACCTTCACGTTATTGTTACTTGTGGTCGGGTTAACCCTGGCATCTTTCTCCCCACGTCTAGAAGAGTATAAGGCAGTGCATGTTGGAGAAGACCATGTGGTTCCCTGGAAAACAGGCCTGAGAACCCTCCCCCCTCGTGCCTTATAAGCAAGCCTTCGCTGGGGTGGAAGCATAGCATTGTCCTTTGAGACCTGGGCACGGCTCTGGTCACACAGCAACACGCCCATTAGAGTGGTGTGTGTCCTACAGCGCTGGGAAGGGATGGGGCAGTAGGACTTCCTCGCGTGGGAGCACAAAACGGTGCAGCCACTGCTCAGGTAGCTCAGCAGGTCCTTACAGAGTCGACCATATGCTGCTCTGGGACCAGCGGTCCTGCTCCCAGGACTTCCCCTAGGGAAGTGACAACGTGTGCTCACCCAAATCCTGTGCACGATACTCAGGCAACTCTAATCATGGCCGTCCAAAGCTGAACACACCACGGCACATCTGTATCATGGGCCATCAAGGAGACCGGCCCTGGTGCGGGCTACAGGCACTGTCCTGCTGGGTTCCTGTGCTTGTCATTGGTGCACACAGATGTGGGTGGAGAACAGATCAGGTGTCTCAGGGCGCTCAGGTGGAGGCAGTGACTACATAGGGTAGCCTGAGGGCCTGACGGGAGACTCACTCAAGTTTCCATGTCTATTAAAATTTGTAGAAGGGCACACACTAAATCATGTCACTATATGGTAATTACAGCAAACAGTGGGGAGTGTTAAGGGGTGCACACAGCCACCGTCAGATCAGGTTTGGGTTTTGGGTGGCTCAGTTAGAAGCATCTGATGGTGTGGGGGTTCACAGAGAAGGGCAGCCTCATCAGAGAGCAGTGTCAGAACCCAAGGGACAAGAGACAGGGGAGTCAGGCAGAGGCTTGAGAGCCTGGGAGGAGAGAGGAAGCCCCACATGTCAGTTCTGGAGAGTTGATCCTGAGAGGGGGAAGGGGCTGCAGCTGTGTCCTATGAAGCACCCATCACATTCTGCTCATCTGAAGGTGAGGAAGGAGCACACAAGGAAGTGATTGCAAGGTCCGCAGGGGCCCTGGACTCCTGGTGGCCCCCCTGACAGGTGCCTTCTCCACTCTTCCTGGGAGAACATGTCCTGGACCCCGGGGAGCACAGCATTGACACAGCGTGGGATAGTCAAGTGCCTCTTAGAGAACACAACCCACATCCATGCCACAGAGCCCCCTGGAGCTAGAAATGCCAGCCCCCATGCCTGTGGCATGGCTGGCTGCTGGCTCTGGGAGAGGGGTTCACCCATCCATCCGTGAAGACGTCGGCGTGGTAATGACCTGCTGTGGGAGGGGGAGGCACCTAGCGCCATTCCACAGAATCCATGGAGGCATTTTGAGCAGCTCTCCCCATGGCATCCGCTCCATGTATGCAACATTTCTAATTTTAGAACACGGGTTGCCACGGCAACGGGATGTGTTTTTGTTAAATATAGCAGCTGTTTGAGTTTTACGTGCCCTATGGGCAGGAGCGTGGTTTTGCCTGCAGAGCTCTTATGATATTAATAACGTGAGTGAAGAGTGAAAGCAATCAGCTTTACACTACAGACCTGAGGAGACCTGCCTGGCACAGAGGGCACAAAGGCCAAGCCAAGGCTGTGAATTTGGAGCTAACAGGTCCTCCTGGCCACACACCCAGGCCCAGGGCAGCATCTGAAACCCACCTCACTGCACAGTACGCCTGCTCTGGCCACACCCAAGGGCCCAGGCTCCAGCGGCCATGGACAGGGCCACCGTCCAGAGCCCTCTCCTCTTAGGCACAGAAGTGAGCTCTTTGTGTCTCAGCCTCTAGTCTGCAGGACAGGAGTATACCAAGTCCCTTCTCCCCAGCTGCCAGGCTGATCCACACCATTTCATGAGCCATCAGCCATCTCCATCGCGGGAAGGAGAGTGCAAAACAGACCTCTTTGCTTCCCTGGCCTGTGTTCCTCTGTGAAGGAGACCGATGGCCACGTGCAGACCTTTCCAGGAGGAATCCCTCCATGACTGAGTAGCTGGCCATGCCTGGACCTGCAGAGAACTCGACTGTTTCAGCTTCTCACAGTGATAGGGTTATGGATCCAGGTCCCTTCCCTAGCCTTTAGTGACAGTGGGCACATTGCAGAGCCCAGGGCCATCGCAGGGGTGCACTGCATATCCAGCCAACTAGCCTCAGTTTGCCAGGTGCCATAGTAGCAGGTGAGCTGATGTGTTGGTGCCATGCCCCAACCTTGCTGCCACCCGCCACTCGCTTGCTTCTGAATCTCACGGTGTTAGGCATGGGTGATCCCACAGGGCTAAACACAACAACCCTGGGGAACAGAGTTACCTCATAGAATTACCCTGGGGCATGTCTCTTTGTACACTTTCTGTGGCAGCTATGTGTAGTACTCTGCTGTTCTAAACTACCCAGTTGTCACTTGATTATGGCTGAAGCCAGAAAAGGAAAGCCATTCAGAAGAAGCAAGGACAGAGAGGAGGAGAAGGCAACGTGACCACAGAGGCAGAAATGGAAGTGATGCAGCCACAAGCCACAGAAGCCTGGAGCCACCAGAAGAACAAAGAACAGGTCCTTGCCTGGAGCCTCTGGAGGGAGTGTGGCTCTAACCTAACCTTGCTTTTGACTGGCGAGATGGCTCAGACTGAGCCATGGCCACCTTGGGCCCTATGACTGTGCTGTGAAGAAGAGCAACACCCAAGTTCACAGGCCACACCACCCTGCTCTTGGGCCACAGGGCCCATATCTTATAGAACAGTGATGGAGCTCCAGAGAGCCACAGAAAATGCAGAAGCACTTTGAAGAGTGTCACAACCCATATCAACAGGAAGGACTGACACACTCCTCAGTCACTTTGTCTACTTCTCTGCTGAATAGATCTTATTTCTGCTGTAATGAGTCGTAGCTTAAAACAGCACACACTTATTTTCTCATAATTCTGCTGGTTAGAAATCCAAGACAGGTCTCATTGGGCTAAGTCAAAGTGTCCATGGGACTGTGTCCCTTTCAGAGGCCCTAAGGGAGAATCCTGCTCCTTGCCTTTTCCAGTGTCTAGAGGTAACCCACACTCCTTGGTTTGTGGCCCCTTCCTCTGCCTTTGAAGCCATCAATATCACATCTCTCTGAATCTTCTTCCATTGTCACATCTCTCTCTTTGACTATAAGTCATGACAAATGTCTACATTCACAACTACTTGGGTTCTGTAAGTTTCTTTCAAAATGCCATGAAAAAGGGCATAATCATAAACATTTGAGCATGCCCAACTTCTGTTCTTCCATCCACCCATTCATCCATCCACCCATGCCCTACCCTTCCACTCATCTACCCCCCCACCTCCCCATCCACCCATCAACCCATCCACCCATCCATCCATCCATCCATGCACCACCCTTCCACTCACCCACTCATCCGCCCACCCATCAATCCATCACCTCATTCACCCATCAAACCATCCACCCATCTATCCATCCATCCACTTAGCCATCCACTAATTCACCCATCTACTCAACTGCCCACCCACCCACCCATCCACCCATCAACTCATCTACCCACCCACCCACCCATCCACCCATCAACTCATCTACCCATCAACACATTCACCCACCTACTCAACCATCCACCCACCCACCCATCCACCCGTAAACCCATTCACCCATCCACCCACACATCCATCCACCCACCCACCTACCTAACCATCCACCCATCCACCCATCCACCCATCCACCAATTCACCCACCCACCCACCCACCCATCCACCCAACCCACCCACTCATTCATCCTTCCACCCATCAAATCATACACTGATCCATCTACTCACTTATCCATTCATCCTTACACCCACACACCAATCCATGCAGTCATCTATCCACTCATCTGCCCGTCCATCCATATACCCACCTATCCACCCATCCAGCCACTCATCCACCAATCTATCACATACCACCTGTGTTAAGTTCGGAAAAAATTGAGTTTTTGACCACAGTCTACTAGGGAGACAGATGTGCCTCTGTAGTATGCAGCTACCTCAGTAGAACTGTAGAGGTGGGAAAAGTCTGTCTGGGAAATATGGCATTAATTGGATAAGGCCGATGCCTTCTGGGAACTGAGACTTAGGGATGCTCTGGGATCACGAGAGCTGAGCTGCAAGGGTGGAAAGGAGGCACAGACCTGGTGTGGAGGGGTTTAGCAGGAGGGTGTAGTTGCCTTCCAGGGCATGTTCTCCTGAAGGTGGCCTGGGCTGACCACCTGAAAAGCACTCTCTTCTAGTGCTATAGCTACTGAGAAAATACCTGGCAAGCAATACGTAGACTAGAAAATCTAGCTTTGGGCTTGTCAGCCCTCTGAATCTGACTTTCCCCATCCAGGGAATGGAGCTGGCCTCTCCTTTCAGGAATGTTGACCTGCACACACAGGCAATGCATGTCAAGTGCCAGCCCACGGCTCAGGACCTTCATTGCCTGATTCATTTGACAGGTGTTACTGAGCACTTAGGAGAGACTGGACATGCATCGTGGGGAGAGACACAGGCACACAGTGAATCAGATGTGTGCCAGCAGAGTGGCAGGAGAGCTGAGAAGAGGCAGTGGACGATAATGGGGACATCTGCTTAGACAGGGCAGCTGGGGAAGGCCCCCTGAGAAGTGGGGCAACCAGAGGCTGGAAGAGAACTGTGTTCCAGCAAGGGACAGCACTGTGAAGGTACCTGGCAAGTGCTGGTTCTCTCTCCACCCCCACAGCCTGCTTGGCCTGGAATAAGCAGCTGTAATCGGCTGTGGGTCCCTTGAGGCGTCTTAGAAGGGGAAAGAGTAATAATGCTTGTTTTATCGAGTGAGGATGAGGTCACCGATGACTGATGCCTCGTTTACTCCCAACACAGACTGCGGGGCTCTGCAAGTTGGTGCCAGTACCATGAGGACAGGGAAGACAGGTCCCCGGGGCCCCTCCCACAGAGCTCTGTGGGGACCATTATGAGGAGTGAGGACATGGGCTCCTGGAGTTCTGCATCAGTTCTCCTCAGCACAGTCCAGATGCGTGCTGTGGATAGCAGGGCGGAGAGGAGTAGTGGGGACAGTGGCAAGCCACGAGCCTCTCCCAGCCAGAAAACAAGCCACACAGAGTCCACGGAAGGTCCAAGAGTTTGACAGAGTGCGCACTGGCATTCAAGGGCCTTAGGTTCACCTTCGGCCGTTCCACAAGGCCTAAGGCCAGGCGTAACACAGACAACTGCTCTCTCCTCCTGGCCATAGGCCTGGGGAAGCACTCAGAGGAAGCAGAAATTCTCACTAGCTCTCCCAAGTGCATCATGGCTTCCTACTGCCAATAGGCTTCAGCACGTCACCTGGGTCCTGAGAACTGAACTGATCACCATAGGCAACGCATTGGAAACTTCCAGAAAGGAGGGGATAAAGCTTTGACCTTCTTCCACACGGTCCCAGCAGCACACACCACTCCCGGGATATGAGCTGCCCCACCACCATGGGCCAAATTAAGCCATTAATGGAAATAATGCCTAGTCCGTTCTGAGCCACTGGGCCTCAGGATATGTGCAAGGACCAGACTTGACGCCCCTCCCCCTGCCATGCTGAGTGGAATTTGTGGCCACCTGGCCCTGACCTGGCCTCCAGAGTCAATCAGCTGCACTGAGCAGGAAATCTGGATCCTGCTCTTCTCCAGGATCCACTCTACAGGGTCCAGATTTTTAACCTCATCTTAAACCTCTTAGAAGTGCAAGGGGTACTGTGCTCAAGCTCACATAGCCCAGTTCAGGGGTGCTCCAACACAGCTGCACCCCCTCAGGGTTCTGTGTTCAGATAGCCTGTGCAGCCCAGGTTCCACCAAAACCACTGGCCACCCTGCTGCTCCATGCCTGGTTCTCCAGTTTTCAGCCCATTGGCCCACCCTTGTTTAGAAAGCAAGAGAGGAAATGCACCAGGACATTGATGCCTTTCCCACTCATCCTTCCATCTCCTGCTCTTCAGGACTCATTTTAAACAGGTGTCAGTGGCTTTTGCTATCTCTCCCTCAGGTATCCTGCATGGGGTTTGTCTTTATTTTGTTCATCACACTACAAGTTCCTTTCCCCTTAGAAACTACTTCACACATGAGCTGCTCAAACAAAGGGGCTCCTGTTACCATCATAACCCAGTGATGGGAGAGAGGTTGAAGGACCCTTGGGCCCAGCATGGCAGGTGACATCCCCAGCCCAGCAGACCAGACCTTGCATTTGCTCAGTTCATTCACTTCCAGATTTCAGTCCCCGGCTCCCATCCTGCCTAAGAGCTGGCCACACTGGCATTCAAGCAACAGATGAGGTCACTGTGGACCCCTCCTCTCTTTCTCAGATCCTGGCATAGGACAGCTGTGGGTGAGGGAGGGGTTTAGCCTTTGAGAAACCACAGAGCTTCATGGAGAGCAGACTAGGCCCTGCAGGCCAGGGCTCCAGACCTGAGAATCAGCCCATTAGATGCACTGGGGCAGGCACGGCTGTGTAAGAGCTGACCCCAGACCTGAGCACACAATAGGGCAGGCATGGCTGTGTGAGCATCAAGAGGCCCTGAGTTGCCACTTTTAAGGAAAAGGCCACATTAAGACTGAAGGAACTTGGGAGCTGAGCTCCTGCCCTGGGCATGGATCCTCATTTGTAAAATGCAGGGACTGCTTTGCACAATCATTGCATATAAGGTCTGGCCCCCCAGCTGGTCATTCCAGAGTTTGTCCGTGTGTGAAAACCTCCCACAGCTGGGTATGGCTACCCAGGAGAGGCCAGGCCAAGTCTAGGAACACCGGGACCCACATCCCAGGGGCTATCCTCAGACAGAGCTGTTCAGGTGAAGGTGGTCACCTCAGAGCTTCCCAAGGACACCTGCATGTGGGTTGTGAGGGTGATATGTTCCCAGGAGAGGAGGTCGTCTGCAGGTGGTTAGGCAATTATCAGTGTTCTGAGGAGAAGGACCACCTGGCCTGGCTGTGTGAGGGATCCCAGAACCAGAAGTGGTAAGGGAGTAAGAACTGGTGGAAAGGGCTGGACCAAGCTGGTTCCAAGGGCATTGAGGCCTCACACAAAGATTGGGCTCATTCTGCAGGCCTGGAGCGGACACTGGGGAAGCAGGAGTGGAGGAGGAGGAGGAGGCATGAAGAGAGGCCATGTTGGTGCAAGACACAATGCCACCTGATGGCCTCCCAAAGGCCTCTCCCATTCATCATTCCTGTGTGTCCATGGGCCACCCTTGCAGGTCAGCCCCAACTTACAGCCTGGGTCTGGGTCCATTCCAAGCCTCAGGGTATCCACAGAGGCTGGGAGAGAGACAGTGAGCCTCCCAGAAGAGGAACTGAACTCAGAGTTGAGGACAGGCTGCAGAGTCTGCAGAATACTGGCTCCTGGCTCCTGGCTCCAGATCTGCCTTCCAGCTCACAGCTGCTGCCTAATGGTCGATAAGGAGGCCTTGGCGATGCTGTTAACCTTGAATCATGGCAGGGAGATGTGTCTGTCCTTGGAAGAGAGGCTGCCTGCTCCTTCTCCCGAGACCCAGAGCTTCCCACACCGTTGCTTCTCCACTAGCCTGCAGGAGGCCTCGCTCCCCTGCAGCCCTTATCCCAGTCAATTCTGTTGCCTTCTGTTTCTAGGGTGGAGGACTCTGTGCAGTGGAGCAGGAGGTTCTCCTGGGCCTGGAGTCCCATTCAGCCGAGGAGGAGGACAGGAGATGCTGCCCTGGGCCCAGTCCTGGAGAGTGTAACTGAGTGAGTGGACCAGGAGGTTTGGGACTTGCAGGCAGAGAGAAGTGATAATACTTGGCCTGAGGCTGAAGGCACCACACCAGGAGCAGGGAGGTCCACTCCAGGCTGGGGAACTGCTTGAGACCTGCAGCTCAAATGGGGTCAGCCACAGATCTGCCTATGGGGCCCTTGTCAGCTCCAGAAACAGCTGGTCAGTCCCATGACAGCATCCATGCCAGGCCACCCCTCAAGCCACCCCAAGTTCCTATCCCCATAATCAGCATGGTGTCATCACTTAAAAGGAAGTGACTGGCCATGGGAAGATGCAGCCTGCTGCCTGCCTGGCCACAGCCCACCCAAGGGAGTGAAGATCCAACTTCCAATTTCCATATCATGCTTTGTTTTCTGCATCCAGCTGATCTCTGTTTTCTGTTGTGCATTTACATAGTCCAGGTCAAGGCGGCATGGTAGAGTTTTATTAGCCTTTTCAAAACACACGTAGCTATAGACAGCCCTGATTAATTGAGACAGAAACTAAGACATAATATAGCGTGAACTGACTTACAGGGTAGCATCAGTGTCTTGACATATATTAAGTCTAAGCTTTGTCATCTGGGGCCAACGTGCTGAAGAAGCTGCTGTGCACCTTCAGTTTCAACCCTGTGGAGCCCATCAAAGGGCCTGGAGTTCACTTGCCAGGGCTGAGGGCAGGCAGGGAAGCCAAGGTCATGTAGACCCTGCTGGCATGGCAGACTGTCCATCCTCTAATAAGGGGACAGAAGAGAGGGAAGGTACCATCAGCTGCTGCTATTCGTGAACAGCCACATCTGGGGCGGGGCAGGCACATAACAGGTGCCCATCAGTTATCCAACGAATGATCACCTATGAGTCAATGACGCAAGTATGTTGCTGGGTGATGGATGTCATTCCCAAGTCATTTTCAGCAAGGACAGAGCCAATTCTCTGCACATGTGCCTCCCATGTGGACTGAGAAGGAAGCCAGGCCCCTTCTGGAAGGGTTGGAAGATTCTACCTTGGCTCAGCATGGCCTATAGCCTCCTCTCATCTTGTGACGGGAACAAGATGACAGCCCAGGTCCAGGTAAGATGCTGCCTGGAAGATGAACCAAACAAACAAACAAACAGAAAAAAGAAACAACTTCTCAGAATGGAAAACTCCAAATTACATACAGAGCAGCGAGGCCACAGCTCGCAGCTCACATCCGATCTGCTTTGCCCTGCACTCCTGGGTTCCCACCTGCCTGCCACACACAGCTCCCACACCTGCTGAGACTTAGCACTCATTCCTTCACAGTCAGGTGCACATTTTCCTGATTGTCACTTACTTTGCAGACTTAAAAAAAAGTTGAATTAGGACACAGTCATAAGGGTCACACATCGTGACTGGTATGTGTCTGTTTTAGTCTTTGAGTTCCCTAGATACCTTTTCTAATATTGACATTTTAGAAAACAATTCATTTGTTTATTTACTTATTTATCTAGCTGTTGCTGGTTGCTAAAAAAACTGGTTCATTTTTCACCATCTGATTTTTGCAGATACATCCCCAGGGGCCCTTCATGTCCTTCCTCTGCCCTGTGAGTCCTCAGAGCCAGAAGGAAGGTGGGAGCTCCCAGGAATTCTGGGGACATTCCTTTGAGGTACTTTGTCCACTCCTGCCTCAGGCCTGTGCCACCTGACTGTCTGTAACGTGAGCAGTACTGGGACCTATTGCTGTACCCACTGCATCCTTCCGATTGTAGAGTGACACCTCTTGCTCTGTCATTGCTTCCCCTTCATGACCATGTGGCTCTCAAGAGACAGTCTGCCTAGAAGAGGCAGAGAGGGTAGAGGTTTTGTTATGTCCTTTATTTACTGGTTTTCCAAGCAATGAGGTGACTTTCCCTCAGCAGCCAAAGTGGACCAGCAGGTTTCCTTTTTGCACCCTTGTACACTGGTGGACTTAGACATATTGGGAGAGGTAGAAACCATTGCTACTGTCATCCTTATAAGTCCTCACGTTGGATCTGATGCTCCTGCAGGTAATGGAACCCTTCTGCCTCCCACCAAGTGCCCCAATGTCTCATGGGCCTGAATCAATTCAGACACCGTGCCTGATTCCCTCATTAACTAGAGAGGAGAGCAGAGACTGCTCAGCCCAGGCTTGAAGGCCTGGGATGGACGGGCCAGCGTTCTTCCACACTGCCATGCGGAGGGTGCAGAACATCTGAGCAAAATGGGTGGGACACGGGGCTAGAGTTGGCCTGTCCTCACTAGGGTGGGCCTCACTGCCCCGGCAGATCAGATGTGTTAGCACGTAGACTGCACATGGTAGAGTGTGAGGGACAGAGGCGACTGGGTAAACACCTGACACTGTTACTTTGGTTGAGGTCAAAGTGTGATCATTATTAGGCTGACCTTGATCATGTTGGCTGTGAGGAGGCCTGGACAGGGAGATGGCACAACGGGCACCCCGTTTTCAGAGCAACATGGAACTTGACCCTGGCAGGCATCAGTGTCAGATGACCCCACCCTCTCCACCGTGTAACCTGTCCCCATGATTCCCCAGCCACAGGAACGTGGAAAGCCAGGAGAGCACTCAGAGTCTCCTCTGAGCTGTCATAACAGTGGGAGTGCCCTTGGCCTCAGGGTAGGACCTGGGCCTGGTTTGAAATGGCTGAACTCACAGCTCTGTTTGTCAGGAGTCTCCCTGGCAGGTCAAGTGCCCTAAGTCCACTGGGCTTCAGGAGGGGCCTTGTGACAGGAGCTCTGTGATCTCTGTGTGTGTCCTGTGACCAGTCCTGATTTGTGAGCCTTGCTCCTGTGGGCCACCCTACCCTGCTTCTGCAGCCTGAGTCTCAGGCAACCGCACTCTGTGCCTGTGCCTGCTGTCTTCCAGTGTGTGCCAGGTGTGTGGGTTTGTTTATATGCAGATGCATCCAGACGTGGGCATATAGGTAAACATGACTGCATTTTATTTATATCATATATGATCATTGCTTCACAGAAAAACCGTGTTGTACTCTTCCAACCTATTTCTATGCATGCATGCATACTGATTGCACACAGACATGCATATACATATTGAAGTACACATAGCTTTTTACATATTTACTTCACATAGAAATTATGTGTGTGTTTGTACATGTGCATGTGTGTGTGTGCTAAAGTTATATAAAACATTGCTATTAGTACAATAATAAACACATTTGTCAGTGGGCCAGATCCCTGAGGATATGAAGTGTGACACAGTAGGGATGAACTCCTCATAACCATGGGCAAGTGACCAGTGCAGGGCATGGGAGCCGAGGGGCTTGGGTGGCCTCTGTCAGGTCCTTGTTTCCTGCTCCTTCCTGTTCCAAGGGTCATACCCTCTCTGAGGCCTCCATCTCTCCAAGTCCATCAGCCTTGTGCTGGGCAAAAATTCCCAGCTACTCAGATGTTCAGGTGATGCCTTCTCCAAGGTCAGATGCCAGAGTTGGATGTACTGTTTCATTTTGCATTAATCATTTTGGTGTGACTCCATGAGGTGCTCACTCTGCCCAGAGGAATTGCTCCCCAGTTCCTCATACCTCCCCCTTGGGTCCCATCTGGCTAGGGGAACATTCATCCTGACCTCTTCTTGCCTCTCCCAGAGGCATGCTCTCCTCTTTTGTAAACTCTGCATCCTAGCCTTTGCATTGAGTCTTCAGACAAATAGATGTAGAGATGCCATGAAAACCACAGGTACCTCCACACAGAGCCTCACACACTAATGGTCCTAGCTGTGCTTTGGACACACTGCTGATGCCCCTCTCCTGGTGAATAGGTCAAAAATCTGGTGTCTGATACCAGGGGAAATCTGATAGACGCTCTAGACTTAATCCAACGTCATCTGTGCTTACTTGCTTGATTTTAGTTGACTTTAAAAATCACTGATTTTGGAGCCTCTGGCAGAGGGTCATGGTGGCAACATTTGCTAAGGTTAGATTGTGCACACACAGACTGCGGACTACTTCCTAACCTCCAATTGCCTTTCCCCACTCCTCAGTCCACTAATATCCCCAAACCCTGTGCTTGTAGAGGCAGGGTTGGGACTTGCTCTCCCGTCGCCACTCCTGGCTGCCCCGGTAATAAACACTTTCTCTTATGCAAAACATATCATCATTTCAGTGATTCATGGTGGGCAGAACAGCCTGGTTCGGCAACCTATCCAAACAATGGAAAATTATTCAGCCATGAAAAGAAGCAAACTCCTGGAGCTACCACCTCATGGGTGAAGCATTAGCACAGTATGTGAACTGAAGGAGCCAGACACGACCGGTCACAGGTCCACTCGTTGTATTTACATGAACTGTGTCCACTCACGTGGAGTCTTGGATGTGCCCCACCTCCAGGCTGTTGGGGTGGGGCTTATTCAGGTGAGAGCAAGTGTGGAGGGACTTACCCTCTCTGAGGCCTCGATCTCTCCAAATCTGTCCAAATTCTGAGGTGCCCCCTGCAGCATGTGGACTAGGGTCCAGGCAGACCCCTTTCCCATCAGGCACCTCTGCTGGAGTTGATGCATTTCTGGTGGAGGTCACCCAACTGGTCCTGTGATCTGAAGCACGTCCATAGGTTTTGTTTCCTCACTCCAAGTGTCAGGATGTGCTCCCAAGTGAGGTCTGAGGTGCCCAAGACCACAAGCCCGCTCAGTGTGCACGTGCTTCTGGGCTCATCTCACTTACCTGGAGAACAGGACCTCAGGTGACCCATAAAGAATAAAAACAAAAACCCATGTGTTCCTTTCGCACCCCACTCTGCCATGACAATGACAGCGCTGTTTTCTGGAGTACTGCAGCAGCCTGTGGCCAGTCACTCCTTCAGATTTTCCTCCACCATAGCTGTGTCCACTCACAGTGTAAGAGGACTTGGGGAAAACTCCTGGGAGTGGTTTAAAGTGGTTTAAAGCGTTTCTGTAAAAACACACTCTCCCTCCTGCACACGTCTGACAGGCGTGTTATACAACTTTCTCTAGAGAACTTTCCACGTGGCCGTTGATGCGGTCAGTCTTAGTTGGGTCTCCCAGCTGCATCACAGCCTCTCCACAAATGGAGATTGCATTAGGTTTGCAGAAGCAACTTGACCACCTGACCAGACCCGGTCAGCAAGGGTGATGAGTGAGCACGCTATCCTTCCTGTTACAGAAAATGCTCCATAGGTAGAGTCACCACGAATGACCTTGGGCTATTGACAGTCATTCCTTCAAACATTTCATGGTGCAAGTTTTCAAATATTCAGAAACATGGTATGTATTTTACAGTGCACATCCATTGGCCTTTGTTCTTTGTGTTTTGCATAACCTCTCAACCCATCTGCCCATCTCTCTAAATAATTATCAATCCACCTTTTATTCTGTGCCTTTCAAAGTAACGGGCATCAGTTACTTCCCCCCGAACGTGTTTGTATGATTATCATTAACTGGAGTTCAACAACTGGTTATGCATTTTGTTTAAGTTCTGTACTCAGAGATGAATGAATTTCCTTCTTCCTGAGTCAGTCTAGCTAGGGGCTCATGAGATTTTTCAAGGAACCACCTTCCAGCTTTTTTACCAGTACACAGCTCTTTCCTTTGCATACCATCCCTCCCTCTGCTGGCTTTAGGTTGACTTTGCTCCTCTCCTTCCAGTTCTTCAAGCTGTGAAGTTAGGTTGTTGTTTGAGATCTTTCTTCTAGTTTTACCTGGGTATGTACAGGTACAGCCTTTCCTCTGAACATGGCCTTGGCTTCTTCCCAAGGTGTGTCCTTCTGAGTTTCCACAAATCCACGTACTCAGCCCCAAACACTATGAAGAACCGGAGTGCACCCATCACCCCAGAACCTCCACTGAGGCCCTGTCCCAGTCAAGCCATGTGCACCCCCAGAGCAGACCATCCTCTGACTTGTCTGTCCTAGATCACTTTTGTCGTTCTCGGCTTCTCACCAGCAGGGCACAGTGTGCTCTGGGATGCAGGCCTCTTTAACTGGGCTCAGTGTGACGGACAGCCATGGTGGTGTGGCCTGCACTGGGAGTTTGCTTCTGATGCACTGAGTAGCATTCCACTGTACGGGGGTGCCCAGAATGCTCACTTGGTACCTGGACTGTGCCTGCTATTTGGCTTTTATAAATATGGCTTCTAGAACATTCTTGCCCAGGCTTTTTTGGCAAAATTCCAGGGTGGGTAGGTGAGCATGTAGTTTCGTAAGCTAGTCATTTTTACAGGAGATGCTACCTTGATGACCTCTTCTGAAACTATTGGTTGGAAATCACTTTGTGTCTTGTTTCCTTGACCCCTAGTTCCTGAGGGTTCGGCTAGAAGTGGTTGTGGGAATCACCCTAAAATCCATGTGGTCTGTGAATATCGATAAGCATTTCTCCATGCAGACTCACTTCTTGGACTGTGGACAAGATAGCAAGGTGCCACCCTTGCTTCTGAGGCCCCTGCAGGGTGGGCACCCAAGATGAGGCCCATGACTGACCTCAGACTCCACACCCCCCCCCAAATGCAACGCTGGAAAGTGCTGCTCCAGGAAGTTTCTCTGAGTTTCCAGATGGGCTTACATTCACCTTCAGAGGACAGGTGGCCCTTTGTCTTAGGAATAATTCTCATGGTCCTTTTGCTTCTGCAAAGAGAAAGCAAATACTGTATTCTGCAGCAGAAAGTTCTCGTCAGCAAGGGGCTGAATCGCTCTGCGAAATGCGGTGAGCGCTGTCTCCCTGTGGTGGAGCTGCATCTTCACTGACTGTTTTCTTTAGGAAAATTCTTCTAAACAAGGACCTCAGCTGAGCTGTTCCCAGACATGCTGTTTGTTCTTAGATGTGAGGTGAGGCATGTGTCTGTGAACACGCCTGAGGATGTGACGTGTGAGTAGGCGGTGTGCAGAGCTATGAGAGTGTGTGTATGTGACCAGATGTGAGCGAGAGCGAGGTGTGCTTGGGTGTGAGTATGTGTAAGTGTGGCAGAGGGGATGTATGTGAGTGTGTGAGAATGCAAATGCACATTGCAGGTGCAGGGTGCAAGCTAGTGCGTGTCTTCGTGCATGACCGTAGCTGTGCGTGCTAATGTGTGATGAGAATGCGGGTGCATCGTGCATCATGGGGAAGGGGTGTGCATCCATATTCAGGCAGGTGGGAGGCTGGACTGACCAGGGCGGGAGGGTGGACTGAGCCTGCTTCCCAGTGGAAAGAGGCTCTGGGAGGGGCTGAGCTGGGGGCCCGGCACAGCACTGCTGGTCTTCAGATCCTTCACTGGACCCTGTAGGTCACTGTTCACTTGTAGCTTGTCCTGAGTGGGCCCTGGGTAGTCAGTAGTCAGGAGTAGTGGATCTTTTCCCGAGAGAACAAGTCACATTTTCCAGTTCACAAATGTCTTGGGAAAGAAAGACCCAGGACATAAAAGGGAGAATTCCTGAGTTGGACTTTTCCAGAGCACACAGGGAGGGGTGGGCTTAAGGCCTGGGACTGTGGAGAGAAATCCCAGGCTTGGTGTGGACACCCTGCAGTCTCATGCATGGGGTTTGAGAGTGTCTGCTTCCCCTCTGCTATTGGTAGCTCTTCAGTCAGGCGAGGCTGATGTGACCACCTGGCCCTCACTGCACTGGGAACAGGAAGGATGGGCCATGTCACCAGCTGGGATACTCACCAGTAGTGAGCACAGCAGGCTGGGCAAAGCTGGTTTCCCAGAGCTCCAAAGTGACCCAGTGCTGGGAAGCCACCTGGAATCTCCTGCTGGTTGAGGCATGGTCACCTGTGCAGGGTGTGGGCAGGGTGAGCACCCCAGAATCCCCAGAACACACAGCAGTCACCTAGTGGCTCACAGATTCCATCAGCTCGGCTGTGTCTTCAAGGGACTCTTGTCCATAGCCATGAGGTTGTGGCCTTGGCCATGCCCACGAGCAAACAGGGGCTAAGTAGACACGTGCGAGGTCTTGTGGAAGTCTTTGGTGGCGAGACCAGAGCCATGGACACAGAGACAGAAAGGCAGACAGACCTCAGCAGGACAGGACCTTCCTCTTCTCTCCCTTCTGCTTCTTCCCCACCCTGGACTTATTGTCTACCCTTAAATGAGCTCCCAAGGGGTATGAGTGGAGCAGGACAGGGCAAGGATCTCACCCTACCCCTAGTGCAGCTGACAAAGAATGGTCTGCAGGGAGTATGGGGAGAGGTGTTGAGCAGTGGGGTCCATGTCGTGGGGGGGTGGTAAGGGTCTCCACACGGTGGTGACAGTGCTCAAATGTAACCTCCACCCCACCAACTGCTGGGCTGGAAGGGGTTACGCTGAACAGGAAGACCAAGCTCAGGGGACATGTGGAGAGAAGGAAACCATTGCCTGGAAGGCTAAGTCCCCACTTTCTGTTGTTTTTCTGAAAAGGACCTGGGCAAGGGACAGCCAGGGCTTTCCCATGGCCAGTTGTGTTGTCTGCTTTTCCGAATGTGAAGAATGACGTTTGCATGGTTCAGATGATGTCATAACTTCTGCTGTGAAAGACAGAGCGCTTGGCTTACTCGTGTCAAGTGGGCACTTCGTTCTAGCACCTGAGATGGGGAGAGGAAGGAAGTGACTCTCTTGGGGGGTGGCCGCAGTTCCTAGGTTCTAGCACAAGGGGGCGCACTGCCCCAAAATGCAACATACATAGCCAAGGAGCGATTTCTCCCAAGAATTCCAAGAGCCCTACCTGGGAACCTTCTTGCTTACCCTCGTCAGGGGTGCCTTGAGGAGGGCATAGCCATTGAACGGCCTCACGTGGGCCTCAGGGTATCCACAGACGTCACTGCCTGGATACACCTTACCAAAGACACAGATGAGGGCCAGGCTGCAGAGCCCAAGGTTTCCACAGTGACTCGCTGTGGCCACCTTGCTTCAACTGCCCAGTGGAAACCCAGGAAGTAGGCCAAGGCTGGGAGAACACAGCCTGCTGACCACCAGGGCTCAACCATCTCTGACCTCACTGGGGTTAGCTCTGTGCTCCACTGGCCTTGACCTTGACCCTCAGCTCAAGTCTGAAAAGGAGAGGAGGGACCCTCTCCTCCCAGAGCTCTGCCTACAGTTGCTCCTACCTACACCTCCAGTCAAATTCTAGAATGGACCTGGAGCTCCAGGGTGCCAGGACCACAGAGGAGAGGAATCTGAGGTGCCCCAGTGTGAAGCCCTCACCTGCACAGCATCCATGGAGAAAGAAGTGGGCTCGGCATCCCTAGCTGCCCTGCTGGCCATGTTTGGCCACCAGCCCAGAGGCACTTACCCTTCCAATCTGTCCCTGCAGAAGCCCTGAGGTCATGCTGGTCACATTTTGCTTGCCCTGGCGTTAGTGGGCTGCTGGCCTCATGAAGATGGTGGGTCCTAAGAGGCTACCTGCCACCAGTCAGTAGAGCATGGTCTTGTGTCTTTGAGGCCGTACTAGTGTCAAGGGGCAGCCAGCAGGTAGTGTCCCAACATGAGTGAGCCTTAGCCTTGGGTCCACCCACAAGGGCCCACAGAGCCCTGGTAGGCAGGGTGGGCCTGCAGGGCCTCAAGGACCTCCACCTGCTTCTGCTGCTGCAGTTCAGACTGTGCAGCTGGGAAAGCAGAGCGCCCTCCTCTCTGTTGATTTCATGCTGCCCCCTCCCTGAGGGAGATGCAGCAGGCTCAGGAGTGACTCTCCTGCTCTGCACATGCTTGGAAAGAAGGGTAGCATTTGACAGCTGTAGGCTTGGCTTCACGGGGTCCCCAGGGCCACAAACACCAGCACGTGACTATTGCTCCCTGCATTCCTCACACACTACCGGCTCTGGCCTAGCCCAGGCAGGGGCCTTCCTGAGTGCTGGGCACCAGAGTGCCCAGGAAGCTCAGCTGTGCACCAGTCAGGGAAATTTATCTCCCATAATCTAGACAGTCCCAGGCTGAAAGTGGCTGTTGTGCCAGGTTCTCAGAGAGTGACAAAGAGAACCGGGGCCAAGAGAGCCATGTCTAAGCCTGGCGAGGGAACCTGATAAGAAGATGGTGGGCACCTGTCCATGTGTGATCAGGGCACATTGAGCAATGGTTGCAGGTGCAGGCTTGTCCCTAGCCTTTGAGTATCCTCCTAGTAGGTGGAGGGGCTGCAGATCTTGGAGGCACCTTGAGTCAGGTGAGTCAGGACAGGCTTAGGCCCAGAACCCCTCGTAGTGGAGTCAGTCCCCACTCAGCCTCACTGTCCTCACCTGTAAACTGGGTCACATCAGCACACCCATGTCGGGATTTAAGGCTTATAGGAGGGTCAGCTCTGGGTGTGCCCACCCTCACTCCATCACCTTCCTGCTTCCCTGGCATGTGCCAATGAACCTTGGATTAGAAAGGAACACCAACCACAAGGCTTCCTGCTGCCAACCTCCATGCGAAAGGCCACATCTGGAAGGCCATAGACAGAGGTTTTCTCCAGACTGTGGAGTCAGGCAGCAACCACTCTGACCGCCATGTCAATTATTTACCTGCCGAGCTTCATTCCATACCCCACTGGGAGAGTGACACACGGGAAACCGGGCCTGCTGCCCTGTCCTGGGGCCTCTCTATGACTGCCATGGCCCTGCCAGGTTAGGCTTCATGCAGTTGCATACTTTTTCCTCCCTGAGTTTTGGGGGGATGGAAATGAGAGTGCAGAGCCAAGGGGCTCCCAGGCCTGAAAGGGGCCAAGACAGTGCAAGGGCCCTGGGGACATACTCAGGGCTTTTGCTACCAGAGAGCAGGGAGCACCTGTTGCCAAGGTGACTGCCTGCCAACCTCAGCTGTCCACAGTTGTGCCCAGAAAGAGGCTTGGGAACCACCAAGGGGCACTTGGAGCACAGCCAGTGTCTCCAGGAAGCACGAGGTCGGGGACCTGGAGGGAGGAAACCTGAAGGTATCCCTTGCCTGTGTTGGCCATGGGTTCTTCCAGGGCTCATGTCTGAGAAAGGCTTTGGGGCATTGTCTTATGTCCACGGAGGACAGAGCAGGAGCTTGCTGGCTTGGTCATGGCCTTGGCTTTGTGTTGGTTGAGTGTCTGACCAGCTTGCCAGCATGTATTGGGCATCCTGTTGCTGGAGGAGTCCCTGCTTGCCTGAGGGGAGGTGAACTGTGAGGTTCTGTTCCTGTTCTCCTGGCCCTACACCCTCCCTCAGAGCCCTGCCACAGTCTCCCATGGGAAAGGACACACTTGGTGTAGGGAGCCATGCTTACCTTGGCACAGAGAAGCCAGGGCCCTGGAAGGCACACAGTGCCACTGCACAGCACCTAGTAAGACATGTCCACTGAGACCTGGGATGCTGGTCACAGAGGCCACTGAGCTTTGCTGTGGTTTGAGTGAATGTCACTGCGGGCTTGCTTTGCACTGGGATAGAAATATGCAGAAACCTGCTAAGTATTCAAGATGGCAGAAGGGGTAGGGCCTCTTCTGCAGGGAGGGGAAGCTCTGGAGGTCACCTTTGCTCCTTGCATGCTCCCGCCTCTCCACCATCTGCTATTTGTGCTCTGTTTGTGGGGAGGGGCTCTGAAGCAGACTGGAGGCAGGAATGTCCACTTTAAGAGCTGATAGCCTCCCAGGACAACTGAGCCAGCCACACATGGCCTGACAGAAATACAGAGGATGGCACCATAGCCTCCGTGGCCACACAACCTGGACTGCTCTGCTTGGGCTTTGAGTCCTCAAGACCCTTTGAGACTTGAGGACATCAACTACACACACATCCAGCTTCCTCCTGGCCCAGAAACTCATTACGCCTCATGCCCCTTTCCCTGCTCATTTGGGGGAGGGGGCAGCCCAGGCAGTGGCCAAGCTAGGGCTATGACTATAGAGCACAGTGCCTTTTCCTGGGATGATGGAGCAAGGTCATGTCACTGGCGTCTGGATCTTGGAATGTTCCTGGGTCGTGGGGAGGGGCGCTTGGGGCTTGGACAGTAGCCATGGGAATCAGCTTGGAAACATAGTTTGGTGCTGCACAGAGCCTCACCCCCATCCCGGTGGGTTTCCACTACAGCTGCTCCTCAACTTACGATGGGGCTCTGTGATGGTTAATTTTGATGGTCAACTTGACTGGGTTGAGAAGTACCTAGGGCGATTGTAACACACACCTCGGGGTGTGTCTATAAGGGCATTTCCAGAGACGGTTAAATAAGGGAGGGAGGAAAACCAGCCCTGAACGTGGATGCACCAGGCTGGGGACCCAAATGAAATAAAAGTGGAAATCAGCTCAGGTCTCACTCTCTTTTCTCTCCATCCCCAACTTTCGCTTCCTGCTGCCATGGGCTGAGCTGCTCCCCTCCCTCTGCCTTCCTCACCATGGCGGTCATGAACCTGTGAGCCAAATAAATCTTTCTTTGTGGTTTTCTCAGCAATTCTGCCACAGTGATGAAAAGTCTAACACAGGCCGCATCTCAATAAACACATTAGAATTTGAAAATATAGTGAGTGAAAAATGCATTTACTCCCCTCAGTCTGTAGACCACCCTCGCTCAGCCGCACAGCACACTGCAGAGTCTGTGTCTCGCTGGGCCCCGTGACCTGGGCTGACAGAACCGTGCTCCCTCCCACTGACCAGCATTGAAAAATGATCAGACCACATAGTGCTAGCTTGGGAAAAGACCAACTTTCAAAATGCAAGGTACAGTTTCTCCTGTGTATAGCCTTTGTGCCCTCAGAGTTGAAGAATTGTGAGTGGAACTGACCCAAGGCAGGAGCACCCATATTGGCACTGTACAGCCTCACTTCCTGCCACCTCACCTTCCCTCCCTCCCAACCAACAAGGGTCAAGAGACATCCAGTTGTCACAATTCCCAACATCTGAGATCCTAAGATTGCTTGTGAACCAAAAGACCCACTGGTTTGCTTCCCACCCACCCTGTGAGCCAGGGCTGGGTCCAGAAGGCCCAAGACATCTGCAAAAAGTCACGCAGCTCAATGTGGATCAGAAATCAAGGTGATTTGGTCCATCACCCCTCTGCCTGGCCTGGAGCGAGAAGCAAAGCTCCCCTATGTAAAGGACAGATGCAGCTTGGAGATTACTCAGCCCCTCCCCCCAGGCCCAGCTTCACCTTCCTGTGCAGACCTCAGGAGTCACAGTGGACGGAACCTTCCTCCCCACTCACTAGGGCAGCCCTGTGTCTCTGAAGGGCTGAGCCTTCCAGAACTCCAGTGTGCTGTCACTCAGACTGGGCTCCCCTCTGAGCCAGGTGTTTTCCCTGACCTTTTCTTTGACCTAAGAGAACAAGCTACAGGAAGGGCATGAGGATGAGGACTTGTGATTTTGAAACACTGATGATGGAAGGGAGAAACTGAAACTTGCAGAAAGCGTTCATCTGGCAGCAAGTCTGGGTAGATCTGTGTTCAGGTATGGATACCCACCACCTCCAACACCTTGCACTCTGTGTCACGGTCTTGGTGGCTGGACCCTTGACGGGACTCCTTTCTAATCTGCTAAACTACGACCAATACCTAGACCCAGATTCTGCCGAGAGGGACAGAATCAGCTGATGTGACTCTGTTGTTTAGTCCATCAGTCAAGTGGATCCTGGACCTAGAGCAGGAGGCCTGTGCAGAACGAGCCTCTCACAGCAGGGCACAGAGTGGTCTTGTTGATGCTTGCTGATTAGAGAAGCACTTGAGCATTGATACCCTTGCTGGGAAGCATGCCATACTCTCCTTGCAACAAGACCCCCAAGTAGACAACCTCTGCCTAGGACCCACCTGCCTCCCGAACCCTCAGGTACAAGCTGCCTCTCCACCTGCACGCCCCCGTCATGCTTAGTCACACACAGGAGCCTGCCAGGGTCAATCTGCTTCCCCAGCCATGGTGAGCTGGACTTCACCCCCTGCTCATCTGCTGCTCCAAACAAGACCACAGTCTGACCCAGCCTGTCCTCCCAGCACCAAGTCCTGTGGAGTGCCCCTCGTCACACCCTGCCCAAAGTCCAGACAAGAGAGGGGCTTGTCACCAACCCTCATTCCCCAGAGCTGCTAACACATCTGGGGGCTGCAGACTTCTATCCACATGAGTAGCAGCAGCCACTGCTGTTCACTGAGCCCCTCGAAGTGTGTTGCACTGGGCCCTGTAATGTCAGACACCAACTCCCTTACTCTTCTTTAAGGAAAGGAGCCAGAGGCCCCGCAACAGCCAGGAATGTGCTCAGGGTCACCAGCAGCCCAAGGTTCAGCAGGCTGTGGTCTCAACTGTATCTCTGTCAAAACAAAACTCTCCTGTTTCCAATAGAGTAACAAACAAACCCAGACACTGGTGTGATCCCATGAGTTCTTACGTACAGTACAGTCCTGCTGTCTATGCTCAGGCAGGGACCATCCTCTACCACACAGCCACTGACTGATTTGCCTGAACCACAGCCTTGCAGATGCTCAGGTGTCCATCTCTAGCCTGATCACCTGCCTCAGGCTGCACAGAGCACCTGTGTCTCTGCACACATCCCTGTGTAGCCATCAAGGTAAAAGCCACATGTGTTGTTCAATGGCTTGGGGCCAAAGGGCTATTTGTTTATTCAGGGTGATCAGGTGCTCAGTTCCACAAATGAAGGGCAGTGAAAGAGCAGAACATGTCAACAGGACTGGAGCAGACACCTGACTGCATCCTCAACAGTGCCTCTCGATTGCTTAGTGACAAAGGGTCACACCAAGAGAGCATGGGCCTCTCAGTCCATCAAGGTTCCTGGCACTCTGTGAAGAAGAGTCTCAGTTGGTGCTACTGAGGAGGAAAATGAACTTCACACATGTCTGAGGTGACGGGAGAATGCTGGCCTCACGCCAGGCACCAGTCAATGCTCCCTGCACCCTACAGTGACTGAGCCAGCATTGGAGGAGGACAGTGAGACTTCATCCATGGAGTCATAGTCCCAGGAAGGAGGCAGATGCTAAACCACCGCCATCTGTCCACTCCTGTGGACTGCAAGGTGGCCCTGAGGTGCATTTGACAGCCACTCCTTTGTCTTGGTATCCAGTTACGGTGCCATCCAGTTGAGGCTCCACCATCCTTAACCCCCATCTCACATGAAGAGGCTCCCTACAGAGGGAGGGGACTCAGACGTTGGGAAACTTTAACCCTTTCAATTCCAGATGAGAGACCTCTGGCCTCTCTTCCACAAGCCCCGCAGTGTTGGGCACCAAAGCGTGTCCCTCTCAGCAGGTTCGAGACACCCTCACACTCTGGTTAGGGCTCTGGGCTTTGACAGGTGTGTGGCTGAGGACATATAGATAGGTGTAAGAGAAAGCTAGAGAAGCACCTCACTGGTTCTTGCACTCCTGGTTACACGAGCTTCCTCTAACTTAGCCCTGTCCTCAGACTTGCCCTGTCAGTGGATATCTGAGCCCTCATGGGCTACAGGCCCTGACCACAGCCAGGTGGAATGGGCACCTGCCCCAGATCAGCCTGTTACCTGTCTCTTGCCCAAGACACTCAGGGGAGCAGAGTGGACTGGAGGCCCAGCCATGACCCACAGCAGGGGGTGCCCAGCCTGACTTCACTGCAGGACAAGGGGGCCGGATCAACCAACCAAGAACTGACAGAGAAGGCAGGACATTTGAGGAGAACAGGGTGCAGAGTATAGTTCACTTGGCACTGTGGAGAATTCTGAGGGGCAAGGGAGGCCCTCCAGCTGGGCAGAAATGCTCCCACCCTGTTCTCTGGATCTGTCATCACGTGGTCAATTACACCAAGGCCTCAGCACCCCAAGGAGTTTGTCCTGCAAGCAGAAGAGAGGGTCAGGCCTGCTTTACAGGGCAGATCACATTAGCCAAATCTAGGAGGTGATGTTTAGCCCTGAGAGGTTTCAGAATCAACACCACACAGAATCACAACAGATTGTGGACAGGGGTCTCTGTTGAGAAGCCCTCTTGTGCCCATGGTGGGGTGGCCTGCCCACCTCTACATCACCTCCCTTAGTTATGGGCATACCACATCGCAGGGGTGACCACACTGGCCTGCACTGAACGCCTGTCTTCTGAAGTCTACACAGCTGCTAGGGGCCTGAGGCAGGGACCACATCGCCCTACCCCCAGGATGCCCCCAGTTTGCAACAGCAGGATCGCAGCTGAGCTCCTGAGCCTGTGGAGAGAGGAAAAGTGCCCCCATGTTCCCCGGAGAAATGACACCAGAAGTGTCCTCCCACAGCCCACAGAGGAACCCTTTCCTTCCACACCCTCACCAGGCTGGTGCTTTCTTTAGCTACCTCAGCCCCGCCCTGCTTAGGCTCCAATCCATTATGTCACCTACAAGGTCAGAGTCATCTCAATTCTGAGTGGCTCCAGGTGAACAGTGCTCAGGACTGGGGGAGGTGGAGCTGAGTGTCTTTGCATGGGGGCAGCTCCCTGTCTGAGAGGCCTCAGTGAGACTCAGTCTGCAATCCATGACAAACACTCCCTACCCCAGGGCCAGGACATATCAGAGCCATTGGGAGACTCTTGGCATCCTACAGACACCAGAAGCATTGTAGCTTAGGGACCCAGGGAGGGGACCCCACCCAGACCAAGGCAGGTGACCCCATCTAGCCCAGGCAGTAGTCCACACTAGGCTTCACTTGGGAAAGTTCTGGAGTCAACGATCCTGTGGTTAGTGTCAGGAGAGGCCTTGGGTCCATGAGGCCCTGCTGCAGAGGGTGGATGGCAGCCCACTGCCCAACTCTGCCACCCCCGGATGGCCTTGTTGCTCAGGTTTAGTCCACGTGGCCACAGAGACAGCCCCGCAAGGGTTTGTCTTCAGGAAGCTGCTCCCCTCCCTCCTCTACCTGATGTGCTGCACTGATGCCACGGCCCCACCTTGCCCAGCAACCTGTTTCCCAGCTCCAGGCGCTCTGGTAAATGGTACCTCTCCCTTGGAAGGCATCCCACAGTCTCACCTGGACCTCAGGTGAAACTATAGGGTAAGGCTCTCATAGGTGCCAATCGGTGTGCTGCTAATCTGCCATGGACTCCAGGGCCTCCTGACATCTCCCCCTTGTCTTCATCTGCCTCAGCCTCTCCTGGCAGTGGGGAGATGGGCATGGAGCCCATGCAACCGGCAGGAGGGAGCCACAGAAATGCTGGGCTCTGGGGAAACAGAAACTGAACATGAAGTCATTCCCAGGCTGGTTGGGAAAGAGCAGGCGACCTTGCAGGGTGCTACTTCTGCATTTCACAGGTGACTCAGCCAACAGTGCACCACACCAGGCATGAGTGTTATGACCTCCCACAGGGCACTTACTCCAGAAAACTTCACAGGTGGGTGGGAAGACACCAATTAGCCCACCCTCTCAAGGGATCCTTCTAGCCCAGTCCCTGAGGGCAAACACCTGCAGGTGCCCACCTGGCTCCTGGGGAAGAAATTCCCCATGGATCCTGGTCCTCAGCCTTGGAATCCTTAGGGCTGCAAGCTCATGTTTACACCCAGCACAGGGGAGTTCCTGGGGTGGTGTGAGAGGAGGCAGGTGGGCAGGCAGGAACACGTACCCCTCACAGCCTCCTGGCTGCCCTGTCCATCGGGAGCAGCTGGCAAGGAGAGATGTGATTGCAGGGCTCAGGCCCAGCATGCCAGAGCAGAGCAACAAACAGGGGCAAGAACGTAACAGCTGGCCTGGGCCAGAATTGTCTGTGAGCCAGGCGGGAACCATCCCCAGTACAGTGGGAGCTTCTGGGCACATATGTGGCCAGAGGGTGCCACCATGCGTGGTGTGGAGTATGGCCATCAGGTGGAGGCATAGCCCAGTTCAGATCGTGTATGATGCTGGTGAAGAGGGGATTTTACCCCACACACTGCTCTCACAAACTGTTTTTAGCTGAGGATGTCTTCTCTGTGCTGTCGGTGTGATACACAGCACAGTGTCGTGGGCTAGAGGCTGGGCGGCCACCTTTCCCTTCTGCATTCCCTGTCCCCAAGCAGGGCCTCTGGCTCCTGCAGAGTGGGCTGGTCACTGGTCTCCATAGGGTCTCTGGAGCCATCACTGCTGGACATGCGGAATTCCAAGCGTCCGTCCGGGGGCTGCCCTGTGCCTGCCTTCCCCCAGCTGCCCCTGGGCCCAGCCTGTCTCCTTTGTCCTCGAGGCTGTCCCAAATTGAGGTGGGAATGCTGTGACCAAGCACTGGCCACAGACTTGCCCCTGGGAGGGACATGAGCTAGAGCCAGCCTGCTTCATTTGGGCAATTCCTGGTAGGAACCAGCTCTAAGAAGTCCATGGCTGCCCAGGAAGCTAGGGCCAGCATTCCTCACTCCGGAGGGTGATGGGGCACTCACAGCCTCTGCAGTCTTCCTACCCAGTGTAGACACGGCCTCGGAGCCTCAGAGCAGACACACACGGGGCTCCCTGAACCGAGGCAGGACTGTCCATAGGGAGTGGTTTGTTGCCACCCGGAAGAAAACAGCTCTGAAGGATTTGCACACTGAGAATTTTGTTCCTGGAATTCTCCCACCATTGTTTTGCCTTGTTCTTGTCTGCACACGAAAGGGAAAACCCAGAAATGACAACACCCCCGCACTGGTGGAGGATACTTTTACATCCACAAACAAGGGCAGCCACCCCATCTAGGAAGCACCCATCTCGGCTAGTCCCCAACTCTGCCACATGTCTTCCCATCTCCTGGTACCTAAGCCCCTGCCGCACCAGATCCAGCAGCCCCGTGCCCACCCAGGCTCCAAAGCTTCCTGCTCCTGAGCTCAGGCTGCTTCCTGACACTGGAAAAGGCATTCAGGCTCTAATGGGAAAGTCATTGGGGTCCCAGTCTCCCCAGAAAGCCTCATGCCACCACCCCCACCGTGAGTGGCCTTGCAAGGAGTCCTGAGGCTCTTTGGCGGTCACATTTCTCTCTCAAAGTCCTGCCTTGGGAGTGCCAGGGCATGGGTCCAGTCTGGAAGAATGACCTGGGCGGCTGGTGAGTTTCCCCCAGGAGGTGCTGGCCTCGCAGTAGGCCTGGGTTGGGTTACGGCCTGGCAGCTGGAATCCAGCCCTGGAAGCACTTTAAAGAGCTTCTGAGGGAAGAGAAAGGAGGCGATACGTGGTGGAGGCTGTGTTGAGCTTCACTGCCCGTGGAGAGCGCAGCCTGGGAAGGACGAGCCTGGCAGCTGCAGATTCGGCGGCTCCTTCATCTTCCAGCTCTGCAAATGTGCTTGCCAGCCAAGCCTTCCAGGGAGGAGGATCGCAGGGCTCCAGCCTGAACATGGGAACCAGCAGTCTGTTTGTCTGTTTGCTTTCTCTTGTTCTCCTAAAGTGCATATAATGGGCACGCCCCACCACCCTGGGCCAGGCTTGAGGCTTCCAGCCCGCTCCCCACTTTGTCCTCAGGACACCCGGGAAGTGGGATGTAGATGAAGGTCACTGGCTACCCTGATTCCCAGCTCCAAGCTCAGGGCCTTTGTGCCCTCCTCTAGCCTCCTGACCTTCAGCTAAGGTAGCTTTGCCTGGGTGGAGCAGCTTCTCCTGGGCTCGTCCCAGGCAGGTCAGGACCAGGGAAGGAAGCTGGTCCATACCACCACCCACAGATAACACTCCCCTGTTCAGATGCGTTCTCCTCTTTCCATTGTCAAATCTTGAGATGGCTCTTAAAACAGTGTGGATAATTCATGTAGTAATGTTTTTTTGTTCTTTTTTTTTCCTGAAAAATCCTTAGAAATTTGTGTCTAAGTCTTAGACATGTGTGTTAGAGCTAAAAGATCCCTGCTCAGCCCTGGCCCTGCTATTTACAGTTGTGAGCTCAGCAAACTACTCGCCTGGCTGAGCCCTCCCCATACCCCACCGTTAACCTGTGCGGGAAACAGCACACATCACCCAGAAAGGCTGCAGCAGCAGCAGCCCCTGGGCTTGGGCCCATGCACTTTGCCCACAGTGTTGTTGGCAGCCGAAGCAAAGACAAGCCTTGCCCTGGCTCCTGATCTCTTGGGCCCTTTGATACCCTGGGGTCACACATCTGAAGCAGCTCACCTGGGTATTCACCTGAGGCTTGCAACTTTGGGAGGCCCAGGCAGGCTCACAGAGCCAGTAAGACAAGCCTGAATCTCTGTGTTGTGGCTGCCAGTCACCCAGGCCTAGCTAGTACTAACCCGGCCCCTGCAACTCACTTACCTGTGGCCAGTTCGGTCTCCTTAGGCAGAACAGAACGACCCTCCACAGCCCATTCTCCACCATGTCCTCAGTGGCCTGTAGTGCTGATGGGAAGATTGACGTGTATGAAGCTGTTTTGGCAACACCACCATGCGTCTAATCATGCATAGCTGCATCCTTGTTTTTATTGCTAATATGTTGTATTGATTGCAACTCACTGGGCACCACCACCACCTTCATCCACAGACTGTCTCTGCCCCTTCCCCAGTTTTATAGATGATAAAACTGAGTTGAGTTTCAGACAGTTTGGGGGTGTCCAGGGCACATGGAGGCAGGTGGGGATTGACCCTAGAACCCTCATCCTCCCTACTGGATCCTGAACCCAGCTCAGGTTGAACTTGGATGTGCAAGGGACTTTCCCCAGGCAAGCCCAACCACTGGTGTGAGGACCCAGAACTTTGAAACAAGGACACAGGGTATGTGAGCGTCTCTTTCTCCCTGGAAAGAAAATGGTCCAGAAAGTGGGCCCCTGGGTCTGGCAAGGGTTACCATGAATACTCCAGGCAACCCACAAATTGCCCGGCCTGGCCTCCCCAGCAGAAGGGCAGCTCATGTCTGGCATCCAGAAAAATAAGAGAGAATCAGCTTGGAATCCACTCCTTGGCAGTCCAGGCGGGCAGTTTTGATTGAAAACACACCCATGACTTTAGAGAGAATGTCATTGCAGCCTGGGGATGGCCAGGGGCAAGATAGAGCTGCTCCATGTACCGCTCCCAAGTTCTCCCTTAAAGCATTTATTAAACTCATCTGAAAGTCAAATAAGATTCACAAATCAAAAACAGAATTAAAAAGTAAAAACAGAGCTGTGAGACCTGATGAGGATGGGTTTGTCTGGAAACAGGCTGTGTCCACTCAGGCCTGCCGAGGTTTACCCCACCGAGGGGCCGCTGGCTGGGTCAGAACCTTCTGTATGTGGGACCAAGGAATTGGAGGGACAGTCACCACAAGAATGCTCAGCTGGCATGTGTCGGCTTCTTAGGTAGGACACCATGAGGCTTTAGGACAGCCTGGGTCCCAGGTCATCAAGATGTCCTGATTGGCTGCACCTTCCTGAGCCCACATTTTAAGGCCCTTGAGGTGCAGGGCACCTCCTGCAACGAGTCCTCTGTGTGGTTTTACATCTGAGACTGCTGAAACGCTTCATAAATGTCAACATTATAGGGTCAGGTGGTGACCAGGGCCAGGACTCTAAGGCTGCCCAGACTCCCTGGTTCAGGTCTCAGGTCATGATGGATAATGTGCGACAGTCTGATTGTGTCCAGTGTCCCCTTAGAGAGACACTGACTTCCCCCCAGGCTTGGTGTCTATGCTGGACTTGCTTCCAGGAGAAATGTTTCCACTCTGTAAGATTTTCCCCTTTTCCCAAATGTCCCCTCCATTAGCTACTACATGCACACACACACACACACACACATTGTACATTCACACATGCACACACACACATTGTACACTCACACATACTCACTCCATCTCAGAGCAGTGGGGCAGAGTCTGGATTCTGCCCACTTTCAGTGCCAGCTTTGTGACTCAGTCCTTATTGAAAAGGTGGCCTGGCCAGTGGACATCATCCTCGGTCTAGCAATACAATAGGGACTGGACTTGGACATGAGGAAATGCCTGTCTGTATTTCTGCTGGATTTCTGAATACTTACAAAAAGGCATCGTTCTCAAGGGCATCTGGTCTGTGATGGCTTCCTAGATCTGGATAGAGACCCAGGTGAAAACTCAGTGAGCAGACGGCTGGGGTTGGTACCATGTGCCTGCTGAGAAAGGCACACAGAGACCAGGACAGCCTGACATTATGGAGGCTGGCTTTTCCAGCCCTATTAATCCACGTTGTTCCTGGAACCTCAGCCTCTTTCTGAGTACGCTGCCTGCAGGATTGTTAATGCCCCTGACTGGGCCAGGACCCCTTGTGTCTGGATAAAACACACAGGGACCGCAATGCCTGCCACACACAGAATCTGTGCCAGGCACCCCTGAGACCTGGAGAAACAGCTGTGAGCAAAACAGTCCAAGCTACTGCCTGAGGGCAGTTTCATTTCTGGGGGCGAGGCAGACACAAACCAAGAAATGAGAAAAACAATTGCGTTGGATCATAATGAGGGTTATGGAGAAACTGACACAGAGAAGGGAGATGGGTGAGGGTTGGTGAGGGCTGCACATTTGACAAGTGGGCAGGCAGAAGAGGGGGCCAGGCAGCTACCTGGGAGGAGCAAAAGGCAGAGGCTGCCCAGAGTGACTGGGCTGGACAAAGGTCACACCCCGCAGCTGACACTTAGATTCCCAGTCTTGAAGTGGAACCAGAAGCCTCCATGTAGAGCATCCTTGCAGAATGATGTTTGCTTGCATCTTGGAAAATCTGATGGAAGACTTTTCTAGGCTGATTTGCCCTTCGCAGTGTTTACTGTGTGTGGTATGCAGAAGTCTCACGCTTGTGCAAACATATTGGTCATTCCTTAGTAATATCCAAGTATTTTCAAGTTAGCAAGGCCTTCCACAGGGATCAGCTAAGAGCAGGAGTTGCCATTGTGGTTAATCTGTGTCTCCTTCTCCAGTGGCCTCTACACTCCTCTGGGAGGCGGAGTTCAGGAATATAGTGGTTCAAGACCAGGCCCAGGAAAAAGTTAGTGAAATTCCACCTCAATCAATAAGCCAGGTGTGGTAGCAGACACCTGTGATCCCAGCTACATGGGAGACTGTGGGTAGGAGGATCATAGTCCTAAGGCAAAAACATGAGACCCTATCCAAAAAATCACCAAAGCAAAAATAAAGGGCTTTTACCAAAGTCAATGACCATCAGGTACACAAAGAAGAGATGCACGCCACCATTAACCATCACTAACCGCAGTGCACAGGTGCCACCTCACACCGGTTAGGTCCGGGCTGTTACTAAAGAGATAAGAGAACACACGTGTGGGGAGGGTGTGGCGTGAAGACAAGTGAATGCTTGCTGACGGCAGTGGGGATGTGTAGTGGGCAGCCATCATGGAAAACAGGATGGGGTTCCTAAAGAAGTGAACATTGAAACCACCCCACGACCCAGCAATCCCTCTTCTGGCTCGTGCCCGAAGGCAATGAGTGCGCCCCTCCCACAGATACCTGCACCACACATTCACTGCAGCCTTCTCAGCATGGCGGGCTCTGAAGACAACCCGAGTGCCTGTCAGCAGATGGATGGACAAAGAAAATGCAATACAATACATACAGAAGGATCTTATTACTCAGCCTTTAAAAAATGGGAGTCCTTGCTATTTGACACAACATGGATGGATCTGGAAGACATTATGCTAAATGAAATAAGCCAAGCTTAGGAAGAAAAATACTGCCTGATCTCTTTATGTGTGGAATACTTCTAAAAAGCACTCAAATGCACAAAGCGGGGAATGAAACTGTGGGTACCAGGGTGGGGAGGAGGAGGAAATGGGGAGGTGTAGGCAGGAAACACAAAGTAGCAGAGAGAAGCGTAAATTAACAGAGCTGGACAGTATTAAGGATTTTTACGTGAGAAGATTTTGGCTGCTCTTGTCACTAGAAGGCAACTGTGACATGACAGATATGTTATCTGCTTCACATAGTAACCTTTTATATATATATATCATATATATACGATACATATCATAACATCATGTCGTAAGCCCCAGATACACGCAATAAAATTATTTTTTAAAAGAAATATTTTTAACAACGTGACTTTTCTATGCCATTTCAATTACATTTTACAGAAGCACTGGACTGAAGAAGTTCTTGTTGTTTCAAAACCTTTGCTACTTTTCAACATTCAGCCAGATGTGTTCGCAAAGGCCTTACTTTCTATAATAATTTTAATATACTCATTCCCTTTTGTAAAGAAACAGGAAACGTTTCCAATAATAAAGAAACAAAGCACATAAATATAAATGCCACTAAACACCTAAAAGAAGCCTGACGTCAGTAACATTAAACAACTGCCAAGTGACACACACAAAAAAAGCGCGTCTATCCTATCAGCAGAAGCAACTGGAGACGGAGCACCTGCTGTGACACTGCACAGCCTCCTGTCCTGTAGGCTCAAGGACAGACAGCTCCACAGGAGAAGCCTGTGACAGGGAGGATGCCCAGGAGCACTGCGCTTGCTCCTCTCTCTCTCTCTCTCTCCTTTTCTTCTTTCTGCAGTGATGGAGGAGGAGCCCCAGGCCTTCCATGTGCGGGGCAAGCCCTCTACCACTGAGCTACACCGCCCGCCGCCCTGACCCCGCATTTCGACTTAGGAAGAAGTACAAGGAAAAACACTCAAGGGGCAGACAGACATGACTCTGGTCCAACAGAGTCCTCGGGGTGCGGGGTCTCAGGGAGAACAGACGCCCGGGACAGGTACCGTGACCCAGCTCTCCCCAAGGGTGTTTAATCGAGAGTAAAGCAATGTTATTGTCAGTGACAGGACTCATCGGAAGCACCTCTTTCCATGTTTATTTGTCCTTTCAATAAGCTAAGATGTTGGGGGCTGGGTGATTTGACTCCTTGATTGACAGATGCGAGACTCTTTCCTGGTACCCCAGCTGCCCCAAGCAGGGAACTGTCAGCCAGTCAGCCCCTGAGCTGGCAACCGGCTGCACTGCCCACATGGCAGCCAACTCGGGCAGCTGCAGAGGACCCTGACAATCACAGCTGAAGGAAGACATTTGTCCTGTCAGCCTGCGCCCACCTTGGAAAGTAGCATGCCAAGCAAGGCAAGTCTCGGAGATCTCCAGATGACTTTGCAGCCATTTCCACCCAGGCCAGAGGGGAGCCCATCCCCTGGTGGCCCTTCAGAAGGCCTGGGATTGGTGCAAGCACAGTCCTTCATTTGCATAGAGGTCTGCTGTGATTGGTGCAGACACCCTCGCCACGCCCCCTTTTACACTACAGAAGCACTGTTCGTCCACTTTTCTAATCAGCCAGGAGGTACCTCCTGTGCCGCTCCTCCTGCTGCAATGTCAGGCCCCATAAAAGTCTTCTCCCAAGTCATCTGTTCTTGCCTCCTACTTTTGACCTTTTCCATTAGTGGTACAGGCTGAGCTGATAACATGAAGAGAGGATGGCAGAAGCAGAGTGGCTGTGAAGGCGGTGGCAGCTGCCACTCTGGTGGTGGTAATGGCAGTAGTGGCTGGGGGGCAGCCAGAGCAGAAGTGATGGGGACAGAGTCAACAGAGACAATGAGGGCTTTGGACAGCTGAAGGCGAGAAACTGCAGGTCCTGGGCACTTGTTGTGTAGAGCTGAGGGTCCCAGCACTGAGGCCTTGACCTCAGTGTTTTGAGAGCCATACCACTGAGTGCCTGCTGCTGTCCCCTGCTGCTCACAGCTGCCAGAAGCCGGAGATCACAAAAGCTGCTGAGAACCAGGGCCGCTGTGTTTAAAGCCCAGAAGGGCAAGAAGCCTCCAACCTGTACCCTAGAGCCGTAAGTTCCCGTTTCTAAATCCTGGAGGCCCAGGCCCGAAGCTCTCTGGAATTACAGCTGTGAGCCTCTTTGTCTGCCAGCCTAGTCCCTCTGGCCTTGGGCACGAAAGGCCTGCATCCCCAGCACTGGAAGAGATTCTCCTGGCCTGCGCAGGACTTCTATCCTAGTACAGCAAAAGGGCCCTACCCAGCTGATTAGAAATAAGCACAAGGAAAGCTAGAAAGAGCGTGAATGCCTCACAACAAGGGTTTGACCATGCCATGCCTAGTTGGTGGACTAGTATATAGCCACTAAAAATCACATTAAAGGCTCGAGGGAATGTTCTTGACATTTTAGCACATGTAACTGACACAATGGTACAAACCCAGATTCACACACAGTGTGGACCCAGTGCCAGTCCACACATGCAACAAATACCTCTTTGCTGGCTTTGGTCTGCTCAGAATAGTTTCTGACTCCCATATTTCATTCCTCCATGCCCATAGAAATATGAACTTGACCATGTAACCTGAGTTATTCCCGGGAATTGTCACGCTCTCACCTCTGTTGTCCCTGACGCATGCCTGGGGTTCTGCAGGGTTTGGGTCCTCTGTGATGTTATTTACCTCAGGAGAGAATGCATCCCTGTCCCCTGGCTCTGGAGATGCCCTCTGCTCCCTGGCACTGTGGCCGAGGGGTGCAGAAGCAGTGGTCCCATGGTGATCAGAAGCACACTTCACACCCCAGTCTAGGGCCTAATGCCATCCTCAATCCAGGTAACCAGAGCTCCTTGGAGAAATGGCTGAGTCCAGTCTGGGGCAGAGGACATACAAGATGAGCCTCGTGCTCTTGAAGAGGCAGAAAGTGAGGAAGTGCTCAAAAGAAACAAAGAAGATGCTAAAGGGTTGTCAAAGCAACACAGGAGCTTACTGGAAGACATCCCGATGGCCAAAGATGGAGCAATACAAGAAGGAAGATAAAGTAGCATTGAATTACAACCCCAAGTATAAAACAAATATGGACTCATGATGATATAAGCGATTGAATCAACAAGTGGGGAGAATAACCAAATCTCCTAGAGAGAAGAATTCCACATGTTGTGTGCAGATACCTCCCCCCAAGAAGTACTGTGTGCAGATACCCCCGCAAAGAGGCAAAAGTAGCTCCTAACCCTGAAGGGTGGGCTAAGCACAGGGACCCTCTCTAAAGAGTGCCCAGAAAGACAGGGAAAAGAACTGTGTGGTGGGGAACCAACCGATGTCACCATCAAAGTGATGCCTCACGTCGGTAACGCTTTCCTGGCATGAGGATGGACGTGGGACTTTCGCCTCCCCAAACCTACACCCCAATCTCATGGTGAGGAAAACATCAGGCAAATCAAGTTGAAGATCACGCTGTGAAATTCCTGACAGTCCTCCTTATCATCTCAAAAATGCTTTTCAAAAGTAAGGGGACGTGGAGAAGTTGGTCCAGCCAGAGACTGGAGCGATGTAACCACAAGCTGAGGGTGCCAGGGGCCACCCGAGGCAGAGGGGGTCATTGTCTCTTTGGGGTCTTCATGGCTGAGGCAGGTTCTTTTTATCAATCCCAATCCACCTCCGCATGGCTCTCAGGGGTGGGGTGTGCCGCATCTCCTTAAGAGGTAAAGATCACAGGATTTCTGTGACTTTTTTTTTTTTTTGATACTAGCCTCGGGGTCTTGGAAATTTGCAAGAATAGTTGGTCAGTGATCTTTGGCAGTCTCGCATAAATGAAATTTCATATTAGCTTCAGCTCAGATTGCTGAAGAGAGGAAGGGTTTGTGTGTTCTGCAAATATGTATCCAGCATCCTCCATGGCTGACCTATTTCAACAGCAGAAGCTGTGTTGGCACAACAAAGGGCTCCAGTTCCCAGACCCTTGAAGGACCAAGAGGTTCCCAGACCTCTTGAGGCAGAGGGACTTTGCAGATATGATCAAGTTAAGGGTCTTGAGAGGGGGGATGGACCTGGGCTGTCTATGACAGCCAGCAGAGGACAAGAAGAAGAGGCCTAGTGGGAACAGAAGTGAAGACTGGAGAGAGGTGGATACACCAGGGGATGTGCTGGCCTCCAGGGGGACAAGGGAGAGGCAGGCTTCTCTGCAGAGCCTACAGAAAGAACACCTTGACTCTAGCCCATGAGGCTCTTTGCAGATTTCTGGCCCTCAGCACCAGGAGAGAATGAGCAGTCGGCTCTAAGTGGCTGAGTTTGTGGCCATTTGCTACAGAGCGACAGTGGAGTGAACAGAAGCTTGGCGCTGCCTGTGCCGCTCATCTCCAACACTGTGGATGCCAGTTCTGGTCACCCATGGGGCCCTCCAGCTGAGGCTCATGGCTGCCTCCTCTTGGACTCTGGGAGCCCTGTCCTCTGGTCCTGTGGGAGTCCCCTACCCAGCAATGGACAGCTCCACAAAATGACTTCTTGGGGAGGACCTCACTCTGCCCCTAGAGCCCACACACCTAGTGGACACAGCAGACCCTGTCCCTAGTCCTACCGAAGGTGTCTCTCAGATCTGGGGTGGAGGTGGGTACTCCTTACCTCCCCCAGGCAGGAACCAGCACAGGTTCAGCCTCAGGGCTCTTCACAAAGGTCTCTTGTATGTACTTGTCACCCCTCCTATCCTCAGAGTGCCTGTAGAGTGGTGAAACTTCAAATTATTGTCTTTGTCAGGGTCTCACAACTCATGTGACCTATGCAGAGTGTTGTCACCAGTTATGTGCGGGAGAAAGACCTTGAAGCAGAGGTTCTGGATCCAGAAGGGATATCCTGGGCCCAACTGGAGAGGAGGAGTCCCTGAAGGACAGGATGAGGCCACTGTAGGACCAGGAGCTGCACAGGGCTCGTGGGAGCAGGAAGAAGGTTGAGAGGCAGACAGGATTGTGTCGTGTGAGCCTGAGAGGTAGGCAGTGCCCAGGCCACGCCAGAAGCTGTGGGGGAGTGGTTGCCTCTATTGGGAGTGACTGGCGCATTCACCACGGTTGCACTAGGAGTGAGATATGACCCACTATGGTTTGGAAGAATGCTTCATGGGGCAAAGATTTGAGGGTGGCAAAGGGGCTGTGGGAGCTGATAAGGTGTCAATGTTATCTCCGGGCAGGGCAGCAGTGACTGAGACCATGACAGTGGTGTGGCCTGGGAGGCAGAGGAGCAGAGCCACGAGCTATCACAGGACAGTGATGGGGCACAAAGTCCCTGTGGTGAAGAAGAAGGAACAGTGGTGACTTCTGCGAGCTTCTGGACAGGACAGGTCAGAAGGAGTCTGTGAGATGGGCGTGGGCAAGTGAGTGTGAAGGCCTTGAGACATTCCGGAGGAAACGCCTGTGTAATGACCTCGCTGTTCTGAGCTAAAGCTTGGAGGAAGCCCCTGAACCAGAGGTGCAAACAGATGCACTGTTGGCAAATGGGCATCACCTGAACTGTGACCAAGGAAGACATTGGAGCAGAGAGGGCCCAGGTGTGAGCCACTCCTGAGGGACCCACAGGGGAGGCATGGAGGAGGAGGAGGGAACAGAGCAAGAGTCAGGAGACTCTTGTGTGGGGTGTGTCCACTGTGGGATGGAGATGTGAACTTGACCACACGGGCTTGCAGGATTCTAAGGAAACTCACACAGTTCAAAACAGCAGATCTCTGCCAGACCACGGGGCTGTGTGTGGAGCCCCTTTTGGGGGATGAGGAGAAGGCAGCCATCAAAGACTCCCAGGGGGCAGTTTGCAGAAGCAGTGGTATCACTGCTGGCTGTGGGGACAGCTACAAGGACAGACTGGCTGAAGCTTTTGACTACTTACAACTCCTAGAATAAGAATAAGGAGAAATGAAAGGGCAGTGACCAATAGAAGTCAATAACTGAATCAATAACATATTTGTGACATGCCTAGGCACTTAGATTTCCTTAAATTTTACCATATGGTAGACTTTCTTTTAAAATAGAATGAAGCTCTAGTAAGGTATGATTGATTTTAGTTTGTTAAAATAATAAGCTGTCAACTTTTAAGAGAAAAATATAATGATTTGGGTCATGCTCATTTCCCTCAAAAATCACTAATATTATATTTCTTCAAGAATAACACAGCATGCCCTAGAGAAACGACTGGCAAATCCACAAGTCGAACCCACTCTGCCTCCGTGCGTCGGCGATGAACAACCTGAAAACAGAATGAGCAAAACGAACACAGTCACAAAAGCACGAAAAGGCATTCGTATTTAGGACTCTATCAAAGAAGTACAAAGCCTGGGTTTTTTGAAGAAATATAAAACGTGTTTAGAGGGTTAGAAAGCGCTATTGAAATGAAGTGAAGAAGACTCAAGTAGATGGAAAGACATCCCATGTTCCTGGACCAGAAAACTTAACCCGGTAGCATGACGTCTCACGTGTCGACTTGGCCAGGCGAGAATCCTCAGCACTCAGTCAAGCACTAACCTGGGGTTGCTGTGTGTGTGTGTGTCAAGCGCACAATCAGCTGACATTGAGTAAGGGAGAGTAGTCTACATAATTTTGGTGAGCCTGACTCAATCAGGTGAGAGGCATTAAGAGCAAAACTTAAGCTTCCCTGGAGAAATAATTCTACCTGTGGACAGTACCTTCAGTTTTTGCTTCAAAGCTCTAGCCTGGGTCAGGTGCAATGGGTTTTGCTTATAATCCCAGCTACTGGGGAGGCAGAGATAGAATTGTGATTTGGGGCCAGCTGGAGCAAAAAAGTTAGTGATATGCTATCTCAAAGAACAAGCCAAGCACAGTGGTGCACCTCTGTAATTCCAGCTACACAGGAGACACAGGTGAGAGAAGTGCAATCCAAGGCCATTTCTGGATAAAAAGCAAGAGACCCTATCTGAAAAATAAACTAAATCCAAAAGGGTTGGGGGTGTGGCTCAAGTGTTAGAGCACTTGCCTAGCAAGCACAAGGCCCAAGGCCCTGAGTTCAAACCCCACCACCAAAAAAAAGAAAAGAAAAATCTTGTCTGTTCTTCCTGATGGCCTGCCCTGTGGGTTTCACCCTTGCCCATTTAGCCGCACAGTGTTAGGGTAAGTTCTCGAGATGAGTCTCTTGCTATCAACACTCTTCTGGTTGGTTCCTCTGTGGAACTCAGACTGGACTACAGATCCAATGCAACCCTTACCAGAATCTCAGCTGGCCCTGCCGTAGCTGTGGACACTGCTCCGATCCTAAAATTCACATGGGAACCCCAGGTGCACAGAATAAGCAAAACAACCTTGAGCCAGGAGAACCATGCTTCAGGACCCGCACTGGCTGATCTGAAGGCCTGCTTCTGAGCTACAGGAAGCAAGAGAGTGCAGAGGTTAGAAACGGAGGGAGAACCCCGAGAGTCCAGAGCAATTAGTGGAGTTTTTAAAGGAGCAAAGGAGTCCAACAGAGAAAGCTCAGTCTTTAACAAGTGGTGCTGAGACAGCTGGACAGCACACACGGAAGAATAAAGTTGGACAAGCTCAAGGTGAATCAAAGACTAAAATGTAGCAGCTAAAACTCTTAGAAGTAAAAATAGGCGCAAAGCTACGTGACTGTGGATTAGGTAATGATTCCTAGATAGGGAACTGTGAGCACAATGAAGGAAAAAATAGGTAAGGGACTTAGCAAAACCAAAACCTCTTGAGCTTCAAAGGACGCCGTCAAGGAAAGAAAACCTCCTCTGGAGCAGGAGAAAACGTTTGCCAGTCGTGTGTCGGACAAAGGACTGGGTCTGGAAAACAGAAGGAGCTCTCACTGCTTAAAATTAAAACACAAATAACTTCAAAGTGGGCAAAGAAGACACTCGTAGACCCAGTCATCACACGGCATGAGGTGTCATCACCGGCCATCAAAGCAATGCAAATCCCGACCACAAGAGGGTTCCGCTTCCTACCCACGGGGGACGATGACGAAGAGAGAGAGATGGAAAGTAACAAGTATTGGCAAGAATGTGGAGAAATTGGAGCCCTCACACACTGCTGGCGTAAAGTCATACATGGGAGAAGAGTCCAGGAGTTTCTTGAAAGGTTAACTGTAGAGTCACTAGGTCACATTGCAATGCCACTCCCAGATGTACACCCAAGCAATAGACCTGCACCTGGATGTTCACAGCAATGCTACCAAAAGCTGCCAGAAGAGGAAGTGCCCATGAGGAATGGCTGAATAAGACACGAAGTGCTATACGTGCTGTGTCAGTCAGCGTTCTAGCTCTATAATGAAATGCCGGAGGCAATTAGCTTGCAAAGAGAAAAGGTTTATTTTAGCTCTTCGTCCTGGAGATGGAATGAACACATTGCTTTGAGGCTCACGGAGGGAACACATGTGGAGCAAACTGCTCCTCTCATGAGCGAGGAAGCTGAAAAGGATGGGCTGGGATCCCATAATCCCCAGAGAGACCCTGCCCATGACCTCAGGATCTCCTACAAGGTCCTGCCTCCCAAAAGTTCAACAGCTCCTGTCAGTAGTTCTACCCTGGAGCCCACGCTCTTCACACATAGACCTCTGGGGTCCTTCATCCAAAGCATGGCAATGCTATGATAAAACTTGAAGCATTGCACCAAGTGGTTCTGGTCACAGAGACCATATTGCGCAGGAAATCACCTCCTGGTTGCCTGCAGCTGGGAGAGGAGCTGGGGAGAGACTGAGAGTTACTGCTAATGGCCACAGAATTTCTTACTAGAGTGTGAAATGCCCTAAAACTCGTCGTGGTGATGGCGGTACAACTCTGCAAACATACCAAAACCACTGAACTATGCACTGTAAGTAGAGGTCATATGAATTATATTTCTGTAAAGCTGTTATTGAAAAGAACAAGATGGTGAACTGGTCCTAGGAATGAGTGCCTACAAGCTAATAAGAAATACATCTGCTGGGTGCCAGTGGCTCATGCCTATAATCCTAGCTACTCAGGAGGCAGAGATCAGGAGGATCACAGTTCAAAGCCAGCCTGGCAAACAGTTTGCAAAGCCCTATCTTGAAGATATTTGACACAAAAAAGGGCTCAAGTGGTAGAGCGCTTGCCTAGCAAGTGTGAGGCCCTGAGTTCAAACCCCAGTACGATCAAAACCAACAACAAAAGAATACATTAAGGTCTCAAAAGGAAATACATAAAGAACAAGCTGGTTGCTTTTTGATGGAGACCTCAGCTGTGAGGTCAAACTTAGAGACTGAGCTTCCTGTGGGGAATGATGTCCATATAGAAGGAACAGAGAGAGGGAGGGGAGCAAAAAAGAGAGTTAGTCCTAGGAAATAGACTCACTGCACCATCCACCAGTGTTTGGTGTTCAAAACTCCCTCCTTCCAGAAGACCCTCACCTCCCCAATTTGGGCCCCCACATAGCACATCCATCCCTGATTCTGGATCAGGTCCAGACCAGGAAACATTGCACTAGAGAACTTGCTAGGCAAGTGCTCTACCACTTGAGCCACACTCCCAACCCTTTCAGATTCAGTTTATTTTTAGGTAGGGTCTCTTGCTTTTTATCCAGAAATGTCCTTGGACTGCACTGAATTCTACCCCACCAGCCGGAACATGCTATAGGCAGCCCTCAAGACGGGTCAGAAAGAAAACAGAGTATCTTGGAAGAATGAGGACACCTGTGCTCTGTCCTTTGACCCCATAACTCTCCCTGAGCCCAGGGCATCTTGGGGCAGAAACGTGAGAGAGATTGTTCAGGTCACCCAGTGCCATGAGTGATATCTGGGACCAGTGATAGAGCAGAACAGAAACAGGACCCCTGACCCATGCTCCTGGGCCTGAGTCTCTCTCCCCAACTTCCTCCTCTTTTGCGTGCAGTTGCTCTACGCAGAGATGCTTGCATGAACTCATAGATGGGGTTGGGGGCCCTGGGCACACGGAAAAGAGCCATCAGCTGCATGGGAAGATGGGCTCAGGTGGGCACAAGCAAAGGCCAGTTCTGATCCTGTGCAGACGGGGGGAGGGCCAGTCCAGGGCAGAGAGAGGCGCAGTGGAGAGACAGACGTGTCAGGCCATGGAGCAGTGACTGGCTGGTTTGGGGGGAACAGGATGTCCCAAGGGAACTGCAAAGATGAACCACATGAAGACTGGGGGCAGACCACGGGTGACTGTGAGTGTGGGCGCAGGGACTTGGGCTCCACTCAGTAGGTAATAAAGGTTATGAGAAGGGTGAACTTGATATTTCCCAGAGTGCTGGCAGACAGAAAGGACACTGGCATGTCCAGGGCAGTGCCATGGACACCAGTTCTTCTGCTGTCCTTCCTCTCTGCCAGGGTGACCGGGTCAGTTTCCTGCCCCTGTAGTTAAAAGGCTGATGGCTTTGGCTGGGGAAATGTGAGCAGGCACACATGTGGTAAGGACAAGAAATAAACTTTGTTGCAGCGCCCTGTGGCTTCCTCAGGTTTTTAGGTGCTGACATCACCCCTGGTTCTCCAAGAACCAGGAGGTACAGGGGTGGCCTGGCAGGGAACTGAGCCTTCCCGTGAGCTCCTCAGAGCCCATGTGCTGAAGCGAGTGGGAGCACCCATGTCCTGGGTGGTGGACCCAAGGCTCATGAGCATCCTTTCATGAGTGTCTTCAACCTGCCATGGTGCCCCGAGGGCCGGGAGGACAGGAGAGCTTTCTGGTCATTTGCTCAAGCTATATTTGGAATCCAAACGTCGTTGGAACCCAGCGTGTGGGGCCACTGCAGTCCGTGTAAGTGGAGGATGGTCAGTGCTCCCCAAAGCCCCATGCTCACTTCTGGAACGGGAGCTGGAGAGAAGAGAACTTGAGTCATAAATGGTCCAGGAGGAAAGAAGCCAATGATTTGAATGCGCAGGCCTGCTCGAGATGTGCCCAACCTCCTGCCCACTGTGTGGGCACATTAACCTCTCTGCGCCTGGTTTCCAGAGAAAAGTCCTCTGGCAAGTGAGGCAAAATGGGGATAAAGAGAGTGAGCACTTGTCTTGCAAGATGGCCAAGGAAAACTCGCCAGGCAAGGCAACAGCTTAACCCTGTCTCCCGCTCCGAGTCTGGCGGGCGTTCTGGTAAGCGGATGGATTACAGTCAAGCTTCATTTACTGGGTGAGATCAGAGGCCCCAGCTGTCCTCCCAACCCCTTCGAAACTGGAGACGACACGAAGATGTTACCAGCAGGGAAGAGTCCAGTCTCGTCTCCCGCCACCCGCACTGGGACCAGGCCAGGCCCATGCACCTGGAGGTTGGTGACAGATTTAGCATCTACCCAAGCACCCCCTCTTCAGCCCCTGCTCCAGTCTTCTCCCCCATCTTGGTGCAGCCAGAGCATCATAAGGCCCTGCCCCTTGCCAACTGGCTACCACGCATGGCAGTGACCCAAGACCGCCAAACTATTCCCGGCACCGGTCATGGAACTTGCTGGCCTGGGCAGAGGCAATGACAGATGAAAAGCACAGGTCTTCTGACAGCTGGGGGAATGGCAGACTGTGAGAGCCGCTCAAGACGCAGGGAGGCCCGCAGGGTCCGTGTGGGCGGGCACGGGAGGACGGGCAAGAGAACAGAAAACTGAAGGCGGTGTTGCCCAACAGTTGGCACCAGTGGTGGGGGGTTTATCTCGTGACGCTGCTCTGAGGGCAGCAGCTTTATGGGGGGGTGGGGAATGGACAGCAGATAGGGTTCCCAGGAAAATGGCTTAACCATGTTCAAAGCACAAGCAAGAAACACAGACATGTGCGTAGGCTCAGCCCCTGTGGCTAAAAAAGACCAAGAGGGGCCAGGATAGCCTGGGGCAGGGGTCAGTGTGTCCTTAGGACCCTGTGCCAGGGCAGGAGAGAGAAGGACTTTGTAAGAAAAGAAAACAAACTCTAGGGAGAAGAGTGTTGATGAAGGCAAAAGCAAAGAATAAGCAGACACGAGTGGGATGCCAGTTCTGCTCATGGGAAACCTAACCCTGGTCAGGGAGTGAGGCTGGGTGAAGCCAGCAAGGCCCAGACAGGGAGCCTTCCCCACTGAGTGCTTGTCACTGGAGCTGGCTCTCCACCACTGGAGAGCCCACCCTGGCAGCCCTTCAGTCAGTCGGTCCTGTGGTCTGCAAGTTGAACATTTCTTCCTAATTAACAACAGAAGACTTACTGGGCAACCAGGTTTGTAGTGTGTTCCCACGCAAGGGCCCTGCTTTCTGATGGTGGGGCCAGGAGACTTGTCTCCACCCTGCAACCCATCCAAATGCAAACCCCCAACCCTCCCTATCCCAACACCTTCCCACGAGTGCTCACGGTCACCAGCATTCTCTGAACAAATAGATTCCCCATGTCTGGTTCTCACAGGGTAAGGAACTGCATCCATAGAGTCACATGTGTGACCCTTCTGTCCCTTTTTTTCTAATTCTTACCCTAAATTCCATCAGATCATTAACTTACTATTGTCCCCAATAAAAGCCCAATTAAATGACAGCATCCCCCCATCTCTGAGACTGGGTGATTGAGTCCTTGGTGACACCCCAAGGACCCTTTCAATGCCTTGAAACACAAGTGGAGGAATCACCACGAGCCTTCACTCCACCGCATTTGAAGTAAGGATTACAAGAGCCTTAGAACTGCAAGCCACACCTGTGCATGGGTGTTGTCCCTTCAGCTGCCACCCTGAACAACAAGCAGAATCTCGGAGACTAAGGCGTCCATCCACAGCAGGGCTGCCCAGGCCATGAGGCCATACACCCACCTAGTAAACTGCAAATTCCAGGAGGTGGCAGCCAGGGAACATTTCTACATGCAAAACGAGAAGCTTGCATAAGTTGTTTTGAAACAATTATCCTTGCCCGCGGGATTAATTGCAAGGGTTCAAGGATCAATAACAAGGGTGGCACGGTCCCAGGTTGGGCAGGCGGTCTCTGGGCTGACGTCCTTGCAGAACTATTTTCTATGCAAGGTTACATTGGCCTCAGTGCAAGGCTGTGGTCTGGCAGGATCTTCAGTGATATTTTTGTTATCAGGCATCAGTGCCTCCCGGCTTTATTGTTTATTTTTTATTAGGGTTTGACACAGGCCACTCCATTTTGGCTCTGATGGTATTCACAAGCCCCCACACAGCTCCTGGGATGAGTTTTATTTCTGTCTGCATGTGGACACAGAGGAAGACAACACCAGAGAGGTGAAGGAGCCTCAAATATCATAGCTTGCTGCTGACGGGGACTGGCCTTGGTCTGCTCTCTCCTGTTTTCCTACCCTAGGGGGTCTCAGTGATGGAGATGACCCACAACATCTGCCTGGGAGGAAAAGGGTCCTGTGAAGAAGGAAGGCACACAGTACAGTCAGGGGACGGTATTGGTCAGGACGCCAGGCCAGTGAGTGAGCAGCACCTGTCTCCAGCCCAGATTCTCAAGACTGCCCTGTAAGGGTCACTAGCAATCATGTGCCCAGAGGGAAACCTTGGAAAAGGGCCTGGCCAGCTCATGGACTTTTCCAGTCTAGGACAGTGTGCTTCCTTTGCTCCCCATTTCTCTGTGCCTCCTTCTATCTCCCTTCTGTCCTGAAGGCCCTTCTGAACCAGGGCCAAGTGTATGACAGATACTTCTTCATCTGGGCTTTCTTCCTGGCTGTCCTTTGCTGTCCAGTCCTCCCTTCTTCCTGGTGGACTGATCCAACCTGCAGCTCCCTGACATGCTGATGTGCAGAATATTCTGTCTTCTTTCCCAGCAGCCTCTTGTAGGATGGTTTCACCTCACCTACGAAGGCAGTTTTCACTGCTCTCTGCCTTTCTTCACTACCAGTTGCATTTATCAGTGGGCCAAAAATCCCAGACTCCAGCCTCAATCTGCTTCCGGAGACTGGGCAACTCCTATAATGTCACAAACCCCAGCTTCCTCTCCTGTAAATGGGGACAGCACCCTGTAGCTGCAGTCGCTGTCATACAGGAGTATAAGTCAGCCCAAGCTGAGTGCCAAACAGATGTTCAGAGGCAGTGCACATGTTCAGATCCACACAAGAAACACAGCACCAGAAATGGCCACTTGGTTGGTGACTACAAAACACTTCTTTTCTTGCTTTTAGAATTCTTTAAAAGATCATAGAGATAATAAAAAATGTATCTTAGGGGCTGAAAATAAGTAGAAGTAAATTTAATAATTACAATAAATATAAGTGGCCTAAACAAATAAAAGGCAAAAACTGCAGACTGGATCACTGACCACCACTCAACTTGAAGCTATATATACTTTGTATAGCATGTGTTCTATTATATATTGTATAAATATATACAATATGTTATATATAATAAATAAATATATGCTTTTACATACATATATAAGCTACATAAACATATGTAAGCTTATATATATACTTACATATGTAAAAAGAAATGCACTTTTCAAAAGTAGAAAGATTTACTAAGATAGACCATGCAAACCATATCATAAGACAGCTGGAGTGGGAATATTAACATCAGACAAAGAAGACTTTGGGAATTACAAGAAAAGGAGAAGAAGGTTTTACGGTGATAACAGGGTAAGAGGATGTAGCAAACACATGCATACGCACTGTTGGAGATCTCAAACTGCACCCCTAACAGAACAAGCAGACACAGGAACCTGGCAGTCCCCTCACCCAGCTCAGCCCTCAGCTTTGACATCTCTCAGTGTGAGCTGATGCAGGACATAGGTGGCACTGTTGGTCAGTGGGGGAAGAATTCCATAAGCGACACTGGGAAATTTGCTATCCTCCTGGAAAAATAAAATAAATTGCTATTTTGGGGTGTGACTCACATGACACCCAAAGCTGAAATCTGGATGGGTTGAATTTAATTATCAAAAGCCAATCTCTAGATGTTTTATTTAAAAAAATAAGGAGGTATTTTGTGATCCTGGAGTAGGGAAGGATTGGTAAAGGAAGTCCTAAAATACATGAACCATAAAGGACAAATATGGTAGATTTATATCAAAAGTACAAAGTATACACAGAGGATAAAAAGGCAAATTTTAAAACAAAATCACTGGAAGCTGTCTGTACCATACAAAGTGGTCAAAGGGTTAAAATCCAAAGTATGTCAAAATTCTCACAAAAAATACGGAGTAATAGACATTGGAAAGACTGTAACAGGTCTGACAGGGTTATTTATAGAAGAAGAAATATCTAACGATATGTAATCTTGAAAATATGGTCACTGTCACTAATAAACGGAGAGATATAAATTAAATTACAATAAAATCCCACTTCACACCCGTAACAGAAGCAAAAACTGTAAGTCTCATTATTCTACATGCTGCATGTGATGAAGAGAGAAGAGGGTTTCCATAAACTGCTGGGGAGAGAATACCAGGACATAAAATCGCCAATGTCCAGTGAACTTGGAAACACGAGCCTGGTGCCGAGACGACCCACTCCTGGCGTCTGGTAGACGCTCAGACAAATGTGAAGAGTTTGGGAGCTATTTGTTCCTAAAAACATTACGTTTTGATCAGAGGCATAGACAGTTAGGGTAAGGATAAACATCAACTGAGACTGGTGACAGCCTCCTGGAGGGCTCCTGATGCTTCAGTCATTTCACCTCTTAAGCCGATTGTTGAGTGCTTTGTGCACATGATATTATAGGGTCTTTATTTTCATATGTCTAGTTTTGCTTTTGTGTTTTTGGCAGTGCTGGGGTTTGAACTCAGGGCCTTGGTGCCTGCCAGGCAGACGCTCTTCCACTTGAGCCACATCCCATCCCTTATTTTCATATGTCTGAATTTCTTCATAAATCAGGAATTTGAAATGCTTTTGAAATTTTGAACTGTAAGTTCAAAAATTTGAAAGTTTGGACTGAAAGTTATCTGAACTGAAACAAAATTTCAGTTGCAAACTTCAGTTAATGTGAAAAGTCACTGATTTTTAACTTGTATTGTTTGATAGAGAAGATTTGTCGAAAAGCGTAAAAAAGCTTCCCTCAAATGTGTTTTGTGTTAAGATTTTTTTATATGCTCAAAAGGAAAAAAAGGAAGAAAGAAACTAGGCTCTTATGATCCTTTGGTTCAAGCAGTGTTTTTCAAAGTGTGGTCCAGGTCCTAGGGGACCCTAAGAGCTTCTTAGGAGTGAATGAGGTCAAACAAGGGCACCAAGGTACCCATGCTGCCCCTTGAGCCTGGGCTCAGCTTCCCACTGCCCAGCAGCCACCATGCACCTCACTGTTGGGTGCTCCCAGGGGAAAAGATGAGGGCATTAGTTCACCTGAGGCTGTTCTGGATGAACTAGCGAACATGTTTATTTTAACTCTTGATGCACAGGCCACACGTTTTCCTCCTTCTGAAACCACAGGATGGTGGTTGTCCAAGGAAAAGGGTCCCCTGACCAAGGTCAGGACAGAACCAGCCACTGTTTCCATGGAAAACCATTTCTACTTGAAAATGACTGACAAACTCTCCAGGGGTCAGTGCTGAGCAGATGTTTCCTTAAGCAAGAAGGATGTGAACCAGTCATTCCAAAGAAAACCACTGACGGTATTCACTGCCCCTGGCCAAGGAGGAACTTAAAATGAGAACTAGAATTTGGGAAAACATGCATCACTACCAAAAGTTTCATCATTTCCCATTACCTGATGACCTCCCAAAGCAGTGGGTGGCAGAATTACTGAATATGATGTTTTGTTATGGCATAATGAGAGGGGTCTCCATTTGAAACTCTAAGTCATTGAACCACCATTGTACAGATGACCAAGACTTGCTGATCTAAAATCACAAAAGTGGAAGGTGGACGAATGCATTGCACTGTAGAGTAACAGAGAAGAAAGAAGGAGTTCATTGGCAGTCTCAGCTTCCACTTTGGGGCTCATCTTCCAAATGCTAGCATATGTGTGATGTAAGCTAAGGGTACAATTTCATCTTTTGCACATGGATGTGCAGTTTTCCCAAAACCGTGTGTTGACAAGACCATCCTTTCTCCCACAGGGCATTTTTGGCACCCTTGCTGAAGATCAGTTGACCATTTGTGGGTAGATTTATTTCTGGGCTCTTAAACATAAGACCAGAAACCGTAAAACACCGGCAGGAAAATGTAAGCAGAAAGCTTCGTGACATGGGCCTTAGAAATGTACTCATGGGTATCACACCAAAAGCATGGGCAACACTAGCAAAAATAAACCAACAATCAACCAAATGGAAAGGAACTCTACAGGATGGAAAGAAATATTCACAAACCTGTTAAAAGATCAATTTTCAAAACATATAAGGAATTTCTACAACTCAAGAGCAGAACAAAACCACCAAAACCAAAAACCCTACAATGTGATTAAAAACTGGGCAAAAGACTTGAGTAGACCTTTCTCCAAAAAAGATGCAAGATTGGAGGTGTGGTTCAAGCGATAGAGCGCCTGTTTTGCAAACATGAAGCCCTGAGTTCAAACCCAGTCTCACCCCAATCTCCCAAAAAATAGTGAAAACAAAGAAGACACAAAAACGGGGAACAAGCATATGCAAGGACACTCAATGTCATTAATCATCAGAGAAACGCGCATCAAAACCAACGAGATGTCACTTCACACCTGTCAGAATGGCTGGTATCAATTTAAAAAGGTAAGTGTTGGCAAGAATGTGGAGAAGCTGGAACCCTTGTGCACTGTTGGTCCAGACGCAAAATGGCGCAGTGCTTCAGAAAACAATGTGGAGGTTCTTGAAAAAAAAATGGAGCTCCCATGTGGTCTGGCAATCTCACTTCTAGGTATTTATCCCAAGACACCTTAGCACTCCTGTGTTCATTGACTCACTCTTCATAATAGCCAAGATGGAGGGATAGCCTCATTGTCCACTGAAGGATGCAGTGCGTACTTACAATGGAGGAGCATCTGTCTTTCAAGAGAAAGGACAGTCTGACACATAATACCAAGCGAAATCAGCCCGTCACAGGGGGACAGACACTGTGTGATCTCTCTTCGGGTCCCTAAAGGAGTCAGACCTGTAGATGCAAAAAGCTCTCTTTCCCCTTGCAGAGAGAGGGGGAGAGAAAGGGGGCTGCTATTGTTGAGTGAGTATGAAGTTTCCAGTCTCCCAGGATGAACAAATTCTGAAGATCCACCGTCACCTGTACCTCAAGCTGACATGAGGCATCACGCACTTCAAACTCTGCTAAGGTGGAGAATCTCGTGTTAAATGTTCTTACTACAATAAAAATAAAAAGAAAAGGAGAGGACGAGGAAAGGGAGAGGACAAGAAAGGGGAGGGGAGGGGAGAAGAAACGATTAAATTGATGGTTTGATGCAGTGGCAAAGAAGAATACCCACGATTATAAGGAAAAAAATTAATAAAATGTATTTTCCCCAACAAACTTATCTGCCTTATTTTCTTCATGTACCCGACCATAATAAAAGCAGCTAAGAGAATCCCATCTGCTAAGTCACTCTGAGGTTATTTCTTAAGTTGTAAGGCAATACCACCATTTCCACTGCATTTTTAAGTGGTAAATAGAGTTTTCATAAGCATGTTATTTATACTAACATGTGATAGGTTGAATTTTGCTATTTTAGTGAATATCTTTTCTAATTTTTGGTATGGCAAATACTGATAGATATAACCCATTTGAGGTGCTTAATAATCTTTAAAGTGTCCTGAGGCCCTATGAGTCAAGTCACTGTGAACTTTGGGACAAAGTGCCTTCACCAAACACATGTCCCATAGTTGTCATCACAGGTGTCCCATTCCCTACCCCGAGAGCAAGGTGGGAGACATGGCTGTCTTCTGGAACCACATCCCTGCTGGGCTCGGGTCCTGTGGGTGGAAATGCATGTTTACTTGTGAGGACTAGTGCTATTCACACGGAAAGTTTTGGCGGTGTGAGTTAACAGCCACAGTTTTATTTCTGATAGAAAAATTCTTTTCATTTCAAATTCAATTCATTTTCATTTCAATTCAAATAATTCTTTTCTTTTAAAAGATTTAGAATGGAAATACTGGCCATGACCAACAAGCCACTGCTAACCACTGAGTGGAAGACGAAAGAGTACACTTGCCCTGGACCTGGCGAGATGCCACAGAAGGGGCGAATCTGGGTGGGGAGCAGCTGTCCTCCCCTAAGTAGCAGGGAAACTTAGTACAGATCCCAAGGGCTCCTGGAGGCTTTCCACATCAGATTCCAGGCTGCAGCTTTTCCTGGCCTGGTGGATCCAGGCCCACAGCAGCTGGGCTACGGAGGAGAGTCCAAGGTGCCCACTTCGTAGGAGAGCTGGCATGGAGCTGCCCTGGAGCCCTTCAGAGCAGATGCTACTCTGTCAAATGGACACTCAATTTTGCAGAATCCAGGGAGTGGGTCAGAAACCCCTTCACAGGTGTTATTATTTTATATGACTTGAATAGGGATTAAAATATCTCGTGGAATGTGGGGTTTGACTAAGGTCTGGAGTTGGTTTGTAAGTGCTGTGGCTTGGCAAACCCACAATGCACTTTGGGAGGTGCTTTTAACTTCTAAGCCTGTGGCCTGCTCTCAGACGACCAGGTCGGATGCTACAATTAACATTACAGTCTTTGCAAATTGAAGCAAACAGTGAATTTAGTCCTCCAGCTGCACCGGAACTTGTACTTCACAATGCTGGTTCTGGACGGTTTGGGCCAAATATAACTTGTAGTGTGGTGCTAAGATGGAAGCTGTGGCCTGTACATAGGTGGTGACGACAGGGAGCCCCAGGAAAACTGTGGGTGGAAAGCAGAGGCCTCCAGGGCTATGAGGACAGTGCTGGGTTGCCACCTCTGCTCAGTTGATCCTCATCAGAGCTGAGCCCAGAGTGTCCGGAGACTGGGCTGGTCACACCACGCGTGTGAGGCATAGGCCCAGAATCCATCATCCTGAGGCCCAACCATGGCGCCCGGGGACCCACCTAGCAGGACACAAAATCCCATAGCTCTCAACCCTCAGGGTGGCTTGGACGGTCCTGAGCTGCAGCTGAAGCAGGAAACTTGTGCTAGAGACTCAGGGTGCCCTAATGCCACAGGCTCCCCCAACACACTGAGCCACCTCTCAGCCTTTTCTCTGAGCCTTGTCCTCTCACCAAGTGAGAGGATGCCACCAGAAGAGGCCAGCCAAGGGACCTCTTGAGTGGTTCTTGCCAAGGCCCTTTGCGTGGTTCTTGCCCTGCCTGTGGTCCAGGCTCTGGATATGTTATGTGTGGCAGTCACGTGCCTGAGCTACACGCTGCTGGCCCTGGGGCCCAGGCTCCTCTGGCCGCTCATCTGTCCATCGCAGGCCTCGTGCTGCCCTCCCACCTCGCTGCGGCCTCTGCTCAACCCAGCCACATGCAGTCATTTCAGGCCACTGCTCTGAGAGAGGGAGCTGAATTCGATCCGTTCTGACCTGTGGCTCAGATCACATCGTGGGCTGCTGCCTGGGGCCCAGAACCCTATCACTCCACCAAGACTTCCTTCCTCATCCCCTCACATGGCCACCAGCGGATGTCAGGCCCACGGTCTGGTTGTAAAACCCACGTGAGCAAAGGGAGTTCATCTGGATCCCTGCATGCTCCAGGGGTGACGGCAGGCCCAGGGCAGATCACACTAAGCTCCCAGGAACAGCAGGTCTGGACCTTGTGACTCAGGAGAACACCCTGGTGAGCTGCAGACAGTGACCACCATGGCCCTTTCTGAGAATACTGGGGGCTGCCTCTCGGTTACATTTCTCGGAAGGAAAAGCGGAGGGTTCTGATGACTTGCGTTGTTGTAAGACTGGTGAGTGCAGAGCCCAGGAACTCCAGCGCCAGCCTTCCCTGAACCCCACCTTCCATTTCTTTACAAATGTTTTTCTTAAAGCTATACTGGTTTTTTTTTTCTGCTACAGAAAAAAAAATTAACTTAAAAAACTACGGACAATAGATGACTTCAGAATTCCTCCTGGAAAACTATGCCACAATTTTTAACAGGCAAGAAGGGTGCAGAAAGAAGGGGATTCTGCCCGTTCACAGGCAGACAGCCCCAGAAGGCTGGCGGCTCTACCACCTCAGCAACGACAAGCCGGGTTTTGCTCCTTTGTCATTTCCTACATTCTTAAGTCTTTGAGGCTCAGTTCTGACTTGTGTCTCCTGTGCCAGTCACCCTCAGAGGAGCCCTCTCCCAGGGCCTGTCTTTCAGCGCCCCAGGCTGGTAAATGTCCCCATAGTGCAATTAGGGTTTGTTTCTGCCACAGACCCCATGAGTGGCCTGGGCTGAGGCCAGCTTGGAGGTTCATTTTTCAACTTGAGATTCTAAGTGCGTGGGCATCAATGCAAGACGCTCAGAAAAGTTGAGGAGACTTTGCATTTTCTCTTGGTGAGGGTGTTGATTTTCTTTCAGAAGCTGGACAGGCCAAACGCCTCTCCTTCTGCCTTCCTGTCCTGGCTACAAGGCCTGAACCTGGCCCCACACTTGGACCAAGCTCATGGGCTTTCAACCCTGCTTCTGGGACATGTAGACCACTCAGGTATTTTCTTTCTTCCCTTTGAACTCGTCTGTACCTTCACTCGCACCCGCACACACACATAAACACGTGTGCACACACATATGCTTGTGCACACCCACCCGCACACACACGTTCCCCCCACCATTTCTGGCCGAGTTGTTCCCACAGCAGCTGTCCACCCGTTGTGGGAAACCGTGTGACGTTTATAATTGGAAAATCGGTTTTCTTTGACATACGTTCTCTCTCCATGCTGTGCTTTCCTCAATGTGGGAGACGAGGTTCGGAGAACGGCAGTGCTCCTGGGAGAGGCATCTCAGGGCACGTCCCCTGTTGAGGAGGGGGAAGAGCTGAGGATGCAGGCTTGGGAGCAATGGCAGTCTTCTTACCAGCACTGGCTGGAGCTGGTGGACTTTGCATATTTATCTGCAGACACAAGACATCCCAGGGCACTCCATGCAGAGAGGGTGTAAACGACCTGTCCTCACCACCACCGTGCAACGCAGTGACCAGAGCTGATGGAAAACTTAATTCCCATGAATGGTTTAGGGAGGCCACTCACCTTGTGTCCCCCACACTTGGGAATGTCCATGAGGCCACCATGTGGGCCCCTGTGAGGAGGCAGTGCCCCCCATGCTGGCCTTTGGCACCCATCTGGTCAGGGGGCTGCTCTCGCTTGAGTGATTTTACTTCCACGGGCGTCAGGGCTATGTTAGGCAAAGAGCCCATGTCAGCACCTTGGCCTCCTCGTACAAAGAATGCCTCATCCAGAGAGGCACTTCCCACCGAGCAGGAATTCTGACGTCAGCTTCTCAGGCAATAAAATCTGCCTTGTTTTCCTCAACTCTTGTCAAGGTACACACAGGGCTTTGCGCTGTGCATTTTTCTTCTTGCTTCACCGTCTCGAGAGTTATAGGACAGGCAGTGCAGCATCTTTCAGTGTCCCCGAGTCACCTAGCATCCCCCACTGACAGGCATCCAATTTACTTTGGGAGTTACATAATTCTGCAATAAACCTCTTCCTGCATGCCTCTTCAGGGCTCCTGTCCATTTTTGGAATTTTTTTTTAAAATGATTTCCCAGAAATGTCACCATGAGGTCCAATGAAACAAACAACTTCATGATCTCTGTTATGTCCTGCCAAACACTATGCTTTTCCAAATTGCTGGTCTCCTTGTGCAGTACCTGGGAACATGGGAGTGGGAAGGTAGAATGTGGTTCTCCCTGCCCCCGGGATAATCAGAGTGCAGAATCTAGGGTCACTCCTGACCGACGGATCTGGGAGTCAGGGGACGATGAGACACTCCGCGTGTCTGGGGAGATGGAGCTGGCGCAGACAGGAGGGGAGCCGGCAGGGGAGAGGAGCGGCACCCTTAGTCAGGCCTAACTGGCGTGAGCAGCCCCTGCAGGAGCTGATGAAGACATAGGAGGGTGGGGTCCTGTGAGGACTGAGGCACTAGGATTTAGCAAAATAACCTAGCACTCCATGGCGATAGGTCTCAGAGATCTAGGTGGCAATATACAATGCCACGGAGCAGGTATGTCCCCAAATAGTCTAGCGCAGCATCGATATAAATAATGGAAGTAACAGATTATAACCACCAGGTAAATCAAGACTCCCTAGTCACACCAGTGTAAAACAAGGGGAAATCAATGGGAGGAGGGGAAAGTTCCCTCTTGCAGCAAACTATGGACTAGTAAATGGAGAAGGGGATGCAGCTAGGGAGTCACCACACTTGGAGGTCATGATGACAGCCATTGTAACCACAAACCATTCAGACATGAGCCCTCAGCAGCTGCAGAAGTCACAGGTGGGTGTTCAAAGGTGAAGAGGATCTCACACTCTGACTTCACAAGTATTAATCCATCAGGAAGAGGCTGTAACTTAGCAAGGAAGGACCTGGAGGGGACACCATGTTCACGCCATGCACTGATGTGCCCATACCTCTCCAGAGTGTCCTGCCCGAGGTGCATCACTGCACACCAGCCTGGTGCATCCTGAAAATGACTTCCTGGACCACTGGACCCAAGCAGGAACACACCCATGTGTGGTGCCTCCTGCAAGTATCCTGCACTGCTCACCGCAGTCACGTATGGAAGGAAAAGGCTGAGGACCCTGTCCAGTGCAGGAGCCTGGTGAGGCAGGTGTCCTCCTGGTCCAGATGGCTGGCTGGATGAATGTGGCTGTGCCGGGAAACATTAGGTTCATTGGCAAAACCCAAATGCAATCTCTGTTTGTTACGTTGTGCAACTTCCTAGCCCACAAACCCTCAGAAGCTGACAAAGTTCTTGCACAAACTTAATCTTCTCACCTCAGGTACGCTCTTCCAGCAGATAGCTAATATCTTAGGGGGAGTGTAATATGTCAGCCAAAATAATGAGTCTCCTTAGAAATATAAGACAGGCAATGTGGTGAGACATTCGCACCAGATGACGTAGAGCCAATGGAACAGATGGAGCAAGAGTTCAAAGAAGCCTGTGTAATTCCTGCTAACAAAGCAGGAGGTGGACACTGGAAAACCAAAACAAGAGCAAGAAGTCACATCAAAATGGAGATAGCTAAGATCAAAAGATCCTCCTTAGGAATTAAAAACTGAAGATGTCAAGCGTCTTCAGCAGGGCACCAGTGACTCAAGCCTGTAATCTTAGCTATGTGGGAGGCTGAAATCAGGAGAATTGCAGTTCCAGGCCAGCCCAGGCAAAAGAAGTTAGCAAGACCCCATCTCAAAAGGAAAAAGCTGGGTGTGGTGATGTACTCCTGTCATTCCAGTTCCTAGGGGAAGCCTAAAATGGGAGGGTTGTGGTTCAGGGCAGCCTGGGCAAAAACAGAGACCCTATCTCTAAAATAACTAGACAAAAACGGGCTGGAGGTATAGTTCAAGAGGTACAGTACCTACCTAACAAGCACAAAGCCCTGAGTTCAGACCCCAGTACCACCAAAAAAGCCCCAAGTTAAAAAATTGAAAGTTAAGACACTGAAGTATAATGTCCATCTGTATGACAGAATCCTCAAGAGAGAAAACAGTAGAAGAAAGGACTTATTTAAGGAATTATTGATTAAGAATTTTCCAGGAAATTACTGTGGAAAATGCACAGACTTACGAGAGAAAGAGAGAGAGAGAGAGAGAGAGAGAGAGGAGAACTGTACTACAGACTGTGCTGATACAACTTTCCATAACTTTACAGAAAGTTATTAATATTAAAGGATGTGAAATTATAAAACTCCCAAAGAGAAAAAGAAATAAGCAATTTCAAGCAACACTCCTCTGGTTTGGATGGGGTTTGCCCCCTAAGGGTTCTGTGATGGAAGCGTGGGGCCCAGTGTAACCATTTGGAGGTAGTGAGACCTTTAAAAGGTGGAATTTGGGGGAGGGTGAAGCCATTGGGGCAGTGCCCTCAGAAGTTCTCAGGGGACCACAGTTAGTTCCTCTGAGAGAGGGTTGTTGGGAAAGAGCAAGATTCAGCCCTGCTGGCTCCTGGCTTCCCTTCTCACCAGTGGCTTGTCCCTCTCTCATGCTCCTGACATCGTGTATCCCCCACGTTGTGACCCAGTCACAGACCAAAGGTAAAACTAATGCAGTCACTGGTCCCAGATGTTCAGCCTCCAAACCTGTGAGCCAAATACAATTCACTTCTTTATAAGTACCCAGCTTCATGTTGTTTGTAACAGCAGTGAAAAAATAAGCTTCATCAGACTGATATTACATTGATCAATAATACTAGAAGCAAGGAGATGGGATGGCAATAGTCTTCACAGTGCAGGAAAACAACCTTCAAATTCAGAATTTTATATCCAGCTAACCTATCATTTATATGTATTGGCAAAACATGGTTGTTTTCAGACATACTAGGCCTCAGGAATTTTATTACACAAAGATTGTCTTGTAGAAATTAAAATAAGAAAAAAAAAAACACTAGAAGTATGGGAAACATGGGTGATAAAACAACTTACTGAAGCAAGGAATGAAACAAAACCTAAGAGTGTTTATATAAGAATCTTCAGCCAAAATTCTCCTGTGCTCGCATGGAACAGGAGGAGTGGGGAAGGAGAGGCTCACAGGAAAGGAAGAGCAGCCTCCCATTACCTGTCTTGATCAGGGGGAAGAGACAGATAATGACAGATTTAAGAAATTGATAAGGAGGCTGTGCATATGTCTGGACCTGAGGGGGTCAGAAGTGCCCAGCCAAAGAGTTATAATACAATACATCACTTTAAAAGCAGCAGAAAAATTCTACCTAGTTAATGGAAGCTAGAAAAAGGAAGAAAAAAGAAATGTAAGTAGAACAGAATAATAAAAACTGGGAAATAATATAGGTGAAGTAATTCTAAAATAACATTAAGTATAAAAATGTGAATGTATTATTCTGCTCGCTTAGAAGACAAATCTCTCAAAATAGATTTTTTTTAAAGACAGTAATTTAATAGCTACATAAGACGTCAGAAAGAAACAAATTGAAATGTGGCGTAGACAAAATCTTTCATATGAGTGAAAGTGTGTAAGGCGACAGGCCACTGAGCAGGTGAAGAAACGACTCCGCTCCACGAAGGGAAGGAGAGCTGAGGAAGCCCCTCGGGCTCCCCGGAGACGGCAGAGGGAGTCTGAGTGCATTGCTCTGGTGTGGGGAGCACAGAGGTCATGAGCCCCCAGGGGACACGCAGCGCACAGGGCCCACCTGAGCTGCCTACTCAAAGGGGACCAGTGACTGGACAAGGCTCAGTACCAATCAAGAATGCAGGGGCTAAGCCAGGAAAAGTCTTGGCCCTTGGATGATTTAAGTAGTCACCTCTATAGGTGACCTGGTGTCTTAAAAGAGGATTCTGGTGGCAGAGTTGGGGATAAGACTGGAGACAAAACTAGGCAGGAAAAGCCAGGTAGGATGACCCTAAAAGTGGCCACCTGTGAGGAGGGGCCACAAAGGAGGACAGAGAGTGAGAGAGAGAGAGAGACAAGCCACATCCAACACGCTTAGCCAGCCACTTGGTGTTATATCCCAGGAAAGTCAAGGCCTCCATATCAGAGAGCCAAACAGCCAGAATCCATGGTCTGAGACGTGCACCCCAGCACACACAATTGCCTGAATAGCTGACGTTTTATTATAAAATGCACTTAGAGCCATTTGCATAGTCTTGACTTTTCACTGCTCAAAAATAGACAGGAATAACCACCGGCAGTTGCTATAGATATGTGCTTACCAGCACTAGCTTTCATTTTGAAGATAATTGACTTTATTGTGCTGGAAATAGTGCTGTGCATATTACATGCATTTTTAAAGTTGGCTTGCTTTGACTTTCATGCATGCAATAAATAAAATCAAGTCCACTCTGTGTGATGAACTTAGTTCATCTGTTAGGTAAATAATTGAATGAGTATTTAATGTGGAAGTGTCCAGTGCTCCTGTGGTGGCAGCTTTTCCCATCTGGAGGGCCCCAGAGGGGATAGCCGAGCCCCCTCTGCATGACGACTGTGTGTGTCTGGGGTCTCCAGGTGGGAGTCAGGCCTCATTGGAAGGACCAGGGAGGCAGCATAGGGTCAGCACCAGCCTGTGGATCTTGCATACAAGAGGCCCCTGGAGCGTCTCCCTCATGGGACCAGCAAGAGCAGCCCAGGACTCCAACATGGCCCCTCAGCCACTGGAACCTGAAGACCAGCTGGGCATGGGATACAGGGGCCAGCAGGCCCCCGTGGATGGAAGATTCTGGTCCACTGGTTGACATCCTGTCAACATCTGCACACTGGCCACTGCTGCTAGGGATGAAGGTCCTGCCTTAGGTCAGAAAGAGGTCCTCTGAAGGGGGCCTCCAGGATTCAGGTACCTAGGCCAGGAGGCGGGGGGGAGAGAGCTGCCTGGAAGGACAAGGACTTAGGAAACTCAGTCCCAGGGGACCCTGAGTCCAGAGTTTGCGGGCTGCTTGGTAGTGACCAGGGAAAGGTAGAGGCACAGCAAGCAGGGGGATTCCCCAGCAGTGGCACTGGGGAACCATGTCCCATCTCTCTCTGTCTCTCTCTGTCTCTTTCCCTTTCCCTCTCCCTCTCCCTCTCCCTCTCCCTCTCTCAGTTCTGGGGTGTGAACTCAGGGCCTTGTGTTTGCTAGGCAAGCTCTCTACCACTTGATCTACACCACCAGCCCCTCCTGCTTAGTTGTTTTTCATATAGGGACCCCACCCACCCCAGGCTGGCCTGTACCTCTACCCATCTACTTACACCACCTCATTTACCTCCTGCTAGAGCTGGAATGGTGCGTGCTGACATGCCCACTTTACTTATTGAGACTGGGTCTTGCTAACTTTTTGCTGAGTTGTCCTCAAACCATGGCTCTCCTGATTTTTCCCTCCAGAGTGACTGGAATTATAGGCATAAGCCACCACACCTGGCATCCATGGTTCTTAAGACCTTCCTTCCCACGAAGGGAAAACCTCAGCAGTGACCATGTGTGTGAGGACATAGAGCCCTGCCATCCAAGCACTGGAAATGGTTATAGAAAGAGAAGGTCAGGGCTGGGCACTAGGGCTGATGTAGGGCAATGAGGCAAGGCAGGAAGAGGAGAGCACAGAGTCTCCTGGATGGATTGTGGGGAGCAGTGGCCATCTGTTCCCTGGTGTGGGGCAGTGAGGATAGGCAGGAAGAGGGGCAGAGCCAGCTCTGTAAAGGGCAGGGAGAAGCTGCCACTGGGTCTCTGCTCTGATGGCAGTGACCTAGGTCTGGACTAAGCCGAAGCATTCACTAGGCTGTCCTGAGCCTATAGCTGAGAAAGAGGTAACTGGGGATTGAAGCCAAGGTTTTGCCCCCGATGGGACGTAGGAACCAGACAAGCCTGACAACAGCAGGATCTTCACAGAGCAGGGTCTCACTCGGCTGACAAATGACTCCAACCCTTTCCTTCTGAAAACACTCAGCCCACAGCTAATTGTCGCTGTTTCTTTTGGAAAGGGGACGCTGGTGTGAACGATATAATCGTGCTCTGAGGAGAGTGTTCAAGGTCAAGGCTTCAGAACTGAGAGTCTCCCCATCCCAGAGGGAGCTGGGAGGGAGGTGGGAAAGGGCTCTGTCTGGGTGGGGGCAGTTGCTCTGTTCTTGCCTTTCCCTCTTTACCCAGTTCCCCGGCAAAGAAGACACTGCTCCATGGGCCAGGACCTTGTAAAAACCAATTAAAAATTTGATTCATGGGGAGGGGGACCTATGCTTTGGGTGGGAGGAGCAGCAGAGCTGTCTGTGCCCCTCTGAAGCCCCTGGCTCCCAGGCCAGAATGGAGGCACTGGGGTGGGAAGAGCTGCTGGCTTTGCTCAGCACTTACAGCAGCCCCCCCAAAAATACACCAATCCTGTTGTCTGCTTCACCTAAATAGCCTCTGGGACCAAGGAGCCTGGGCTGTCCTGGGGCTAAGGTCAAGGTCAGAAAGAACAGAAGTGACCATGAAGGCCAGGGCCAGACTGGACAGGACATGTCCAGAACAACTTTCTCACAGAAAGGATCTCTTCCTTTCTGCAGTCACGCCCTGCTTATGCTCATCCCAAATTCCTCCTCCCTGCCTGCAGCCTGAGTGCACCTGAGACTCAGCGCCATGTCTCCCTGCAGCAGCCCCACAGCCAGGCTGTGCCCTGAGCAGCAGCTCTGCCCAGCCTTGACCAGGCCTGCCCCCAGGTTGGACCAGTCTGCCATTCCACACCAGAAGCACCCTGATCCAACATTCTGATCTTTCCTGTGGAAATTCTCTTGCCCTACTCTGGCTAGTGATGTCCCTCTCTTCCTCCTACCGAGATCTCCACCTGGGTCTTAGTCCCAAGCCCCTCTGCCTTGGATATCACCTGGGTTCCATCCCTGCCCCTATTCCTTTGATGTCATCAACTCCAGTACAGACTGTGTGCAGTCAGGGTGTGGACCGGCCCCTTACAAACCCTTCTGTAGATCTGTTCTCACCCCATGGGCCTGGCCAGGTGCCTGCTGAGGCCGGTGTCCTCACTGCCCTCCCCCTAGCAGAACCACTCTTGGGGTCCTGTGAATGGGACAGCCTGCAGAATGCCAGGCCCAAGGCAGAGCAAGTTCTGGGCTGGAGGTAGGCAGGGGGTGTGGCCCACACAGGGTCTCCAGCCACATCTGAGTCACTGAGCAACTCCTCCCCAGAAAACAGCATCTGGCAGAGTACAGAGCGAGCCCAGGAGAGTCCACCATACTCAAGATGCTTGGGGAGGGGGCTGGAGCTCAGGCTTTGGGGAGTCGGGGAAGGTGGGGCACAGAGGTTGGATCTGTGGAGATGCAGAATGCCTGCCACTGGTGACCCATCCCAATTGAGGGCCCAAGGATTCAGCTCCCCACAAGCCCTGAGGACACCACTTATCTCCTCTTCTTTCCAGAAGCTGGAGAGGCAATGGGTGAGGAGGCCACGGCTCTGACTGTCCCCTGGCTGTGGTCTGAACACCCCTCCAAAACCCAAGTTGAAGACTAACTGCCATTGCCACAGATGGCAGGTAGCACCTTTGCTTGTCCTCCCCTGCAATTGATGCCACAATTGGGGAATGCGTTCCTTTTCCAGGGAGTGTTCTGAGGAAAAGGATGAGTTCAGCCCATTTTCTCTCTGCTTGGCCCGTGAGTGATCCCTTGCCCCTACCTTCCACCCTGAGGGCATGAAGCCTTCGCCCAATGCTCTTTTCCTGCTCTTGGGCTTCTCTGCCCCTAAACTGTCATCATTTGTAAGCATGATGACAGTCTGTGGCATTCTGTGAAAGCAGAAGATGGACTGAGCACTCCTCACCTCATCACCACCCTGCCACAGTCCAGGTACAGCCCCAGTCATGCCGAGGGTTTCCCAGTGACCACCTGGATCCTAACAGGCCCTTCCTGTGAGTGCTGGGCCCTCTTGGGCATCTCTGCCACTCTCTGAGCCTCCCACAGCTGATGGTGGCCTTGCCCTGCCCGGGCTCCCAATCTGAGCTCCTCCCCAGTGTACCTCTCACCCCACATGGGACCTCACTAGTGACTGTCACATGACGTGCCACAGTAACCCACCAGACCCCTGCAGGCCTCCCGGACACACAGTCTCAAGGCTCCTTACTGTGGCTCCTCAGGACCCCTCGGGCAATTGAGCCTTTCAATAATATGGCCTGTTTCTCTCAGATCCATGTCCCCACTAAAGGCCATGCATAGAGATCTGTGCCCCCTGTTCTTTTTTCTGAAGAAAAGCTCAATAAGGCTCACCAATGTGTCCCCTCTCAGCCCAACGGCGACTTCATTGGCAAAAGGGACAGCCTTCCACTGTCCTAGGATTGCCCCCATCTGATCCAGACAAGAGCAGGTCCCCAGCCACAGTGTGCACAGAGCTTTGCTTGGTGAACCTACTTCAACTCGTCCTGTGGCAGCCACAGGACAGTTTCTTGGGCCCATCATCCATTAATGTTTTCTCACCAACCACTCCTCCCTGCTGTCCACTGGTGTCACTCATGCCTGGGATAAGCCTGCAAGGGCCCCCGAGGTGTAGGGTTCCAGCCTGGAGCTAGGACCACCACACCAGACCTCCACCTCATTGAGGCCAGCTGCCACATGGAGGATCCAGAGATGGATGCGAAGGTCCACCACCTGCATCCAGAGACGGCCTGTCCTGACCTGGCCGCTCTACTGGAATCTCCCTAAAGCTTCCCCTCAGACCACACCTTCCCTTTCTTCCCTTTCTTCCCTTGCAGTCTGGCGTGGTGTTCAGGCCAGCGGATACAGCGCACGTCTTCCAGGCACAGAGCGGTCTGCGTGAGCCACCTGGCAGGTTAGTGTAAAGGCCAGCAAAGTTATTAAAAGAAAAACAAAAGCATTTAATCGAGAATTAATTAAGGATTCTGACATTTCCAAGACGTTCTTCTTGCAGAGAGAGGGCATTTATGGTGTCTGTGTGACTAAGGCTGAGGTGGCCTTGGGAGTAGAGCAGGTGTACACCCTTGTGCCTGGGACAGAGGTACATGCTCAGGGCTGACCACTGCCTCCTCACCCTGCCCTACTTGAGCAGTGAGTGGACATGCTGGCCAAGTCTCAAGTCCACAGATGACGACTGCCCAGCCCAGTGCAGGCCCTGGTCAGAGGATGTCCAGGAAAGGTCAACGGAAGAAACAGAGGGAAAGAGAGAAGGAGGGAGGGATGGCGGAGGGAGGAAGAAAGAAGGAAGAACAGAGTTCCTGAGGTGGCCCCAGCCCCAGTCTGCAGATGGACTTGGAGCAAAGAAACCCAGCACAAACCTGCAGCTGGTTGAACATGGAGCCTAGAGTCCAGGAGGCAGACATGTTTAGCTGAGCAGTAGTTATCGACTTGCAGGTTTGGGAACCCCTTTACTCTCCTGAAAATGATTGAAGACCCCAAAGAGCTCTTGTTTATGAGGCTTCTGTCTATTGACAATTACCATATTAGACATTAAAACTTCAGATTTGAAAAACACATTTATTTATTACTTTGTGTGGAAATGATAATAATAAACCCATTACAGGTTAACATAAATAATATTTTATGAATAAGATAGCATGTTTAAAAATAACTTAGTGAGAGGAACGGCTTTGATTCATACTTTCACAGTTCATTTGCACCCGGAACTTGTTGAAAAGATGCCTGGCTTCTCGAATCTGCACTGTACGTGATGTGTGATGTGCAGCTCTGTGGGTTTGGTTGAGGGGAACGAAGAAAGCCCAGCTGCACACAGACCCGGTTTGGGACGAGAGAAAGATCTTCTAATGGCTTCCGGGGAGTTGTGTATGTTCTCTGATGCTCCACCCAAATTTCACAAGTGGAACTTTCTGAAAGTGGCAACGCATGCAGAATCTGAAATGTGACAGTGAACTTCTCGTTTCAGTTATTAAGGTCCTTGGGTCTAAAACAGGTCCTGTCTGGGGGTTGGCACCAGTGGAAGGGGGAAGGGTATAAGAAAAGGGTGTAGGAGGGTGAATTTAGTGGAAATATTTTGTATGTATACAGAAAAATGAGACTTGTTGAAACTTCCAGGAGTGGGGGAGGGAGGATAAAGGAGAATGATGGAGGGGTGAATTCAGCTATGATATAGTGTAAGAACTTTGGTAAATGTCACAATGTTCCCCCAGTGCAACAATAATTAAAAAAACAAACCCTTCCTGGGTTTACCTTGGGTGTAGAGCGGTTCTTGCAGCCATGTGTGATTTAATTACGTCACACATCGATCGTTTGGAAAGTATTTTTTCACTATGTTAGGCAGATTTTTCAGAGCATCAACACAATTTATTATTCAATGTTTTTAAAAATCGGATTCATTAATACCCCCATCCATTCATCAGAAATGTCCCAGGAGCCCTCAAGCTCATGGTGGGAACGCGGGCTTACCCAAATTTCAGCCTTCTCTTGAAAGCCTTAAGTTTGCTCATTGGCAGCAAATACCATCAGAGGAGGCTCACACCTCACTTTGGAGACAATGTCTGTGAACAGCCAGGCCTGAATAATCGTGGTTTGTCAGTCACTTGTCCTTCTGTGATAAGGATGTCACATAAAAATCTCAGCTGGTCACGGGCAAATGCTTTCTAAGCACAACACTAGAGCTGTGCCCACACCCCATTTTTTCACGCCAACTACTGAAGGAGAATCAAGATACAGCAAAATTAAGAATTTTTATTGCTTATCAAGGATATCTTTAAAATTTGCATTTAAAAAATTGGGAAGCTGGGGGCATGGCTCAAGCGGTGGACCACTTGCCTAGCAAGCACAAAACCCTGAATTCAAACCCCAGAATCCCGAAAAAGAAATTTTCAAACTTTGGCCCCTGCTCTGGGATCTGAGGCGGCTTTAGCCCACACTCTCTGCGCCCTGGCTCCTCCTCAGTGACGTAACTCTGACCAGGGCCCCTCTATGACTCTACGTCACCTTGCAGAAGTGCCATCCTGCATCCTGTGGCCCTGGCTGATCCCTTCCAGCTCCTTTCCTCTGCAGAACTGACCAGTGTTGCATGGAAGCCCTACAGGGAACTGAGGAAGGCAGGTTTCCCAGCCTCCTTTGCTCTCCCTTCCCAGGGCCCTCCTCTTCCTGTTGCTGCCCCACAAAACCCATGTGGTCCCCAAACTCCCTTCCTCCCCTTGTGGTGAATCCCACTCATCAACACCTCACTCGGTTCCAAATGGGAGGTGAGACTTGGACGCTTCTGCTTCCAGGGGCTTTGTGTCCCACTGGACGTGGGGCCTGTCCAGTCCACATGAAGTGAACTCATCCGTGAGAAGCTTCCCCACCTACTATGATCCCTTCCCCCAGGCAAAGGTCACCTACAGAGAACCTTTGCTAGGTAAGCAGGGCACCTGGGACCCACTACAGAGGACACTGGGAGCCTCTTCTCTGTGCCACTCTGGGCAGCAGTGAAGATCTGGGGCCTTCCTGAGCCTCTCTATGTCACAGGTGTGTGCAAGAGTGTACACATGGGCCTGTGTGTATTTGTGAATGTATGCATGCTTCAACCAAGCATGTGCGTGGATGCACTGGATGTGTGCACATGCATGTGGGGGGGGTATGTGTGTGCATGTGCATAACTGGGGGGAGTGTGCATACGGGGAGGTGCATGTGCAGCTGTGTGCACCTGCATGTGTGTGCATGTGTGTGCATGTGTGGCTGCATGTGTGAGCATGAGCATGTGTGTATGAGTGTGTGCCCAGCCCTGAGTGTGTCTATGCTTGTGGGCAAGGAGGTGATTGGGCATGTGCACGCCTGTCTGAGTGAGTGGGTGTGTGCTGAAGGCTAGAAAACACCAGTGCTGTCCCATCTTGTCTTCACCTTGCACAGGGGCTAAGGAAATCGCCTGAGCGTGTGCTTACCTCTCCCCATGCCCCCTCCAACTGCTGCTGTGGGCAGACCGTGCCTGTGGACACCTCTCACCTAGATTCAGCTGGTCCTGGGAAAGATGCCTCCCCTGGGTGAAGAGTGAGTAGACGCCCTAGTCTTGGAAAATGTCCAGGCCTGAAAACCCCTCTGGACACTCCGGTCACTATGGTTATGGGCCATGGGGTGACACAGCCAAGAGGCGCTGGCGCTCATATCAGCCCGTTCTCCACTGGTGCCAGGGGGTTCTTCCCACGCATTGGCCTGGGTGGCCTGGCCCCACAGGACCTCCCTCCTCTTCTGTGCTCTTGATGGTGAGGGAGGAGAGAAGGGAGGCCAAGGTGAGGGAAGAGGACGCTGGCTCTGGGAGCTCCCCCTCCTCCCCACCTGCCCTTGTCTTCTGCCTCCCAGATACATGAAAGGACAGGTACAGCCTGGCACTGCTCTCCTAGAGACACCGGGAAGCAAGCCATTGTATACAGAAAGGTAGGCAGTGACCCTGGTGACAGTGAGGTGGGAGGAAGATCTTTGGGTCTTAATAACCCAGTAACAATATATTTTGCTTGTTTGCCTGTTTTTCTTTAAGACAAAAACACCCTGAGCAGGTATCCACAGTGCTATTTTTAAATGGTGAAAGCTATTTTTACTGTGCCCAAAAGGAAAGAAATTCTCTCTTTTGAACAAATGCCATTGCTCGGTTCTCTGGACCTATATGGATATATTACACCTGTCCTTTTGCACACCTGCAGAGGCAAAGCCCCCACCCTGTCCTGGGAGGAGGATGGGGAAGGCACAGGATCTCTGTGTCCGGGGGCACCTACAGTGCAGTCAGAGGACTGGGCTGGCCCCTCCTCCCAGCATCCCAGAAGGGCTCCATGTCAGCTCGAGCACCTATCAGAGGGACACCGACAAGTGCATCACCCACAGAGCTCAGTGAGAGACATGCCGACCACCTGCGCTGGTGCAGAGTCCTCGACTCCAGAGGTCAGAGCACACATCTGCTTGGCTGAAACCGAATGAGGGTGACCCTCACGAAAACCGATCCCCAGAGGGGATAAATTTCTAAAGGTTCGCACGTGAAGCCCTCTTGACCTTGAGCCTTCTCCCAGCCACAGGTTTCATCAGCTCCTCCTTTGGCTCCCACTACAGCTTGTCTGAGTGACAAGATGGAAAGCAAGCAATGCTGTGGGAACACAGGCGCCCCAACTGGCGCCCTCCACTCCTTTGATGTTCGGGGACACATTACTGGAAAGGCAGCCTTCGGTGGTAAGAGAAGCTGGCTAGCTTGAGGGCTGGAGCGAAGTGCGTCATCACACATTCCACAGGGGGCCCCTTGCCTCCGCCTCCGCGTGCCTGAGGATGGGGAGACTTTGAGGTGGGCTGGGCTCACCAGTGGAAGCCCCCATGCCAGGCTCCAAGGTCCAAACCCTGTGCAGGAGTGTGTGTGTGCAGCGAGTCCTAGTGCCAGCCCCAAAGCCTGAGGGGCCCAGGAGGAGAAGCCCAGTGTGTGCAGATGTGTGCGGCAGGGGTGGCTCGCTGTGGGAAGGAGGACAGAATTACTTCACCCGCACCCAGGTCCCATTAGACACGTCTGAGCAGAGGGCTGCAGAGTGGAGCAGATGAAGCTAAGATACCATGGCTACACAGGCAATGTGCTGCCAGACATGTCCCAGGTCATCCTGGAGCATGGCTCCTGGCAGGGACAAACCTCACCTGGAGAGCTGGCCCCATTGGCCTTCCGTCAAAGAAAGACATTTCCCTTCCGAGAGCAAATTCAAGAAAGGAGGGAGGAAAGGAGAGGGTGGGTGGTGGAAGAAGGGACGGGAAATAACCGTGGGAGGAGAAGTTTCTGGTCTCTGGCAGCAGGTAACTACACTGTGCAGGAATGAATGGAAAGGCCGTGATCATGCTGAAGAAACTTTTGCAAGGCCAAGTTCTGTCCATCACCCATGCCGAAAGTGTCACCAGTGCCACAGCCTGGTGAGCCCGATACACACAGGCACAGCTGGCTGCCTGGAAGCTTCTCGTGCTGCCCCAGTCTCCTGGGCGTGCGGGTGAGGGTGTGACTCTGATAGGTTGACAGGTGCACACCTGGGACTTGTAAGTGAGGCTCCTTCCACCTCCACAAGTCTGGAGACAAAGGCCACTGTCATCATTTTTACAAATGCAAACACAGGAGTTTGGACCAGCTATGACAAGTGATGGAGCAAGAACTCACACCCAAGACTCTAAGTCAGGGACCAGGTCCCCTTCACTGAGTGGCTCTGAATCCTGCTCTGTGAGCTGGGCATTCCCTTCCAGGATGTGTTCAGGGCTCTGGGGCCAGAGGTGTCAAGGTGAGCAAGGTGGACACCCTCACGCACCTCTTTGTGGAGCCCAGAGGAGCCGGCCGCCATTACATCGCCAGGGAATGCAGGCAGGATGGGAGATAGCAACCAGTGCTCTGAAGAGAGGACACAGGGCACTCAGCTCCTGCTGGCAGCTGGTAGGAGACCCTGTGTCAGTATCCAGAGAGCTCAGAGCCCAACCTGAGGCCCCCAACCTGAGTGTTGTCATATGAAGTGTCATTGTTTAGGCAGGCAAACGGTCACATACTCAAGACACTGCCATAGGAATTCAGAAGCATTTCCACTTCAGGGAAAGGTGCCAGAGCCTAACCTGACAGCTCTGAGTAGTGTCCCCAGCTGAATGAAGATGCCAGCACTCACGGGTGGCTTCCAGCAGCTTTCAAGCCACCCAGCCAGGCCTACACGGCACAGAGCCCCACTCTGAAGGATGACCCCTGGATGTGAGTTCTGCAAGGAGCCTGGTGGCCAGAGTCACTCCATGTGGCTCCTTGGAATGGGGAAGAGGAGGCCTCAGTAGAGTTTTAGTGGAGCAGACTCCATTTTCCAAGGACCACCCTGGGAAACCATGGACAAACACTCCGGCCAACACAAGACCAAAGGTCTTCCAAAGCCTCCTCCAGAGCCTCACTAGACCCCAGTCACAGCCTCTGCCCCCAGGCCACAGTTGCCTGATCCTGAGTCACTGGGCTTCCTCTCATCAGCAGGTGAGCTTGTCACTGTCAGGCCACCCTGCTTCCTGGCTGTGTTCTGCACCACCAGGTGGGGTGGGGGTCCAGGCTCTCAGCCCTCTGCCTTCGGGGTAGGTTTGGCCAACAGGCAGCCCTGGTTAAAAAAAAAACCCAGCAGGGCGAGGGGAGAAGCATGACCTTGCTCCTCTTCCGCTTCACTGGGCCCCTCAGGCAGCAGCCGAGTCTCCTCCCAGGCCCCAGCTGCACTGCAGCCAAATGCCTCACCAGTTCTCCCTGTACCCTGTTCCTTCACTGAGCACACTTCCTGCCATTCTTGCTTCTGCAGGCCTCTCCCTGGTCTCCTGCATGCTCAGTGCACACCCAGGGACAAGGTGTCACCTCAAGGCAGGTATGCCAGCCCCTGACTAGAGCAACCAGGGAGGATCTGTGTACCCTGATCTGCTTCCTTCCACCTTTGGGCACTAGACGTCAGAAATGGTGAAGATGAACTCAATCCCATCACTGATTAGAAAGAGAAAGTAGAGCCATCAAGGGAGCCGGGCAAAGCTGAGCACCTGCCCTGCACGGACGCTTGACATGATCCCTGTGGGAAGTCAGGTGACCTTGATGTGGCCGATGCTTTAGAAGCTCCCTAGTCCCACAAAAGCCACAGCTAATTAGCACAGTGAAGACTGCGGGTATGGTACCCAAAGCTTGGGATATCCAGGGAGGTGGAGGCAGGTCACAGAGGCTCTGGGAGGAGGCTGGAGTGGGGCTTGGACGGTGGGGAGAACATAGACAATGCAGTGATGAAGGAGGGGACCACACTGGCAAGGACAGAACAGTGAGGACTTCACTGTGCCCTTCACAAAGAGAAAAACTGGAGCAGTAAAAACCTAAAACCAAATTGAATTTCTCCCTAGACTCTGCTTCCTGAGGGACCACAGTAATCAATGACCCTTACCCGATATCGATGAGTTCTTTCTTCCTAATGGGACAGCACTTTAGGGAAAGCATAAAGCTTTCTCAGAGGTGAGGCCTAGAACATGGTGCTGGTACAAGGTTCCAGGGATCCTCCCTGGCACTCTTGGGCGGTTTCATTTTGATAACCATGTCAGTTTGGCTTAAAATCTGCCCACTCCATCCTCGGCTCACCTTGTGTCCTAGGAAGCACCGTCTCACACAGGCCTGGTCTATGTCTACACCAATGCCAGGTCATGGATCTGCCACAGAGTGACCAGTGCCTGGTCCAAAGCACAAGCACAAACTGTACCTGTGGCTCTGCTAGAGTTCCCAATTTCTGGTCCAGCAGGAGGCAGCTCAGCACACACAGTGTCCCCCACCCCCCACCATGGTCTCTGGGGGAAATCTAACAGACTCAAGCTCACATGAAAGGAATTTCTGCAGATGTGGAGGGCACAATGGCAGACTCCTGCCTAGAAATGTTGACCGTCTAAGGGAGAGGCAGGATGAAAACAGGTGAATAGTTAATCAACCAAAACAAGACTAACCACAGCCAGCCACACACTAGCCCGTACAAGTCAGCGCTTGCGTCACTGCTGAGTGAGGCTTCCAGTCTTGGTGATGGCAGGTGGGTGGGGAGGTGACTCAAGGCTGGCTATGAAGCCACTTTGGGCTGGTGCCTGCTTCTGTCTGTGAAGGGCAGAGGATAGTTCAGAGGAGGGCTGGGCGGGGGGGGCGGGAATGTAGGCTTAGGGCAGCAGGGCAAGGAGTTTCTGCCCAGCAGTGGGGAGCAGAAGGGTTAGTACAGAATTAGACTGGTTGGGGACAATCGGGCAGACCCCTGCCACAGATGTAGCCTAGTTGGATCCCTACCCAGTCTCAGGTACGTGAGAATGGTCCTGAGCTGTGACCCTTAACCCAGATGCTGACAATTAGTGTTTTAGGAGAAGCAATGCACCAGAATGGTGTTAAGGCCACGCATGGAGGAGAAAGGAAGGGTACAGTCACAGTGGCACCTATGCCCAGGCCTGATCAGGAGGGCCGGGGAAATTGGCAGAGTAGATCCAGTGGTATAACCTTCCACGTGACCCAGTAACTGCTGACTGAGCAAGGGGCCAGGAGAGGGCAGGGGTGGGGTGTGGTCAGAGGTGATGCCAAGGCCCTGTGCAGAGCCTCCTCTGGGAGAAATGAAAAAGGTAAAGTCGGATTATGTCATAGTCTGGGCGGTGGCAAGACATTCAGATTTAAAGAGGATGAGAGGAGAGACATGCTGCTCACCAGAGTCCAGGCCTGAGATACAGACAGAGGGATGGTCAAGAGAAGGGGGCAGATGAGCTGCCCGGAACCCAGAAGGAAGGAGAGAAGGGAAGGGGCAACAGAGAGGAGAGGAGAAGGGGTAGAAGGTGCGGTCCAATGCTGACTCGCAACTGTGTGCAAGCTGGGAAGGGGGACTGTGAGTTAAGAGGTGTTGAGGAAGGATCACGGCCTTCAGGGAGCCCAAGGGCAGGCCCACCAGCTGTAGAGAAGGTTGGCACAGGTTCCTAGATGGGGACCAGGCAAATCCATGAGCGAGAGAAGGAAGAGCAAGGTGTGGCAGGAAGAAGGCCCTAGTCAGCATGAAGAGAAGAAAGAAGGAAGAAGAAGAGGAGGAGAGGAAGGGAAGAGGAGGGGAAAGAAGAGGAAAAAGGAGAAAAGAAGGAGGAGGAAGAGGAAAAGGGGGAGGAAAATGTCAAGGAGAAAGGGAGAGGGTAAAATACAGGTCACAGCTATGGACAAGCCACCAAGCAGCAAAGAACAGGAGAGGATGTAGAGGGGTGGAGCACACCATCTAGGGTACCTCAGAGTTCCAGGTCAGGGACCCAGGACCTCTGTGGCACAAGCCAAGGACACTGGAGCAGGAGGGCTATCAGCAGTGTTCTGCGCTGGTCCACGTGTCTGGATCTTTATACACTTGCTTCAATGTGGCCATGCAGGAAGGCAAGGGGAAAACAACCTGGGGAAGTTGCCAGGAAAGTAGCAGCATTTCAAGTAAAAATTCTCCCTGATATCAAGGAAAATAAAAGTCACAGTCTCTTGAAACAAAGACTGGAAGAAGAGCCACAAAAATGGGAGGCTAGAGACTAAAGTAAGTTGTTAAAGCTAAGGCAAAAAAAAGAAGCAGAAAAAAGAATAGATCCTGCTAAAGAATCAGAAATATGAAAGAGAGCAAAATGTAGTAGACGCATATTAAAATGCTTAGAGAAAAAGACAATGGATCTAGAAGACAGACAAAAAAATTAACATCGCATTTAAGAGTCTGCTTACTGCAAAGGGCAAACTAGCAAGGGGGATATCCTAGTAAAATGACTGAGTTTCAAGAATAAACAAAGAATCCAACAAGCATCCAAGAGAGAAACAAAGGAACAAGTTGCCACTGAGGATAAACGAGCCCAGCCTTAGATTTTCTGCAGATCTACCGAGCATCTCCCAACTCAAGTTACTATTGACATATCAAGAAGTAAAAAAACTTTTCCAACAGAAATGGCAACCTCAAACTCAAATCGAGAAAAAAGCCTCAGCAAACACAGGCAAGCAGGAGACAAAGGGAAAAAGTGGCAAAAAAAGACAGAAGATAGAAATAGGGTGTGGTTCAGTGGGAGAGTAGGCTTTGCATGTGTGGGGCCTTGGGTTCAATCCCCAGCACTGCAGAAAATAAAATAATATTTAACTATACAACAAATTTAAACACAAAACTGTGGCTAAACTTCCGTGGGAATTTTATTTCCAGAATAAAGTGAGTTTTTAAATTTTCCAATGAAGAAAGAGTATAACAAAGAATTAGGTGGAGGAAGAAGTAGATACTTAAATTCTCAGATGTTTAAACTAACACATCAAACACTAGAAACTTTAATATTTCATATAGCCATATAAAATAATCACAAGAAATCATAAACACAGCCTGACTTAAATTGGGAAGTTAAAGAGAGTGATGTTAGGAAAAAAGGTGAGAGAACAGACATGGGGGGGGGGCGATTAAAGAGATTAGATAAATCTAACATTTCCATTAGTCACTAAAACTAGATACACTCAAGGGACTTCCATCAGAGAACATATAATAAACAAAATCTCTACAGAGGCAAAACTAAGATGAAAGAAATGGAAAAATATTTGTCACATCAATAAATACAGGTGAGCAAGACTCACCTGTTTATAGAAAGAAGTTCCTGGGGTTACAACCCAAAACTTATGACTTTGCTGTATATGGGAAAGTGGGGACAGCAGAAGCAACAAAACAAGGACAAACAGAACAGAAAGAGAGCAGTCTACAGTGAAAATCCATTATTTCTGTGATAAATAATATAGCATTAACTATTTAAAGCAAAAAACTGCAAGGAATACAGGGATAGACATCTAGCCTTCAAGGAACAGTCGTCCTAATGCCACTTAAGATGTTCCAGAAAGTAAAAAGAAAGATAATACATTCAAACACCTTATAATGTCAGCATGAGAGCAGCACACAGAGGTAAGAAGCAGAAGACACAAACAGAAGGTGACATCGGTGTGAAGAACACAAAAGAATGGAGCAGGACATGAAGTACAGCTGCACAGATCCACTGGACACTGGAAGACCGTCGGTACAAGGAAGTCGGAGGGTAACTCAGTAAATAAGTACATCGCTGGGAACGGCCGTGTGTTAGCGCTCGGATGTTTTTAAATTGAACTTGTTATAGTGAGATGGTTGCAGGTTCACATGTCACCGTAAGAAATAGTACAAACACCCAGGAACATTTTACCCAGTTCCCCCAATGGTAATGTCCCACAAACTTGTGCAATGTCACACCAGGATATTGACATTGAGACGGGAGAGATAAAGAACACATCCATTGCAAGAATCCCCTAAGTCTTTCGTCCACCTATTCCCCACCCCTGACCCTGGGAAACCACCAATGTGTACTCTGTTCCTACAAATGTGTCATTTCAAGAACCACACATTGCATAACCTTTGGAACAGGCTTTTTTCACGCAGCATAATTCTCCCAAGTTGCCGTGTGTTTCCGTAGTCTGTCGCTTTTCTCTGATGAGTACTGTTCTATGGTATGGACGTACCACAGTTTATTTACCCCTCACTCCTTTAAGGACATCTAGGTAGTTTCTAACTGGCGGCTATTAGGAATAAACTGCTAGAATATTTGTGTGGGGTGGTTGTGTAAGTTTTTACTTCCCCGAGATAAATACCCAGGGTGCCATTGCTGGATTACACAGGAACGTTTGCTGTTGCAGGGTAATGTCAAAGTATTTTCCCGAGTGACCACACCGTGAAATATGAGTGATCAAGTTTGACCCTTGCCAGAGTTTGATGCTGTCACTATTTTTAAATTCTAGCCACACTGATAGTTGTGTGGCAACACTTCACTATGCTCTAATTAGCATTTCCCTAAAGCTCACAATACTGAACCTCTTTTCACATGTCATCTGCCATCTTTAGTGTCATTTCCTGGCCCGTTTCTAACTGGATTTTTAATTGTTGGCTTTTTTATACTATTGAGGTTGGGGCGTTCTTTATGTACTCTAGGTTCAAGTCTTGTGTCAGAGATGTGGTCTGAATCTCCTTCTGTCATACTAGAAACTTTCCCTGTGCTCCTCACAACGCAAAAGGTTTCATTTCAATGAGATCCAACTTAGAAATTTTTCCCTTTTTGCTTTTGGTGACAAGTCTGAGAATGATTCTGCCTGCTGTGGATCCCACAGATTTTCTCCTAAGAGTTTTTAAGCTTCCCTTTTCCCACGCAGGGAGGGGGGCTGGTTTTGTGTGAGGTATTTCTGCCCTTGGATGTCTACTCACTCTTTTCAACCACTATTGAAAGATTAAGCTTCTTCCTCCATTGCTTCTGCACCTCTGTCAGTAATCACTCGCAAGACTTCTTTTAAAAATTCAATTTCCAAAATGGTTTTAAGACTATGAGGTTTTCTGTTTCACCTCGGTTGACTTTTGGTAGTTGGTGGCTTTTAAAAAATTGCTCCATGTCTTGTAACTTGTCCATTTGTGCCTGAAGAGTCTGGATCATGGGGTAGCCCAGTTCCGTTCCCAAAACTGATGACATGTTTCTTTTCTGTCTTTACTTAAGTCAGTCCTGTTGCAGAGTTATCAACCATTTTGAGTTCTTCAAACACCCAGATACCTACTGGTTTCACTGATTTTCTCAATAGCTGCCTTTTTACCATTTCATTAATTCCTGCTCTGACTCTCTACTTTCTTCTGGCTGTTCTCTCTTTTCAAGTTTCTTACGATAGAAACTTTAGAATGTCAGTTCATGGCTTCCTCTTTTCTAATAGAAGCATTTATAAATTTATAAAATCCCCTCTCAGCTAAATCCCAAATGTTTTTGATGCCCTGTATTTCTGTTTCCACTTGGTTCTGTGTATTTTTAAGACTTCCTTTGAGATTTCCTCTTTGATCCAGGGATGACTTTAAAATGTCTTTTTAAATTCTTATTTTATTGAGATTCCTAGCTTGATTCCACTAAGGTCAAAGAACACTGTGTATGACTGCCCATCTTTTAAACTCCTAGAAGTTGGCTCACAGCTCAGGCTGTGATCCTTCATGGCTGATACTCGAAGGCGTCTTGCTTTGCCAAGTTCCCTCCACTCTGCCACCCCTGTAACACTGCTGGCTGACGCTGCACTGTTGGGTTTCCCTGACCCTCGCTGGTTTCTAAGGCTTCTATCTCTTGCTGGAAGTGAGCAGAGACGGTTCCAACACAACTGTGGGTCTCTACTTCTCCATTAAGCCCCACCAGTCTTCACTTCATGTACTGTGAGCCTCTGTGTTTGGTGCATACACATTTGGGATTCTTACACCTTCCAGGTGAGGTCAATCCCTTATTATTTGGTCACTAGTCATTTTCTTTGATCTGAAGTCTGCTGTTTTATCTGATATTCAGAGAGCAGCTCCTGTTTTTTTAAAAATTAATGTTTGTGTAATTACCTACCTTTTCCATCCTCACTCAGCATATATTCCTATTCAGGATCTGCCTGAGAGGTTATCTGAATTACTGAATCTACTTGGGCCTTTTCCAACCAGTGTAGTCAGAAGAGTTTTTCAATTCAACCCTCTCTCTTCTTCTAAAACTCCAGTGATTAAACGTGTGCTCTCTCCTTAGTGTCAGGTAGGTGTCTGTTTGATTCTTTTTGCTGTCATCCTCCTCTTTCTCTCTGTTGTTCAGACTGGGCTGGTTCCAGTGATCTGCTCTCAGGGACACTGAGTCCAGATGTGTCATCTACTGTGCACAGAGCCCATCAGACAGGTTCTTACCCACTCGCTGTGGTTACTTCTGTGATTTCCTTGGCTGCTTCTTATAACTTCTATTGCTTTGCTGAGTCTTTAAAAATTTGTTTCAAGAGAATATATAATTATCCATAGAAGTACTTTTCTGATTTCTGCCTTGAAATCCCTTGTGAATAACTCCAATAACGGGGTCAGCTCCATGTTGATATCTGTCGGTTGCCTTTTTTCCTTGAGCTTGTGTCTTTCATGGTTCTTGCTATGACAAGAACAGCTGGACATCTTGGCTATTATGGCTGAGACTCAAGTCCTGTCTAAACTTCTTTGATAGCAGGCAATGTCCCTGTTGGGGTATGATGTGAGAGCAGGTGGTGCACACATCTTCCTGCAGGACTCCACCTGCCTGATGAAGTCTGACCCACACAGCCTATCACAGATGTGTGGGGTGGATGTTCAACACTGGCTCATGCTTCCATGATTCTCACAGCCTAATACCTCCTCAGGAGCCTGCAGTGGGGAGTGGGGGGCTGGACAGAGCCGACTCACACTGCTTGATTGCTGCAAAATGGAAGGCACAGAGAGTGAGCACTAGGTCCCAGCTACACTTCACTCAGTCTCCAGGGCTGGGGGGCTGTGAAAGCTCAGACCTCCTAGAGCACGCTGACATCTGCCCCAATCCACCACGTGTTCACTCATGACTCAGGTGGGGTAGAGGCCCAGCTGATCACTAGAACCCATTAACAATGCCCTAGACAGAGCAAAGACTGGGACCCGCCTGCTTCTGCTCCTGGGTACAGGATGAACTCACACTCATCACACTCATCACACCGTCACTTCTGCCACACACACAACTCTTACCCACCTACAGAAAGGAGCAGAATTTCTATAGACCACCAAGGTGAAGAAGTCAGCCAAAGGTCATGGAGTGAAAGACCAATGACAAGGGCATAGGGGAATAAAGGAATGAGTAGTCAAGGTGAGCACAGGGCAGGTCCAGACCCAGCATGGGACAGTCAGGCCACAGGGGAGAGGCCTGTGACTGGCACCACACTGCACTTGCAGTTAACTTATGATGTTTTAATACAAAGCAGAGAAGACTATGATCTTACTTTGCAAACCTTTGGTGGGTCTGAAAGGCTCGTTTAATCTGCACACGTTGAAGGGGAAGAGGTTTGAGCTCTCTTTTCTCGCTGACACCTCACTGGAGAGCAGTTAACCTCAGAACTGTCACACAGAGGGCCACGCATCTCCTGGACACAGCAACTCAAAGGACAGTATGCCAGATTAAAAACCTTTCTGTGTTTGCTGCTACCTCTCTGAACACAGGAAGGCCTATGTCTAGGAGCTCAGATTTGGTGTAATTAACTTTTAAAGGCTTGCACTTGTCTGTATGTGTAATTTCTTCCCTGGCCATTTGGGGGCTATTACGTAGCCTGTGATATTATTAACACAGTTATTGTCAGTACTTCATTTTGCACTTTCTTCTTATAGCTGACAGCGTATCCACAGTCCCTCCTCCTGCCTGGCCATCATAGCCACTCTGTTCCTCAATTGCAGACCAGCTGGCTTCCTACTTCCCACTGTCCTCAGTATGCCCCCTCCCTCTGTCCAGCCTCTATGCTGTAGCCCAAAAACAGAATCCTGCACAGAGAGCCCAAGCGGCCAGGCTGTGACCGTGTGTGTGCGCCTTTCCCTGACCGGCAAGGTGCTTCCTTCCCGGTCTCAGTCAGTGCTGCATTCCCACCGGAGTTCAGATGCCTCCTGCAGGAGCAGGGCTGGCCCTCCAACCCGAATTCTTGGGGGACCCCAGGGAAGAAAATTTCATGAACAGAGCTCCATTAAAACTCAGGATGGAGGTGTTTCTGTAGGATTAGGATGGATCCAGATCCCCTGTGATTCATGGGTCACTTCTAGCCACCATCCTGTCTCCCTCTGAACCTGTGCGTCACACTGTTAGTCATGACAGAGCTTGGCAGATAGAAGACTGGAGTTGCCCACCCGTGAGCCAGGGGCAGGGCTGGGGTCTGCTCACACTTAGTCATTGTGGATGGACAGGAAAAATAGTTAGAATCCTTTCCTCACTTGCCCCTTGGAGCATTTTACCATGACTGGTTAGCCTTTCTCTGGCTCTCCACTCAGTTGTCCTCACTAGCAAAAGGTAGGATGTTACTTGTAGTTACCGTTCATGATCTTCAGGAGTGATAGCAACGGTCATAAGGTAAATGAGGAGGAAAAGACAGAGACAAGGACATGTGGCATGGCTTTGTCGTCCAGCCCAGAGTGAAACCCCGGGCAGTAGACCCTGTGGTCTATCACCCAGTCACCTGTACCCTGTTCTGGTTTGGGGCCCTGCTCCTGTGCACATGGCTTCCAGAGACTCTGAGCATGAGCTTCTGCAGAGGCTGCGCTAGGCACAACTTCCTGGGAGCCCACACCTCAGCCATAGCCACTGGAGACTGGTCATGGAGTGCTGCGCAGGCCCCAGCCATAACCCGTCACCCAGAGGCAGGACCCACACCACAATCCACACCCCAGGGCCTGTGAAGACAGAAACTCACCCCTGGCTTAGCTTCCTCCCCTGCATTCCCCTGCCTGCCCTGCCCACCTCTCTCAGGGCTGCTTTCTCCAGAGAGTCCATTTCTGATTAAGACCTTTGGACAGAGGACACAGCTTGGGAGCTGCAGAATGCAACATAATGCTTTTGTGCCTGTGGTAAGAAGGAGTCAAAGGTGACCTGCAGAGATGGGCACCAGCCAAAGTGCAGGGCAGGGGAGAGGTCCTGGCTCTGGGTCTCGTGGTGCCCTGCAGCTAAAGGCAGACTCTCAGCTCCCTAGAATGGACCTGGCCCTGTTAATACTATGAAGTGGGTGTTTGCAGGGCTGCATCACCAGCTCCAAGCAGGTCTCCGAGTTTGCAGTGAGGCGCCCCTCACCACCCCTATGACTCAGACCTGCAAACCCCATACTCCTCACTGCTGTGTGCCTTCCTTAACCCACAGGGATGCTATCAGGCAGAAGAGGATAATGAAAGTCAAAACACACTCCATGCAAATGTGTTTAAAACCCTTCTAGAGGTTACACTCAGACATTTCCTAAGGCGACTCAGGAAGCATAACCAGGTCTGTTATTTGAAAGGAGGAGAAAACAATTTTCCTCTGAGCACACCCAGGGCTGAAGTCACTGTTAACCAACCAGTCAGGAGTTACAGAGCAGAAATTGCGTTTGAGGATCCCATGCAGATGACACCCTCAGGTGCTAAGCTCCATATGGAATAACAGTGATGACACTGAGCCCTCATATCCAGCCAGAAAAGAAGCCAAGGCCCCCCAGAGTGTAGCAACATAGTCAAGACCCCACCACACAGTGGTTAAACCCCGAGCTGGACCTGAGATCCCCACTCTGGGCTTCAGATAGCAGCTGGTGCCAAGCAGAGGATCTTTCTCTTGGGGAACTGAGAAAGGGGACTAGACAAGCTGGTAGACCTCCTTTTGTTGATGAGAACATCAGTGAAAAGGCACAGGCTTCTTTGCTTCCCTGGTGCCCGATGCTCTAATGGCACAGACCGGCCATGTGACCTGCCAAAATTCCTGCTTATAGTTCAGGCCATGTGAGTGGGTTGGCCAGCCTCCAGGCAGATAAACAACTTCTGGTTTAACTTTCCCAGCCTCCTTCAGCTCAGAGACCATTTCTGGTTCCTTTGGGCTAAGCACATTCTAGCAACAGGCTCTCCCAGTTAGACATCCAACAATTTTTTTCCCAGGGCTCAACACTGTTTAGACAGCGTCTCTGAACCTTGCCATTTGCAGGCAAGTGGTTAGCTGTTTGTCTCTTTGTTTAATGTCCTTAATTTCTGACTGCTTCTTTTGTCTTCTTGTTGTACCTTGTAATCATTTTGATTACAGCTCTTACACTAACTTTTCATATAAGCTTCCCTCTGACATTTACAGGCAACTTGGTTACTTGCATTTCTTAAAAAATGTAATTGCCTCATCTGGTTGCCAGAGCCTCCAGTTCGTTTTCTGGGCATTTTGTTTCCAGAAGGCGGATGTGGGGTCCCCTGGGATAGAGCTTAGGACTTGCCCAGTTGGAGTTGCTGGCACCAGTTGCAAAGAAGGGGTGGTCCATCTGCACTAGAGCATCATGAAGCAAGGCCATGAGGAAAGCGTCCTTGAGCCTGATCACAGGTCCTGGGCCCAGCTCTCTTCCTCCCCTCTGAGCATCAAGTTACTCCAGGGTGTCTCTGTCCTCAACATTTCAAAATGGCAGTTTTCAGAGCCCTGAGAACCTTCCACACAGACCCTGAGAGAATGTAGAAGTGAGATCAGACGTAGTCAACAGACGCTGAGGGGTCCTTATCGATCCCCTGGCAAGCTCTAAGTGCCTGGCTCACACGGTTCTCTCAAGAACCCCACAAAGCAAATGTATTGTGTGCACACTGCACACATAGAAAGCTTCTCAGTTCCTGCAGGGCAGACCTCACTGCTTAGTTTCAGTAGCAGTCAAAGTGTAGCCAGGGTTATAGTCTCATTCGAGGATTGACTGGGGAAAAACCTGCTTCCCTACAGACCCCACACACAGGAATACCAGCAGGCAAGGTGATGGCTTGCCATGGAACCTTCTCAACAGAAGACAAGGACCCTAAAGGTCATACAATGTGCTGCGGTCTCTCAGACCACAGCTACTGTCCGGCTTTTGGTGGCAAGCACTCTGTCCAGTCCAGGGTAAGTGAAAGTTCCTGTGGGTGGAGAATAAACTGACATATCACATTTAATCAGCAACTGGAAGAGTGGGCACAAATGCCCTATTCCCTCACCACTCAATCAGGACACCTCCATCTCCCAGAACTCCCTAAGGAATGAAGGTCCAGTGGTCTCTGTCACAAAATGCTCCCCTAAGGAGTGCTTGTCCCTCCCAAATCACTTCCCACTGCCCTGCTAGAATCCAGGGTCCTCCACATGAGCTACACACACCATCCCTCATCTTGGGCTTTGATTCTAGAGAGACTTCCAAGGTGGACCCCATCCTACAGAAAGGAGGGCAGAGCTCAGAGACCACTGCATCCAAGGCCCAGTCAGAAATCTGACCCACACATGAACCTGCAAGTCACAGAGCCAAGGGCCTGGGCTGAAGCCCAGGAGGGTAACAGTGACTATGCCAGCTATTGGCTGAAGGTCTGCCTCTACCAAACATTCGCAGGTTGAAATCTCCCCCACCCAGACAATGGTATTAGTAGTGGGGCCCTTGGAGGCGACTAGGCCACGGAAGAGGAGTCAATGCTGGGACCAGTGCTCTCAGAGGCCTGAAGACCATCCCTCCAGAGCACCTCAAGGACACACCATCTATGAGAAGGGGCCCTCGTTGGGCACCAAACCTGCTGCACCTGGACCTTGGGCTTCCAGCCTCCATAATGGTAAGAAATAAACATCTGTTTGGAAGTCACAGGGTGTAGTATATTGTAATAGCAGCTGGAGTGGGCCAAACCACCGCTACTGAGAGGAAGAGGAGCACACCCTGGCCCCTGTCACAAACATGAGAGGGCCAGTGAAAGCCCCAGAACCAGAAGGGACAGGCACAGGGCCTTCTTTTCTTTACTACCCTCTACC